>NC_133813.1:23263235-23581872 GCF_043250625.1 Sebastes fasciatus | reverse complement strand
TGGCAGTGCACTTGGTAGTTAACCTGTGGTGTTTTGGAGCAGTGTGTGTGAGCAAAGTACTTTCCATGGTTTTATTTTGCTAGTGAGTAATAGCAGGCTCATTATGAAAAGCCAGAGGAAGTTCACTTCTGGATTCATAAAGGCACTTCACCACGCTGCGCGCCGGCCAAAAAAACGTCTCAAAGACTGAAACGCTAATTCAAAATGTGGATGAAATATGGCCTCACACACACACACACACATACACAGACACACACACACATGCTACGGTATGTATAAACACACACACACACGGGGACCTTACACAAACTGTATCCAATTAACACTTTGAAACAAATCTGAGTAGCTTGGTGGGCAAAACCAAGAAGATAGTCGTTTACGGCATCCATGTTGTTTTAAGAGGCTGCATGTCTTTCAGTGTGTGTGTGTGTGTGTGTGTGTGTGTGTGTGTGTGTGTGGTGTGTATGTTGATGGGAGTCTGATAGAAAAGTCCTGGTGACTTGGGCCGTGCATCAAAGGGCTGCAGAGAAGCCGCACGGCATCTGGGAGCAATAACGCTGCCTCTAACCCTTCATTACCACAAAGACTGGGCCCTGGGTGGCAGCCAACGGCAATTTTCACAACCCTCCTCCTCACCTCCCTCCGTTTTTCTTTCCCTCCATTCTTCTACCATTCCCCTATTGAGTCCTGTCTTTAACGAAAAGAAAAAAAAAAGAATTAAACACAGAGCATTTCTGTAAGTCGTACACGATGGGGAAGGGGAAAGACATAAAAAGGATGGGGCTTGTTTAGCTTCGACACTCAAATGCCAAATTAGTCCCGTCAAATGAATCTATTAAGAGCTTTTGACTTTACTTCTAAACATGATGCACTTTTGGCCGAAAAGAAAAAAAAAAGACAAATCTTTGCTGAGTCTACATATAATCAAAAATCTGTCTGTGAGTAATGTGTTTCTGAGGAACAGCATCTGAGGAAACTTAATTTGACTTAATGCCGTTTGGACTTTATTTAAAGTGAGGCCACATGTTGCCAACATTTAAATGAGGAACAGCAAACAATTTGGCGGAGAGAGTTACGATTGGGAACAGCTAGATTAGAGCTATTCTGGGACAATGTGTAAAAAACACACAGCTGCTGATGACTCATCGAGCTACGAGGTTTTGTGCAGTAACGTTCATAACAAATCACCTTTGGCGGCGTGCCAGCGTCCACTCTCTAATACTTCATATATCTTGGAAAGTGCTACTTGATATCAGACACAAAGGGTTTCCTACAGCTCGTCTGTCAGCTACAGACAAATGTAATCGGAAATGTCCAGTTTCACAGGGATAAAAACATATATTCTCACGTTCTCTTAATGGGGAAAAGTTTAATGTATGACATGTTTTGTTTGGCTTTTTCTCCCAAATGTTAAATGATTCTGCTGACTCGAGAAAAGTGACAGCTCTGTTTGGCTCTTCCTGTGGGAACGAGCACAAACACAAATAAACTTCTTTACGGAGAAAGGAAACATGGTGTCCACACATGACAATGACACATTCAGTCAGCAGTCCGGTTGAGACGCAGGCTGTCAGGTCGGGGATGCCTTCCTGTTTAGCAGCTAATTGCCAAGCAGTTAATTATCTGCTGTAGCGTTTGCGTCTGCAGAAGGTCAGTGTAACAACGGACGTGTGATCAATCACCGGTGACCACCGAAGAGTAAAAGAAAGAGGGAGGAGGGGCACCGCAGCCCGCTAACCACATAAACACGTGGAAATCCCAACACGTCTAGCGACTGCCGTCTGTTCAACCTGTGTGTTTAGTGTCTGGGCATGTTTATAGCACGAAGCTCTCACTTCTCCTGACGAATAAGTTCCCTTATAAAAAGTCATGTGAACTAACAATTATGGTTTTATATATCCATATTCATTTGTGAACATGTAAATTGAACAAATAATATATATATACAGACTCTTTGTTTTTACACAAGGGCGTAGGTTTAATTAAGAAAGGGGGTGTGGTTAATAGTCAGGCGTAATTCATAACCATGGCAACCAGATTGCATCGTTTTTTATCCCAGTTAAGATTAAACCAGTTTTGATGAATGTACTGTTTTATCAGACCACAAATGAGACAAGAATTAGCGCAACACACGCTTTAAGCGAGGGATCTGGGTCTGTGTCCCCCAGAACATTTTGAGCGTCAAACACTTAATTTCCTGCATTCTAGTAAATTTTTCTCCATCAATTTATGGTGGAAATGTCTTCATTTATGTTAAGCAAAATATAAAAAATATAATGAATGATATAATCCAGTAAGGCTGTAAATAGGCATGATTTAATCTTCCATCCTCTTTTGCGTCTTGTGTTTGGGGACGTAACCTCTTTAAATGTGCAAGTGGTATCTATTCAACTCAATGATACATTAATTCATTTTAAATCATTTGCAAACCCCCGGACTTTAATAGCTTATATGTGTTTCAGCAAGATTTCTGCTCATGTTCAAAACTTTCACTTTCAAAACATGTCCCACATATCTGTGTTCTCTGAGAAAATAAAGTCGCAATTTAGTCCGAATAAAGTAACTAAACTAACAGAAAACACTTCTGATCAGGCATAAATCTCACCCTGACGTGGCTTATTGTCCACACAAATACTAACTCCACCACCTCCAATAAAGTGCAGGCTAGATCCACTTTATCATAAACATTCAAATCAGCAGTGTTATGTGTGCTCACATGTGGAACACATGTTATTAGATTTATATAGAGGGTGCAAAAAAAGAAAAGAATAGTGCACCTACGGACTGCAACATTCACATCTGAGGTAAACGTGATGTCAGAATACATTGAGGGAAAACGTTCACATGTGTAAACCAACATGCAGGGGGTTTCATGTGCAACTTTTTGGCAACCGGTTTTACAACGGTAAATGCATATTATATAGACTTAGGTTTTATTGACAACAAATAACCTTCCATTACTCACAGACTACTTGAACAGTAATGAAAATAGTTGGATTCCTGAACAGATACAGGTGACAGGGTTTTTAGAGCCCAACCCGAACGTGAAAGACACAATTTTGTTTAATATAAAGGAGTGCATTTCCCCAAAATTCTGCCTCCCCAGGTCAGTTAGGACACCTTGTTCTGGGCTAAAACAAATATCTAAATTAAAAAAATTACAGTCTAAATTTGAACACCTTATATTTCAGCCCAGTCGCACAGCAGTTCGTGAAATAGTCAAAATTTAATGTATTGATTCGTGCACAAAGACATGAATTAAATTTTTTTTCGTGATGGTCAGCACAGGTCTTTCACCCAGGAGACCGGTGATCGTGTCCCGTGTGAAACCATAAAGTTGATTTATTTGCCCCGTAACTTCCATACTTAAGTTACGGCACTTCCTGTATTATTTTAACCCAAACCACAATCTTTTCCTCAACCTAACTAAGTGGTTTTGTTGCATAAGCCTAACCAAGGCGATCTTTTCCTAAACCTAACTAAGCAGTTTTATTTTTAAAAGACTGGAGCGGAAATTGATACATATGTCACATGTTGTACACAAATCAAATAAATTACATTTTGTGACTGTATATTTACAGTGTCACTTGTTTCACACATTTCTTTGAAAAAAAGAAAACATTTGTAAAATGACTATATGACTAGCTGCCACTTGAGTAAACATTCATTCAGTGACTTCCCAGTGGGTGTTATTCAGTTGCTTTTTGTTGATTTGTAACAAGGTAGGAACTATAAACAAAACTGTCCCAACCGTCCCAGGGACAGCAGACACACTTTGGACTCCTGTGCTAGCTACCAACAAAAACAGCTAACACTAGCATCAACTGATAGACCAGAAAATAAGCTTTCCAACAATATGTCATTTGTATGTGGCATAACTAAAAACAGTATGGTAGAAGAAAAATAACAAAGATCCAAAAATACTTAGTACTTCCACGCTGTATATTTCAAAACTGTGAATCACGTGAGGATTAGTCAGAAGGTCTCCACTTTGAGGTTGAAAGTGAAGGGGGTCTAGATGAGTATGAGCATGGTGAATGGCATAGTTCTTTCTAACTTGCTAAAAAAGGCTCCGTCTCAACTGTGCCAACCGACCCCGGTCTCCCCTATTTGTGGTATTACTGTAATAGATGCAGCATAAGGGGAAAAAAGGGAAAGGGTGTTAATCCCTAGCCCTAATCCTGTTTCACTGACACGTCGCAGTCCTTTCATCGTCACAACTGCACGGTCCAAACACAATAAGGCCTAAATTAACTGCTGGGATACTTTTTATAGTAAAATGAAACTGCCAGAATATAAAATTTGCACTTCCAAATGAAATTTGTTCTGCATACACAGAGGGCGTGTTTGGACTGAGTGTATTTTTATGACACGATTGTGCCAACGGTGGGCAGTTCCAAGGGTGGAGAGGGATTTTTTTAAATTATTATTATTTTACACATTTACAGTAAATCTAGCCTCGTAAAACGTGATATTTATGGACATAAAAAAATCTCTCACTTATGTCAAGATTAAATTGTACCTCAAGTCAGTCATTAAGACAAAAAATAACATTATCTATATAAAAAAGAGTATAAAATAGCCATAAATATAGAGAGACATGCAACATGAGAATATATTCTTTAAAAGCTGCAAGGCAAAGTTCATGTCGTGTGTTATTAAACACACGCAGTAATCTTTAAATGTCTGTCAATGCTTCTTCAAAGGAGATCTGCACAGTCTCACATACACATAACAAAATTACTACACACACACACGCACATGCACATGGGTGTACACAACATGCCAAAAGACATTAAATGTGGTTTCTTTTTATCCGTCCCGTGTCTGTTAGGTTTTATCCCAGGCTTTGTTTCTCTAATGATTTTTGTATTGACATTATGCTCTCTGGATATGTGAGGAACAATCAGCGGGAAAGAATGATCATTTTCAGAAAGACAAACACACATTACTCATTTATCTCATCAGTCAGGCAGGATAAACTCTGAATTATCCACAAACCACCCCGTGTACCTCCCCGGCCCACTCTGGCATGCTGCGGTCGCCCCTCATCTCTTGTTTCTCTTTTGCAATCTCTAACCCACTCTTCTACTGTTTTCTTTTACTAAGAGACACTGTCATTTACTCATTACTGGCTTTGGTGGCATTGTTGCCATTTTTTCCATCATTTTGTCCGTTACATCTTTTAGCTTTCTTCTACAAGTTCTTACATCTTTGCTACATCTGTTAACTTCAGTAGATTTCATACATTTGGCTGTCTGTTGTGTCTGTTCTGTGTCTTCTGTCTCTGATATTATTTACATTTAAAAGGCAACTTGACTATTTCTGTTCATCTTTATCTTATCACCAGTGTGTGTGTGTGTGTGTGTGTGTGTGTGTGTGTGTGTGTGTGTGTGTGTGTGTGTGTGTGTGACAGTTGACTGGGCCTCTATTTGAACTATTCAAACTTGATAAAAAGGCACTCACATGTGGGATACCTCACTTGAGTATTTCTATTTCCTTTTTACTTTTGTCGTAACCAAGAAATGGTTTAACTCTGCTTCTTATATTAAATATTATGAGCATATATTTTGGTATTTAGATTAAGTTTAATATGAATTTGTTTATTATAGCTTTGGGTTGTATTTGTTTTTTTATATTATAGACACTTGGTGTGCTATTAGCGGCAGGTGATGCGGTTTTCAGTAAATGTTGGGCAACTGAAGTCGTGGTTGAGATATCATCTTTCGACCACTATTTGACTATTTGCTTTGATATTATTAGATTTTTCGTTTTGTTTCTTTGTGGAGTTAGTATATAATGAACATTGGAACACTTTTTGGTTTGTTAAATAAATTAATTTAATTTTTGAATTGGACGAGAAGCTTTCTTGGAAGTGAGTTGGAGCCGACCATGTATTCAGTTCCCGCGGCTTTTAAACACTGAAAAGCCGACACAACTTCTACTCCACTACATTTCAGGGGGAAATATTGTACTTTTCACTCTTTCAGATGTATATCAGTCGTTAGCAGTTCCACCAAAGAGACATTTCACCCCTAAGTGTCTCACATGGTTTCATTCAAATAAATATTCAATGCCAGAAGAGCTAAAATAATCCAATATATGTCACAAAAATATAAGAGAAAAGTCCAAAAATGAATACAAATTTGTGTTGCAGAACTTTGTGTTTTCTTTCCAACCCTATTAAACATCTTGTGACCCATCAGATCATTTATCTTGTTGCACTTTGCCCTAGCTTAGGAACCACTGGACTAAACTGTGGAACTGTATATAAAGTAGTACAACTAGCTACACTTTGACTAGCTACTATTTTTCTGCAGAAACCTTTATACTTTAAGTTCATTTTGCTGATAATACTGTACTTTTACTTAAGTAAAAATTTTGAATGCAGGACTTTTACTTGTAATGGAGTATTTTCACATTAATGTATTGCTACTTTTACTTAAGTAAATAATCTGAATACCTCTTCCACCACGACCCTTTGACCACATCGCTCTCTTTTCGGACAATATCTGAAATATGTTGGACAGCTTCTTCAGTTTTACATTTATATATTTTGATGGAGAAAGAAAATACAACCAAGCTGCCATGTGGTTTACATTTGTGTTATCCAACAAGAATAATAGTGATTGGACTATAGTTTGAAAACTATCTGTGATCTTCCACTCACACGAAATACAGGGCATCACATCCTGGGGCTGCCCTTCATGGGTTTGGCTGGCATGTTGCACACAAATCTGTATGGTGCTCACAAGCTGAGCCTCACCGCACTGATGCAAACATTCAAAAAAGATACAATTACACCCACATGAACTGACGTAGTCGTTCGCTTTATGCAATAAATACAAAGATGGGAAAAACAAAGTCAGAAACTTGAGGTTTTTAGTAAGTAAGTAAGTATTAACCAGCGCTATATTTCATGACAGAACAGAATAACACAGATTACACTCGATGTGTGTGTGCATACTTTTGAGTAGAAAATGAAGCTGCCTGCCTGGTCATCCAAACAGTGGAAACAATGTTGGTGCGACCGCAGTGCTCCCCCCACCCACCCATTAACATTCACTCCTTCCAGTCCCTAAACTCTAAACTTTTACTGCAACAACAATGACGAGTCTCTTTTCTGGCTCGATACATTTTTCATATTTGTCGAAGCGCTCGTTGGGCATCATTTCGCCCCACATTTTTAAGTTGCTTCCTTCTTTCATCTCCATTTTCCTCCTCACTTTCCCTCCACATCCCTCCATCTCTCTGCCAGTACTGCTGACTCCTCTCTCCCGGGATTGTGCCTGCTTTGATTCGGAGCTCAGAAACCATATAGCTAAAATAAACACACAGCCTCGGCCACCTCTGCACACACACATACACACACACACCTGGAAACGCTAGCATTGATTACTCCTGCCTGCCAGCGGTAAGAAAGAAACCTAAACGCGAGTGTGTGTGTGTGGGTGTGTGAAACGAAGAAGGTGAATGAGGCAAACTTTGACTATATGTCTCAACTTTGAATCACACGGACCTTTCCTTCTCGTCTACACACACACACACACAACCTCCTTCGCTCTGGTTCTGATTTACCAGTAGTATGTCACCCTTCACCAGCACCCCCCACCCCCTCCGTGTGTGTGTGTGTGTGTGTGTGTGTGTGTGTGTGTGTTGGGAAGGCTGCAGAGCTGCATAAAGGGCTCTTTATTCGAGTCGGACAGGGAGAGGAAATCAGCTTTAGAAGTAAAAACAGAGGGAGCAAGAGAGAGATGGAGACCACAGGGCTGCACATCTGGAGTTATTACAAGGCTTCCTCCGGCTTGCCAAGAAAACGCCGACATTCCTGCCCTCGCTACAAAGACCATGGAGCCTCTGCTCTGACTCCTACACACACATCCATCACTCAGAAACCACATATACACTCATCTGTACCATAAGTACGTGCACATACATACATGCATACATACACCGAATGGACATGCAGACGCTTTAGCAAACACTTATATGCCTCCACGTGAGCGCACAATCGCAGACGTCCTCCCATCTGCCCACATACGCTTTCACTAAAAACGCTCCCTCCCTCGGCAGCCAATCATTCACTCCCTTTCCAAACTTTACAACACACACGCCAAACGAATGCGTCTCACTTCCTGTTCACCTTTGACCTTCCACTTTCTCCCCAAAAGCCAGAGAAGAAAGAAAGAAAGGGAGGGAAAAAAAAAAGCCAGACAGAGGGAGGGGAGAAAGGAGGAAGAGAGGAGAGGAAAAATGGGGGCCGGCGAACTCCTCCTCCTCCTTCCCTTTCCATATCTCCTCTCTCTCTCTCCTTCCTTTTTCTCCTTCTGTCTCTCGAAGAGGAAACTTGATGGCCAGTCCTTTGCCACGTCGAGCCTCCAGCCGGTCCACCTTGATCGCTGCCGGAGCGGCCAATTTTGCTCTGGGAAGCTTCGGTAGACAAATCCAAACAACTCAGAAATCGCGTTTGAACACCATCAGCCTGATTTCGCCTCAATGGAGCAGAAGTGTTGATTGAAAGGACGTTGGGAGATGAATTGGGGCTAACCGGTCGAGAAGGAGACAAAAACTAATATCAGCCAAGAAGAAGAGACGTTGCTGAAGATGTGTAGAAGAGAGAGGAGACTGTCAAGTCGCAGGTATCCCCTCCGCAAGGAGACATTTCTTTCCGTTTTGGCATGAGTCAAGGAGACGAAAGGTTATCCGGTGTTTTAGTGGGAGGTGTTGGGTCGGACTTAGTGTGACCACAACTATTCGCTAAGTTTCTAGCCATGAGAGATTAAGAGCACACTTTTGGGCGTTACTATCTTTTACCACTAAACATTATCTCAACAGTTTTTGAACTGTTTAAAGGCTCATGACATATCCTGGTTTTCATTTATTTAGTCTTGGCCTGGGGGTCAGCCAAGTTTAGGTTGCGCAAATTTGCGCTAAATGGGGTATGACCCCTTTGTGTGTGTGTGTGTGTTTATACATTTGTGCTTATCTTTCTCAATCTCTGTGTGCTTTATTCCATTTTCAACAAACAGTTTACTTTGCCAAGTAAATGGGACTTTTTGAGTTTTTTCGCAACAAAATAATTCTCTGGTTGAAAAAAATGAATGAATAATTGAACTGATTTGGCCAATAACAGCCAAACAATGCGCAGAATTCACTGATCAGCTTTATTCAGTGGATTCGGTACAGAGCTCCGTCTGGAAAGCTGCTTCTCACAGCGGGGAAACAGGAGGGAATGTCACTGAATCTGCCAATCAGTGGCTATCACCTCTGTCTAACCTCTTCTCCTCCTCTACCTCCTCCTCCTCCACCTCCTCCTTCATCCATCCCTCACATGCTGTTTCTTCTCTAGCCCGCACAATCAGCCTGATCAGCACTTTGTAAGCAGTCAGAGAAGGAGCTGGACTCAAGAGTCAGATACTGGCGTCGCAGTGAGTATGGTTTGTGTGAATGAATCATGACAGCCCCTTCTCACGGAATGTGTGAGCTTATCTGCCAGTCGCCCAGCCCGCCTGCCCAGTGTTCAGACTACCTGTTCAGGAAGTAGTGGTTGTACAGTAGTCTGCACATTGGTTAGGCTGGCCGGGGAAGCACGGGACGACTCGCAGGCACGTCAAGAAAAGCGCTCCAGAGGGCATCCAGCAGGCACGAGCACATCAGTGCTGTGGGAACACGCGGCACCACCCCTCGTCCATCTGGACAAGCCCGGGCACGATCCTAAATAAAGCACCCAAAGGCTCACCGCAGAGGCTTGGCCCTCGCCTATCCTGGATTTATGAGTGACGGATACATAAGTTAAATCTATTTACAGAGACGTGAGGTTACAGTTTATTGTGCCGTATATATATAGTTTTTGTTGTATTGTTTGATTTGTCATTGAAATGTGATGAACTGTAAAATAGTTTTGAATAGTTGAAATAAAGATGCTTGGATATCTATTTGACAGTTTCTTTTTTTCTTTTCTCAAATCACAGAAATTAAACAAATCCACAAAAATGATATCAACCTACAGAATCACATTTATATATAAATATACGTGCTTTGCATTATATTCCCAACAAGTTGTTTATTTTCCGAAAGATTTAACTGAAACCAAAAAAAGTTCAACCACATGGAAGAAATGAACATTTACCCAAAAAGATAACTAAAACACACAGTAAACCTCCAGCGTCGCACTGCGCTCTTCAACCAAAATCTACAATTACGTCTCTGGCTTTCCTGCACCGACTTTACCTCAAATGACCATGTAATATGCAGGGAGGCAGGAAGCCACCGTACAAAAAAATGCTGAAAGAGAAGCCACTCTGTCATTGTCTATTCGCCATTTTTACGAGTCTTTGTATAGCTCTCCCAAAAAAAGACTGTTTGTGGCTTTGGTGTGTGTAGCTGACGTTATGTGAAACGTTACGAGTTTAGCTAGACCCCCTGCCTCGATTTCCATTATGTTTTGTTTTCTACCGCTTCACCGGGGCCGCAGTTTGTCTTCCAGCCCGCCTGTCTTTGATGAAACGAAACCCACAGCGAGCGTACACCATCTTGAATTCCTTCATCCCTCCCGAGTACACAAAAAGCAAAGTAGAGGGCAGAAACATTCACACGGTGTCCCATCACAGAGCATCGTCTGCAGGAATGAAAACCGCAAACCCAACCTGTTTCCATTTAGAGCCCTGCCACCATGTCGCAGCACACAAGCGCATACACACACACACACACACACACGCAGACACACACACACACACACACACACACACACACACACACACACACACACACACACACACACACACAGTAAACACACACCGTATGGCAGACGTGTTTCTGGTGAGTGCGTTGAAAGCAGCAGTCTGCTGTTTCCCCCCAGGATGTTTACAGCTGGGATCACCAGGCGAGTCTGGCTTTCTGGCAGCTTTACAGCAGGAGCAGGGAAACCCGGGCACACACACATACACACACACACACACACACACACTTATACACACATATGGTCAAAAGGGGCACCCAAAGAAAATACCACCACTGACAGGACAGCAAAGTAATCTCTACGTATTCATCTTTCGTCTTTGTGTGACAAATAAAAATGTGTAAATGTATGAATTTGATCATAAGACCACATGAATATCAAGTGTGCTGGCAGCATATAAAATCACAATTGCGTTTTTTTTTTTTTTACATACATTTTTGTTTTGTTTTCAGCCATTTTTTCCTCCATTCACATCTCCCTCCCTACCTCTCTCTCTCTCTGCTTTGGGAAGCCTTAAGCTACAAAGCAGCCTGATTCAAAGAATTGGCATGTCCTGTGGTAATACAGACCAGAAGGTTTTTGGGCACACACACTTTTACACACACACACACACACACACATACACACTAACCAAAACATCCTGGCACCACTAGTTGGGTTGAAAGTTATTATTAGTGTCTGGGGGTGGTGTGTGTGTGTGTGTTTCTTTCAGTGTGTGTGTGTGTGTGTGTTACCAGGCTGCGGCAAGGGTTTTCCCCATGACGAGAGGCAGTCAATAAAACGGCGCTGCACTGTTTTGCGAGTTGGTGTAAAGAAATGAATGTGTCTGTATGGAAATGCTGGAAAAGATGCACATTTTTTCTTTTCTCTGCAGGCAGTTATACCTTTTTTATTTTTATTTTTTTTATTTAATAAATAATATTTCCAACTTTTTATCAACTGTGTGTATTTTGGCCAGCATCCATCCAGGTGCACATGTGTGTACAAGCTCTCATGAGTACTCTTAACCTCTTGTATGACTGGAGTATTTAAAAATGTTCAGCTTGGATGGAAAACAAAATGGAAAGTTTCTCTTTTTCTTTTTTTTTTTCTTCTTCTCAAATCACTTGCAGTGCCCTTAAAACCTCTGTGCTGAGCTTTAACACCAGCGCCATGTGTTGGTTTTGGGTCTCCCTGGCATGCACCCCTCGCAGTACCATGTTCAAATAAATATACAGTGCAAAAAGCGAGGGAAAGATGGAGAAGGGTGGGGACATGGGAGAAGGAGAGGGTCACAAGGAAAGAGTGAGAGAGACAGAAAGAGAATGGAGAGACGTGACGGGAGGATGAGGAAGAGTTTCCTCTGGTTTGGGGATAAACCTTTGAGGATGAATAAGGGAGCGATGGGAAATGAAGGGAGGAAAATGGTATAAAGGGAGGATATAAAAGCAAAACCTTCTCCTCCTTCTCCTCCCCCCTGTCTCCCCCTTCAACCCCCACTCTCTGGTCCTTGTTACTCCTGCTGCTAACCAGCTAACAAGAGACACTCCTCCCCTACAATCCAGTCCCTCTCTTACTCTGTGCCCCGTCTTTGAAATGAAGTAAGGTTATTAGAAGCAGCTTGTGTGCGTGTGTGTGTGTGTGTGTGTGTGTGTGTGTGTGTGTGTGTGTGTGTGTGTGTGTGTGTGTGTGTAATTGGGAACAGGGCAGGGGGCTCTGGTATGCACATGTGTGTGCCAGCTTTGGTGTCTGACATGCTGGGGGGTCCTGACTCTTTGCAAAAGGCCTTCTCAACGCTACACACACACACACACACACCCTTATGTCAGCGAGCACAGCGGCTGTGGCTACGGCCTGGAGACAGTGAGACTGTGGCTAGCTCCTAATAGTTCTGCAAAGCATCATGGGACACCGCTTTGACCAGTCGACCCAGTAAGCCAGCGGGTCAAATCATCGCAGTGTGCAGAGGACCAACAGTTATTTTTTGCCAGCGGGACGAGCCGGGAAAAAAAAAACGTTTGGAGCAGAAAGTGGAAAGGAATCTGTGAATCTCTCTGGTGGAACAATAAACACGTCCGACTGAAATAATTCTCCTGGTATTGTAGCTTTTTGGAAAATATTATAAAAGTGCTGTTGTTAAAATGACATAGTTTTGAGGTGAGTCAGACAGAGGGGATGGCGTCTCAGGTTGGGCTGCGAAGATGTAGATCACAATAAAATGTAATGTCAACGGAGCTTCTGGACGTTTCACTATGACGATTCAGCTATTGAAAATCACTGGATGATTGTGAAATCAGCTTGAATGTCTTTTTCAAACATGCCATGTTTCTTTTATTATTAATTAATGTGTGTTTGCTACTTTCCACAAAACCTGGACTGCAACAACATGAAAGACTTTTTAAATATCTCCCAAATTCAGCCAAACTTCAGCCTTAATCTGAGGCTACACTGAAAACACACTACATCTCCCTATGATAAATCGCTGGCCAGATTTTATTAATAAATTAGCTGAACACATCAGCATCATTAGGCCACATATGATTTTCAGGAGTTCAAGAATGTGGAAGCTACAGCCAGCACAACCATGTCAATGCACTGCACACACACACACACACACACACACACACACACACACACACACACACACACATGCATGTAGTTTGTGTTACACCCATTACAAACAGTCATGGCTAGCTCAGCTAGTTAGTTATCTATCTAGTTACAATGCTACAGACCAGGGTTATTATAGTAAACTACGTAAAACTGAAACTAAAATGAAAATAAGCAGGGAAAAATATTCCAAGTAAGCTGAAACTAAATAAAACCGATATCCTTCCATTTCTGTAGCCATTCCTACACAGTTCTTGTATGTATATAGCTTCATACTTCTGAGGCATTATAGCTGGCCCTAACAAAAACTAACTAAAACTACTAAAACTAAAACTAAATATATAAAAACTAAAACTAAACCTTTCTGAAAAACTGAAACTAAATTAAAACTAGCAAACACACTCTGAAAACTAACTAAAACTAAACTAAAATGAAATGAAAAGACAAAACTAAAATGAAATAAAAAACGAACTGAAAATTCCAAACTATTATCACCTTGGTACAGACGTGTGCCTGAGCCACACACAGCTGAGGGTCTGCTACGTCATACATAATACTATATCATAATACAGCTCAGTCTTTCTTCATGGAACACAGGGAATGCAAAATGTATTTTGAGGTAATGCAATACTTATTGCGAGGTAACACAGAAGAATTTAAAAAATAAAAAAGGTATAAAAATATTTTTTTTACATGATGTACTAATGTAAAGAAAAGAAAACCTGTGATATATTGATATAGTCAGGCTCTGCTTCACATCCTAATAACGCCTTATCGTACAAAAATACTCAAAAGCAAAAATATTAGTTATTTTTTTAATAATAATAAAAGAGTATTTTTTGACAATAGTGTGCTGCAGTTGATTCTGCTGAGTTCCTTCTTTTCCCTTTTTATGACAAAGGGAGGTTTTTTTTGCCAGGAACTCCCATCCTGCATCACTGTCGTATAATTTTATTAATTCTTTATGCTGTTTTGCTTTTGGACTACACTACAAAGTGGATAAACACATGCCTGTGTGTCAATTTGACGAATGGATGCATTACAGATTTAAAAAGCCTGTAGCTCTGAGCGTAAACAGGACTCTGATCAAAAAGTCTTACAGTGTGCCAAAACAGAAATGTGCGGGTGCAAACAATCTTAATATTTGTGTGTGAACAGCATCTCACCTCGTCATCTTTATACCAGGACAAGGACTCGGCGGTGAGGACGAACCAGTACTCCTTGGCTCCTCCCTTCATGATGCCGATGTTGTTGATGGTCAGCCAACCTTTCCTGATCACCTGAGAGACACCCAGACACACAGAGAGAAGGGAAAGTGATTGTAAATAACATACACCATTCATCATTTCCTACACACATTTCACTAACGTAACACCCTATTTGTTACGTACCTACACTAACACGTATGTGGCAGGACAGTAAAATGTTTCCAGTGGAGATAAGAGGCCACAAACAACAGCAGGGAGACGCTCACCTACACGACTAAACACATTCCTCACACTCTTATTCTCTCTTGTGTTTCATTCTCTCCACCAAACAGAAACTATATAGACACATACAATACATGGTGTGCGTGTTATTTACCTTGAACCGATCGCTAACTCCTCTTTCGGGCTGAATGAGAATTTGGAGAGAACGCCAACGCAGGGCATTTAGTAAAGGCCGAGTACACAATGTGGGTCAGGCACCAGCACATTATAGCTGGCTGCTGGGACGGCAGCGAGGGGACAGCAAGCAGGGTGGGAGGTCAGGGATGGCTACAACAAGAATGGCCCATGTCAAACCTTTCTGAGGCCATGCAATGAAATGCAGGAGCCAGACTGGTTTATGTGCTTTTTGAAGAGAAGTGATGGAGTGACAAAAATCCACTTCCCTTTCATTTTCTCTGACGTTTGATTTCCTCTGAAGTAGTTTATATAGTTTCACACTGTATGACAATGCCACATTTTATATTCTATATCTGACGTTTTTTTGAGAGTTGATTTATAGATTTCGAGTAAAATAATCAAATAAAAGATAGTTTTTATAAGAGTGCATCCTGACTAGTGTTGTCAAAAATTAAATTAAATATAACCCTAACGCAAAAATATCAAAGCACTGATACATATCTATATTGAATATTTGAAACAGTTTCAGTCTCTTTTCTGCGGTATTGATACACGGGTACCGGCTGCGCTTTCTGCTCTCTCCTCTCTCCTCTCTCTGACAGTGAGTTGACACACACAATGCTATTTATCTTTTAATAACAAATTAACAACAAATTGTTGTCAAATTGGGTATCAAAAAATGGCATAGAATATCGATATTTTTCATGGTATTGTATCAAAGTTAGAAATTCCAGTCTCCAGTAGTAACACTAGTCAATTTTATCTACATTGCCCAAAATTAAAATGATAAAAAAAAGAGTAACGCCTGCACATTGTCGCCAAACCATGAAATTATTTGCGTGTGCAACAACAGTGTGTAGACGTCTTTTCATCGACAGCCCAAAATAACAACGTTGTCTCAGAGGGGTTTACAATTTGGACAACAACACTTTCCATACTTAGACTCTCAATTTCTTCACAAAAACAATTACATTAAATGATTAAATGGAAAAATGCCTATCACAGGCCTGCACATCTCTACTCCTGTGCATCATTTTTACATATTCAGCACATGCATTTGGTATCTTTAGAGAGTTTCAGATCTGGACTAGAATTTAAGATAAAGTTTGAGCAGGATTTGAGAAATGAAATAAGAAGCATATTTGATAATAAGTGGGGTTTTAAGGGGTCCTACAGTTTTCTTGGTATGGAGGTCAGGAGGGCGTTAAATCAGGAGAACAGAAGCTGCGGGGTTAACTACATCCATCTGTAAACAGGAAGTGAAGAGCACCACTTTGTTTATTATGTGCCCCTGACCTTTGACCCTGATCTGGGTGGTTGTTATTACAACTGACAACTATGGAGGTGACATATGTCTAGCACACTGCATGTCTACATTCCCCCCCACCCCCCTGGCCTTCTGGATGATTTGCGGAGAGGCAGGGAATTAAAGAGGAACTCTAGTGACGAGTAGATAAAAATAATTATCTTCAAGAAAAGAAAGTCTCTTTGGTCTTCACTCTCCTTCTCTTTGAGATGCAATTCAGGAACGCATGAGTCTCTTTATCTAGTTCAAATTACTGCTGGGGGGCGTCTCTTCACCGCCAAAGCAAACTAGCCTCAGTGTTGAAGTAATGTCCAAACTGAGTCTTTCAACAAGACTGAAAGAGTCGAGTAAGGATAGCATTTTACAGTACATTTGTCACCCTGTAGTGCAAGTGTGTGTATGAGTGTGTGTGTGTGTGTGTGTGTGTGTGTGTGTGTGTGTGTGTGTGTGTGTGTGTGTGTGTGCGTGCGTGCGTGCGTGCGTGTGTGTGTGTTCCTGCAGGGACGACACAGCTGAAAAAGAAAGGAAAGGGCAGCAGCCAAGCATCCCCCACCACAGCCACCTGCCCGTCTACTTGTAGTTAGTATGAAGCTCATCTCATACACACTCATACTCATAAATCCACGATCAAAAACATGAGCACAGACGCATGAAAGCCTTCCCGCAGACATGCACAGAATCACACACACACACACACACACACACACACACGGTCACACACGCTTCAAACACACACTACTCACCATGACCTCATCCTGAAGCAGAAAAGCCACAGAGAGGAAGACAAAGAGGACGAGACACAGCAAAAAAGAGAAATCACTCAGAGGAAACAAGATGATAGAAACCCACAAACCCTAAAACTGAAGAGAGTAAGATTAAAGAATAAAGTGTGGGAAAAAAATAGAAGAGGATATAGATGCTTTCAGAGGGCAAAATCTGTCTTTATTTTACTTTGAATGTATAGTCATTGATCTGATATTGTGACTGACCTACAGAATCCAGTTAATGTAGGTTAGTCAGTACATCTAAAGAATGTGTCAACAAATTTAAGTGAAGTTTCGACACCCGATTCGACTGTTATCAGGCCATTAAAGAGGCGTTATCTCAGTCGCTATAAGCACCATAGATGTGGGTCAGTAGGGGCGTACTACACCTACTACGTTGTAAAAGTGGAAGTGAAACCTGTAAGCAACGCGTTCTAACACGTTGTAAAACTGAATGAAACGTTACATTTGAACACAAACAAAAGCCTTCGTTAGGTTTAGGCAGGGCCGGCTTTCGCCCTTTTGGTGCCCTACGCGGAATTCAAAACTGGAGCCCCCCCCCTTAGGCTTAGGGTTAATTTTAAGACAAAAATTTAGATTTTTATTTTTATAAATAACTGTATTTATTATAATATAAATAAGCAATTGGTCCCTGATATTATTGGCTTAAAATTGTTTAGTCAGTTTCACTACAATTTACACTTTCATTAACAAATAAGTGCGGCAGAGCTGATGGAAAAGTGTGACAAAGAGAGTTACAGGGGTAGTGTATTTCTTTCTATTTATTTATTTGTTCATTTGTTACCTCAACGCAGAAAATTAGGAATTACGTTTACATTTGCCCACTGGAATTTTTTTAATTTATTTAAATTTTTAAACCACTTAGTTAAGAAAAACATTGTGTTTTGACTTAAAATAACTATGTTTCCAAAGTTTAACCTAAGCTTGTGAACACAAAGACAACTACACGTTGTTGGTTTCACACAGGATGTGAACAAAGAATGTCTCCTGGGTGAAAGTCCTGTGTTTTGTGTCCCATCCAACGCCCCCAACATCCACTACTATGGTCGCTAGAGGTCGCTGTCGTGTTCTTTTATACCTTCTTTCTGTGATCTACCATGTGGATAGATGATAAAACCCACTACTGGGTGTTGTAGGCCCCTCTTGACCCACATCTATGGTGCTTATAGCAACCGAAAAAGCCTATTTAATAGCCTGGTTTAAAAGCCATGATGAGATTCTGTAAATTATTTTTTTTGGAGGGGAGATTTTTTAACATTTAAAAAAAAAAATTGCATTTTTTACATGAACTTCTGCACTTACTTAATAATGATTAAAAAAAAAAGCAGTCACACATGTATTGCATAATTGTCTGTTACTATTTGTATTTTGATGCAATCCGATATCCAAATGGAGATTAAACATTTCAAACCATTTTCCATTTTAAAAAATGAAAGATTTTGAGGATTTTGTAACCTTGACGGAGGTATTAGTGTGCATTCTATTTGATTAATATAAGATCGTTGATATTTTGTAACAGACTTCAGTTTGTGCCAACATCACCGTGACTTTCACCAAAAGGACAATTGTTTCAAGATTCAACAACTGTTGTCCATTAGTGTGTAACGTTCACAAGAGCCGTGCAGGGCTGCATTTTGTAATATATGGACTGCCGCCAAGGTAACACGATACTATGTAGCTGCGCTACATTTAGCATGGGCAAAACAGAGAGCTGAGTGCTAACAGAAGAAAGCCTTATGGAAGAAAGACTGTATGAAGTTCAGATGTCATGTTGCTGGCCAACAGACGAAACCAGACTGTAGGAGGAGTTCAGTCTGGGATCATGATCCTGTAGCTGTACTGTACTATATAACCTGTAAAATGTAGTATAACCTGTCACATAAAAGTGAAATGACAGTATGTTTAGTGTGATCAAAGTACCTGGTTGCCAGCTGCTTTCTTCTTGTTCATTTGGCTGATCCTCTGTTGAGCGCTGCACAACAAAACACATCAGGAGATACTGCATTTAGACCTTAAACTGCACATGAACTGGTAAATCTTACACCTACTGTAGGTCTTTATAATGGAGAAGAAGCAAAAAACAGAAACTCACTTGGCAAATCCAATGAAGTCCTCATGGTTGGTGTTCATGTAGGACAACTCAATGTCTATCAACAGCATCACCTAAACAGAGACAGAGAGAGATGTTATCAAAAATGACTATTTATTGATAATATTTTAGAACTTCTCAAGGTTTTTGGTTTTAGAGGTTTTGTTGATGCACTTTTGCTGTAATGCTATAGCAATAAAAACTACAACTACCAAAATTAATTTCACCTAAGACCGTAAGCAGCCTTATTTTTATTTGTTTAATGCTCCTTTTGAGTTTTCAGCATTTTTATGCCACTATGTGCAAAATTCAACAAATCTCATTCATCTTTCACATTATTCTGGTGGCATACTGTAGGTTTGTCAAAAAAGTAGACAATCCCAATGAAAAGTGCAGTATAAAGACGTCATGCAGCACTCGCTTCTGGAAAAAAAAAATTTCTCATTGAGAGGGAGTGAAGATAACTTCTACCAGATCTGGCAACCCTTTATCGACCACTTGAAAAACAGTGCTAATCCTTCCCACAAATTAGCCTGGATTAAACACCATTACTCTAGTTTTATTTATTCATTTATGTATTACTCAAGTGTAAAACATTGATTTGTTTTATTAGTCTTAATACCTGTACTTTAAATACTTTTTCCTTTAGTTCTACAGTATTTTTTTACTCTGAAAACCCCAATACAAATGGAAAAAAAAATGTTTTAACCATAGACTGTATATAAAGATGGACAACATGACAGCTCCCCAAATGTGAAGCTAAAACATCTGGATCGCCCCCTGGTGGCTGGCTGCAGTATAGGTCATAAAGCCCGCCCCCTCCATGTTAGTGGACGGGACATGGGCCAAACTAAAGAGTCACAGTACACGTCAAGTACATTTTTCCCAAAAATGGTTTCTGTCATTTTAGGTAGTTCTCATCACGGTGATGTTTGATCAAGTATTAATTTTTCTAATAAGTTTGGTTTTAATTAGTTATAAAGGGGGTGAGACGTCATGATTGGCTGCTGTGACAAGCCGTGCTCGGCTTGCAATTGGTTCAGACGGGTGACCTTGATATTGCAGCTCCAGGCCCCCGATCGCTACTGTGCAGACTCTGGTTCCAAATTAAGTCAAAATCTCAAGATGGCAGATCCTGTATCCGGGATATTTTGGCTTCACTTCTGTACACTGGGAGGAAGTGGAGACGCGTCGTCCATCTCTATATACAGTCTATGGTTTTAACCCCATACTTTCTAAACAATTAACAGATGCTGAGATCATTAAATATAATGTTTTCAAAGATGTTACAAATATACGCCAGAAAGTACATCTATGCAAATATTAATAAAAAAGTTAATCCTATTCTATACAACTCAACCACCCTCTACACAACCATAAACCACTCACTTGTCTTACTGTGTGATAGTTGTTTTTGTGTGTTACCTGGTTCTTAGTGCGGCTTTCTCTGTCTCTGATGTGCTGGGTGACGATTCTCTCCATCTCCTCTCTCAACATGGGATACTGAGCCAGCTGTGAGCATAGAGCACAGTAGGTAGGTAGCAAAAACACACATGACAACTGTCACAAATCTGCAGTAAAGCACTACATATCTCATCTCACTGAACCACAACACACAGTTCCACCAATACAACAAAATACGTTACAAAAACATAATTAAACAGGTTTATGTTTCAGGAGTTTTATCCCAGTCTCGGCTCTAGTCTCTGCACACCCAGCTGACCAGTGGGTGGATTTGAGTGGGTTTCATGTGCAAAATGTCTAATTGTTGCCAATGTGGAACAAATGCAGAAGAATAGTGCAAAGTCTGTGATATTACCACACAAACACAGAATAAACAATGTTTCTGGCAGAGACGCTTCCCTTTTCCCAGCACACTGCGGGTCTCTTTTTCCATGAGCTCATTGCAAACCCACGAACGCAGACGTTGGTGGGCCTCCAATGTGACACAAACAAATTTGGAGAAGTGTGAGGAAAAAAGAAAAATCAAAACCAAAAAAATCACAGCGCAAGAAAGAAAAATATGCGCTGTTTTTCTTGCAAGTTACAATGCATCTTTCATGTCTGTCAGATGGTTGTGGTGAGTGAGTGAGTGGATATCAGTGGACCTCTCTGTGGTTCTCGAGTTGATTTACTGCTTCCTGGTTTCGGTCCAATTACAAAGCAGACGACATCCATAATGAATAGATGCTTCATAATAACGGGACACTGTTAAGATGAATGTCAGTCTAATTACTGGAATCAACAGTTTGTTTGTCTGTTCTAAGCTGCAAACGTTAGAACACCCGGCTAATTAGCTTTTTACCAGGACCTGTAGCTTTAGCCTCAGTCTTTTAGCATTATAGGATGTAGCCATCATACGGTTTGTATATTTAAGACCATTTTACATGGTTTATGTTTAAAAAGAGTCAGATTGAAACATTAAAAAGACAGCTGGAGACAGAGTTTTCCATATGCTAACAACAGTTGCCATTTCAACTGACAAAAACGCCGTGAGTTAGAAACGAGAAAGCTGCTTTTGTTTGCTTCTCTATTTAAAAATTACTGTAGATTTCGTATGATTATTCCTGTTATGCAGCAACATTCCGGCAGTGTAACTTTTAAAATAAAATGATGGATTTTTCATGAAGTTGATCACTTTGCACTGGGAACATGGTAAATACCAGCATATGTACCAAAAAAAAAGCTCAGTAAAGTAAAAAAAACATATTTTTAATGTACATTATTCTTTGTTTAAATTCTAAAGAAGACCCTAATCTATAATTCAAGCAATTTGTTGGAAATATTTGACACATTTTAAAGTGCCATGCTACAATGGAAAGCTTGACAGGCATAAAAAAAGAAACTAAGGGGCTTAGCAATTTACAGTTCACACAAATTAATGCTAATTTTTGGCATTTGGAATTAACAATAATACTTTCTGAGGTTATTCAAATAGTCCTTTTGTTCAAAATTGTTATCAGCCCACCATTCTTTCTTGTCTGGTACACTTGTGCTTATACTGTAACTGTTAGGGACAAACACATGCAAAGTATATTTCTTTTTTTTCTGCATAGCTCTATGTTAGTTTTCAAAGGTGTCTGTATCACATCAGACGAGCTCAACTAGCCTACACATCTGTTTTGTAAAAGCATACCTTTACAGCATCTGGTTAGTTTAACCCCTTGACAGTTTAGCCAAATCGCTCTTTTGAATCTGAGGAAATATGTGAAGTTTTTAACTTGAGGAAAGACAGCTACAATTGACATTGTCACCATTGTCCAATTATTGATACTGTTAACTGATTTTATTGAGGATCACATCTCCTGAATTCACTCCAATACTCAAAATTTGTGAAAACCACGAAAATAAAACATTTACAAACAAAACCAATAAACTGTGGATGTATTCAATGTCCAAGCAACTGAAAGCAACATAATGTGTGCTACTGGAAAGGTGCATTGCAACTTGAAGACAGATAAAAGCTGCCAAAATCTGATGAAGTGTCTTAAAAACTGATATAGAAACAGAAAACTGAGAAAGAAATGTTTGTTTTTTACAAACAAAGCAGCAGGCAAAGGCACTGGCGGTGATTCAGACTGACATGCAATGCAAAGGAGCAGGGAGGGAGGTATGGGAGAAAGGGTGATGGAGGAAGACTTCAAACTGACCCCTTTGTGGATTTTCCCAACCACTGTATATTATAATACAGTATCTTTAAATACAGTTTGTCTCTGAAAGTGAAATCAAGATAAAAGTGTGACAGAGAAGAGAAATCCAAAGGAGGTCACGCTGTCTTTTGGTCATTTGCTTTGCGAGGAAGCAGCCGGCTCAAAGGGTTAGAGGACGACAGGATGGAGAGGACGAAAGAGAAATAAAAAAAAGATAAATAAAGAGACGCTCGAAATACGTCAATTAGTCAGCGGGTGGAACTACACAATCAGTCACTCCACTATATTAAATCATACGCACAAAGACAGAAACAAAAGTGATTTTATCCAACTTAAATCAAAGGATTTTTAGACATCATGAGGTCAAATATGAAAGAAAATTATCCAACATGCAGGTTGAGAGGCAACAATTTGTTAAATTGTCAATATAAGGCCAATAATTGACAGAAGACAATGACAAATAAAGTTGAATTAAAATGCAGACTAGTAAGATCTGGAGTAAGGATAGACCGATATCTGCTGGCTGAAGTGACATGAGGAATCTATATCTAGTGTTTTAAATGTTAGACCTGCTCTGAATATCCATGTAACCTACAGTATAATCTAATCATGGTATTGTTTAATTTGGGTATTCATTCTGATCAATAGATTGAACATTGGCAGGATGATACTTTCTAGACACACTAGAGTTGTGGCTTTAGGTATAATGGTGATCCCTTAACTTTTCAATTAGTGCCATCATCCAATCAAAATTGTAATTTGTCCAATACTTTGGTTTAAGACCAAATATTGTACCTGCAAAACTAATGATATTCCCATCAGCCTCAGCTGTGGCCTACTTTATCTTTCTTTCTGTGCTAGCAAATGTTGTGCTAAGATGGTGAACATGGTAATTTTACCTGGTAAAAATCATTGTGAGCTCAGTACAAGCTCAAGTACAGTTTCACAGAACCGCTAGCTTAGCTGTAGATTCTTGTTTTAGTATCTATGAAGGATATATAAATCACATTATGCATTCAATTTTGTGAATAGTATTCTCAAAAACAACAAAAATTAAATAAATAAATAGCATGACATTCCGCGTGTCATGAGGATGCATTTTAAACTTTTCGTGTGTCATTTGTACACCACGCAACAAAACTACGGTAACGTCTGCAGTCAGGTTTAGGCAACAAAACTACTCACTAATGTTTAGGAAAAGCATCATGGTTGGGCTTAAAATAAGAATGTAAACTAGGTGAAATACATACGGAAACAATGTAACATACACGTGACAATCTTCACGAACATAACTTTCAAAACGAAACACAGCGGTCTCAAACACCGGTCTCCTGGTTGAGAGTCGTGTGTATGTTTAAAAAAAGAAATAGCATTAAAACCTCAACAAATGGGTTGTTAGGCCTATATTACATTTGCCTCTATATGCAAATAATCAACTGTCTGGCTTAGTATGCTTTTGTAAGTGTAATCAACAAAACCATGCAATTCCACATTAATGGATTAGAGAGGTTTTCTTAATTTTCCCAATTGTAAGGAGATTTTTAGAGAGAAATAAAATAATATTGAACTCTCATTATATCTGTCTAAATTTCAGAGTCACTCTTTAGTAAATGGCAGTTTTTAAAATACTATGAAGAATACTATAAGAAAGCAGTTCAGGCCTGTTTTTTCTCTCATACATCTCCTTATATCAATACTTGCATGCCCAGCCATCGGTCTACCCGTACCTGTGCGATTAACAGATAGAGAAAGTGGCTTGGTTCTCTTCGGCATTTTACCTTGTGACTACACTTTCGTATGGTGGATGTGAGTTCGTTCGAAACCATATCTATACACTTCAGTGTGGGCTCCTTCAGCTTTTGGATCTGCTTTTTCACTATGGCCTCAAAGGCCAGGTCAGGGGTGAACAGCCCCGTCCTGTAGGGATAAGCAGGGAGCACGGGAGAGAGGAGTGATAAAAACAAAAATAAAAAGAAGACAAAAAGATGTGGAGAGAGAGAGAGGAAGTAAAAACACCAAATGAAGAGTTGGAAGAAGACAGAAAGGAAAAGGCAAAGTGAGAAGGTGAGGGCATGAGACGAAACAAATCAAAAGGAGTGAAAACAGATGGCAAGGGAAGAGGACAATACACAGACGAGGAAGGTAAAAATTGGAGATGGAACAGAAGAATTGAAGATAAAAACGACAAGGGGAGGTGTGGAGGTTGGGGGGCTAGGGGGGGATAAACAGCACAGAAGGAAGAAAATGCAAGTGAGACATTTGGTTTCCCTTGAAGGCATCCTACAACAGGACAGTGCTGGAGTCTCTCTCTATCAATAAAGAGCAAACAGAGAGAAGAGACAAGAGGAAATAGAGAGAGTTCCAAGCCTTGACAACTCAACCAGCCAAAAAACTCCAAGCGACGCACCGCGAGACCGCAGCTGTGCACCCCAACATTCAGCCAAAACGCCCCGATCCATTCTAGCGTTGACCCTTTCTCCACCCATCACTCCTAATCATAACATTTATCATCCCCAAGGCCTCCAGGTTGTTGCAGTCCAACCGCTGTTGAAATTGTTTGGTCACAGTGGATCAATTTGGATAAAGAATACTGCTTTTTCTTTTGGCCACACACTCACTCAAGCGTCTGTAGCTGAGAGTGTGGCCCCAGAGGCCTGTTGCTGAAGAGCAGTTAAAACCTAGTCGTCATGGCTCCTGTCTGCTGCAGGTGCACAGCTGCAGCCTCACGCATAAGGACGTCTGGTCGCTGAGGTCATCCAATGTGGCTGCCAGGTATGCAAAGGTGTCTTAGTCAAGGTTTTTAGAACTAAGACTATTTGAGTTGAAAACTACTCGAGTGAATGTACAAAATCAATTCCAAATCCCTCCAAAGTGGTGATAATCTTTTCTTTACAACAAAGCTTGCACAGAGACGCCCTCAAGAGGGACAGGAGGTTCAAAGAAAACTCAATCTGTGTCCCAATTCCACACTAAATACTACGGCTGTGTATTGGCAGGAATCTGGCGATACGATACGTATCATGATACAGGGGTAACGATTCAATATATTGCGATTTAAACTGTAAGCAAGGCGATATATTGCATTTTTTAAATCACATGAATAGGTAAAAATAACTCATTTATACTGCATGCAAAAACTGCATGTTTTTTTCCCCAATCTGCATGTGATTATCATAAAGTGGGCATGTCTGTAAAGGGGAGACTCGTGGGTACCCATAGAACCCATTTTCATTCACATATCTTGAGGTCAGAGGTCAAAGGGATCCCTTTGAAAATGGCCATGACAGTTTTTCCTCGCCAAAATTTTGCGTAAGTTTGGAGCGTTATTTAACCTCCTTCGCAACAAGCTAGCATGACATGGTTGGTACCAATGGATTCCTTAGGTACCTTCACTAGCTTTTAAAATGAGCCCACTACAACGTCTGAAAGACAGAATAGCGTCCATCAGGTTTTTAGGTTAATTAACAATCAATACAGTGTTTTTGAGAATCTATAGAGTATCACAAAACATAATATCGCGATACTCATGTGTATCGATATCATCTTAAAGGTCACATATTATGCTCATTTCCAGGTTCATAGATGTATTTTAATGTTGCACTAGAACATGTTTACATGCTGCAATGTTCAAAAAACCCTTTATTCTTCTCATACTGCAGCCTGAGTCTGCCTGCCTCAGAGCCTAATTCAGCCTCTGTCTGAAAACCACTGATTCACAGCCTGTCTCCTCCCACTCTGCTCTGATTGGTCAGCGTTTTCTGTCAATCAAACTTCCTCAACAACAACAGCGTCACCCTCCCCCTCCCTCCCGGAGAAGCTCTGGAGAGAGAGAGGAGTGGAGAGAGAGGAGTGGAGGGAGAGGCAGCTAGAATAGAGCTTATAAACCACTTTAAAGTTTATAAACCAGAAACTTCACCCAGCGCACGTTACCGGAGGAATCTGATCAGAAATCGGCGACACATGATGAACATCTGCGGTCCAGATTCCAGGTTTTCCTGACGGTTTCTCTCAGGTAAATAATGCTATTTATATCTCTGTTAGTTAACTCAGTGTTTACCTCATGCATCAACTCTGTAAACCGTAAACATACACTCTGTTTTACGTCTGTCTTTACAGATCCATCTGTGAGAAATGACCGACAGAATCATCCCAGAGGAGAGCAGACAGCTGAGAGCAGACAGCTGAGAGCAGATAGCTGAGAGCAGATAGCTGAGAGCAGATGGGAGATACAGAGCTAACCCGTTAGCATGTAGCTACATGCTAACGGGTTAGCTACATGCTACCGCTATGAGACGGTGTGTAAACACAGCGACCATCAGGGTGGAAAATAGAAGATGTGAAACAGTAGTCAGTTCATTATTTCTGCTAAAAGATAAATGTATGGAAGATCAGAGTAATGGTATATTATTTACAGTAGTAGCTGTCTCTGTGTTACCATGACTACAGACCACCAGAGCTTAGCTTACCATAGTTTACCAGAGCTGAAGACTTTCTCCTGTACCATGTTAACATAACTAACTAACAGGTGAGATGATTACAAATGCTGTGAATAATTAATATTGTCATCTGTCAACTCAAATAAAGTTTGACTGTGAAACAGAAATGTGTTGTGTTGCTTACAGTCACTATTTACTCCCTGTACTCTGCTACATGCATGACATCAAATATATATAATATATAAATATCATCTGTTTAAACAGTGTAATTACATAAAGCCTTTGTGAAAGAACATGTTATATTTAGATGATGGGAGTACATGAAGCCTGTTCTGCTGGTTCTTGCAGACTTTGCTCAAGTTAGGTTGAGGAGGAGAGACAGTGACGCGCTGTGGGGCGGGGTCAGCTACTGAAGGTTCTCTCTGGTTCGACCAGGAAACCCTTACATGGCTTGCATTTCTCTAATGACGTCAGAAGAGAAGGAAAAAAAGCGATTTTTTTTTCTGCACCCATTTCCGGACAAACGGAGGAGGAGAAAAAGAGAGAGGATGGTCTTTTATGATACTATGGTGGCCTGTAGACACACTGGGGACAGATATTGATGTTCAAAAGACATGGAAAAGTGCATTTTGCATAATAGGTGACCTTTAAGCTACGAAATACCGGTTCTCAGTTGTGCACATTACATACAACACGTGCAAACAAGATAATAACAATAAGATAATATCTTGTATACACAAGATAAAGAATATCCTAAGTCTATAGGAAAAACCTTCAGCTTTTTCTTAGCTTAAATTTAAATGGCAGTAGCATTCAAAAGTACTGAAAAGTTTGATGCATGTCAGCGCACATGTTGCATCATTTCATGTTAGTTGAAAACAATAAAGCACACTGACTTCTTGTTTACTAACTAAACAGTATGACAGCATAAAGTGTATGGTATAGACTTTTAGTGTGTAATTGGGACGCAGCTCAAAATCCTTTACCATGCCAAAACAGCCCAACTGAGGCCACTCTGTAATTCTTACTAATTCTTGGTAATGTGATCACAATAAGTCATCACAAATGTGCTAATTAAAGTCTTAACCTGAGACTGCTCTGACTTTTAATCATTTATAGGCAGCCACATTTTGATGACCGCTCAGCCTCCACACTGGCTTTCTTCAGCACAGCTTTCTACCACGGCCAGCCTGTCCAGCCTGTCCACCCAGCCACTCCAACGAGGGCTGGAGAGAGCCAGGTGGTTACAGTACAAGGGAATGAACAGCAGATGAGGGGTTGAAAACAACAAAAAAAGCGCTATCTACTGTTTTATCTTTTACCTTCTTGGTACACTGCCTAACTGTATTGACTAGCTCAGAAATGACCATGTCCACACATTTGGCGCAAGGCTCTTTAATCTTCCCAATCTGCCTTTTCACAATGGTCTCAAAGGCCATGTCCGGGGTGAAGAGGCCCGTTCTGCCCGGCAGAGAGAGAACCAGCCACAGGGCCAAATAAAGAGGAGGATGGTGGAGAGAAAGAGGAGGGTTGGGTAAAGAGAAGAGTGTTACTTGTAAAGAATTACCCTCCGTTTCTGAGCTTTTCCCCCCAAAACATGAACAGACACAAATTAGACAGAGAGAGGGAAAGAGAATGGAGCTACAAATCAACATGCATATCAAGTCATTTCAAGTAATCTGTGCACTTAATCTGGGAGTTTCTGCAGCAAATATCCAGCGATTTTCCCTCAAGAGGTAAGAGTTCGTGTGTGTTATCCTTCAAGAGGATGAATGGGATCTCACTTGATACAGATATTTTGAATTTATTTCCATGTTTTGTTTCGATCCATGGTTTCATCTGTCAACATTTCTATCTGATGGTCGTGTGGATAAAAGATTCGTGCAGTGACTTAAAAATTTGAATTAGTGTTTTGTTTAAGATCTATTATCGGTGCAATTGCAGTACGACTGGCACAAGGACTCAAGTACCCAAAATATTCTTGAAATGGAAAAAACCCTGAAAACTCATCGCAAGAACAGCCTGGCAACTTTGGAGGTGTGCACTGGGCCCAGGTCTAGATTTTGATAATCGATTAATCGTTAAAGTAATTTTTCATACAGAAATGTCAGAAAATGCAACTTTTCAAACATGGAGATTACCTGTTTTCTCTGTTTAATTAATTAATTATTTGTATCATATTAAAGTGAAAATCTTTGAGTTTTGGACTGACAAAACAAGACATTTAAAGACATCACCTTGGGCTTTGAGAAACTGGGCCAAACGATTAATCGAGAAAATAATCTGCAGATGAATTGATAATTAATTGATGAAAATAATCATAATTGCAGCCCTACCAAGGTCATCTCAATAATATGAATGTGTCACCAAAAAATCCATTTTAGCACATGTCTGGATATGAATATGGACAGTCACTGCGTATTTTTTTTTTAACTTAAATTAGATTTTATTTTAATTTAAGCAAATTAAGGTGAAAACTCTGGATACGACCCACTGGTAACAAGTTATCAATTATCACCAATTATTGCCAAACCCAAACCCTAACCCTATTACTACATAGTAACATCGTGCTTCATCTACGTAGCTGGTATTTTAAAAATCAGGTCTGATACTGAAATAAGCAAAATAAGGTATAAACCAGCAGTGACAGAAACCAACAATATTCTCCATCATCACGGAAATAAATTAAACACCATTTCTTTGTACGCTCCATACATACTTGTTACCCACAAGCACATGAGCATAAATATCTCCTGCCTCTCACTATATCCTGTTATTATCTGATTCAGACAGACCAAACACTATTTGAAATACATATTAGCACCAAATATAAATTTAGATGAGTTTTCTGATGTTTTGGTCCTTTTTAGTTGATGTGCACACACCAGCATGGATGGAAAAGCAAACAAAAAAAACATGTGGAAAGGCCACAAGATCAAGCACCGTGCAACCAGAAGTCACCTATCTGATCTCAAACCTTCTCTAAGTGTACTGACGCTGTTAGTATTCAACAGAGAGCTCAATTCAAGTAAAGAGGTCTTTGTGATTAGATTCAGTTAGATGCAGTCTGGCCAGCAGAGGTGACTGAAATGGAGAGAGAGAGAGAGAGAGAGAGAGAGAGAGAGAGAGAGAGAGAGAGAGAGAGAGAGAGAGAGAGAGAGAGAGAGAGAGGTGAAGCAGGGGTGAGTTAGAGGGCGGACGTGCCTGATGCCGTGGATGTTCTTGATGGCGTAGCTGATCTCCTTGCGGAGCTCTTTCTCATCAAACTCCATCTGCAAAAGAAACATAGAGACAACAAGGGAGATTAATACTGTAACATTGGAAGTAGGATATATAAGCTGATCTACTATAATCCCATACAGTCTGTCTTTATTTTATATCTAAAGCACTTTTATTTACTGCAACGCTCCACTCTTTCCCACTTTCCTCAACAGAGTTTCACATTTCTTTAAAAGCATGTACTATAAACATATAAAACATAATGATTTTATGAGTCAAGCTTCTGGTTAGGAAGCAACCTGCCCTGGTCTCACAGTGGGAAACCGACACAGGCCTCAGTCACCGACAGTAAGATTAATATCCTCAGAGGGAGGGCGAGAGAGGACGGAGGAAAGGGATGGATGAGAGAGAGTGAGAAAGGGGGGCTGGGGTGGTGAGGTAAACGACGTGGAGAGACAGAGGTTGGGGGAGGTGGATGAAGGGAGGACAGGCTCGGGGTAAAGATGATGTGAAAGGTGAACAGAGAGGATGTGGGGGAGGGATAAAAATGTGGATGGATATGATGACGGAGTGAGAGAAACAGAAGGAAGAAGGTGAGGTGGGGGAAGTGAGAGTGAACTGAGAACCGAGAGGGAGGAAACGAGGAATGTTTGGGTCGGAAAAGCCCAGAATCAGAGTCCTGAGGGAGGCTGGGGAAGGATAACCAGGAGGGAGAGACGTAAGGATGTAAAGAGACACAAAGAGGTGTTTGTCATAAAGCAAGATATGCTTTCATGTAGGACATTTTTCTTTATTATTATTTCTATACACTCCAATATACAGAATTTTTCTGAATATTTTTATTTAACCTCCGCACCGAGACAGTTCCACACAGTTTTGAGTTTGCTTTATCGCAAATAAATCAGCACCCTCACTCAAATATCTCTTTTCTTCTGATTAAACTAGCTGCTTGAACAAATAGAAAACAAAAAAAACTTAGTGAGAAGCCCCTCAAGTCTGATAAATGCTCCAAATTATTTGGCCTCTTCAGAATCTCATGTGCATAAACATTTACAGCTATAGGACTGGTGTGTTTAGGGTTTGGTGCATGTGCCAAAGTCTGCAAAATCTGACATTTTGTATTGCAAAAAACTGTCACGAACAGTTAAATTTTGGCAATCCCATTCATTACCTTGTTTATCCAGTCTCTAAATAAAACTATCACACACAAATAAACACAACATGTGACAGACACACACCTTGACCAGCTCGAAGGGGAAGCGTTCATGGAAGATGCGATTGATCCTGGCACCACCTGACAGCTCGGCTGTGTCGATCTGGTCCCCGGAGCCTTCTATACACTTCTCAAAGTCCACAGAGAACTGCTGCACCATCCTGCAGGGAGGCAGAGACACCAGTGAGTCTATTATTAGTCTGTTTCTATCACATAATTGTCTTCTGCTGTATCTACTCACTGGAGCAGAGCCTTGGTCTTGCGAGACGGATCGTCAGGTCTGAAGTTCTTGTACTCCTCCACCTCCTTCTCTATGGAGAGGAGCTGACTCTGCAGCTTGGCCCGCAGAGCCGGCAGGGTGTCCCGGATGTGGTTGGTCAGTTGCTGTGCGGGTCAAAGGTCAGAGTTAGATCACTGGGAATATGGTCGAATTAGATTGATGGGGAAATGCAAGACCCATGAATGGACGGCTGTGGCTGACACTCTGTCTTACACACCTGATTGAGCATTTTCTGGAGGTAGGGAGTGCCCATTCGGTCGGCCAGGTGTCTATACGCAGGGTGGGAGAGGAAGAACTTCCTCTCAGCTGCCATGGCAGCATTGATATCCTTCCTGCCATCTATGTCCTTCTGGCTCCTGTTCACCACACCGATGTAACCTGGATATTTACGACACAGTCTGAAACGCTGCGAGATTTGCAGGACAAACTACATCCAACTCTTTTTATCACTTCCTGGAATCTTTGAGAGCAGACGGGAACAGATTCAATACTTGTGGCCTGACTGGAAATTTGACTGGAAGATAGAATAGTGTTGCATTAGAGCAATCTGGGATTGTGCTTTTTCATTTTCTACAACTGAGTTTGAGCAGCCAAACCCAAAATGAACAGCCCCTCCGAACCGCTTAAAACTGTGTTTAATAATGTTTAGCTGAGGGAAAACCACATTTCAGGACACATGGGATTAAAGAAAAGAATATAGACGAAAGGATGAATAGAGAAAGAAAGGAAGGAGGAATTACAGTACATGTGTCTGTATGTGTGTGTCCAAGTTTTTAAGAAAGAAAAAGGGAGTTCAGGTTATGTGGATCCCGTTTCACCTCCAGTTAAGTTTTCTCATGCATCACTCGGTTAAAGGCTGTTTCATGCTCTATAACTAATGCAACTGTGAGCCAGCAGCCTTGTAAATGTGAACATCCAGTTTAGACAGAGAGAGACGGGGAGCAAGAGAAGGAGGGGAGCGGGGCGTAGAAAAAACAAAGGACATGGAAAATACTCAAAAGCACATGCCTGGGTCCTAACCAAGTGCAAATGGAAAAGAAAAGTACCACATCAGCACATTGCAATAAAGGGCAGCCCGCAAGACAAGCTCTTTTCCAACACAGTGTTTTTCTCTTTGCCCCCTTCCCCTTGCTTCTCCTCTCCAACTCTTCCACCTTTCTGTCTGTCTTTTTAATCAGTACTGTTTCCTCCTGCCATCCCTCCGTCCTTTTCTGTGTTGTTTTTTTTCAGTGTTTGGAGCATCTTTGAGTACGATTGCCTCACTACCACAAGAGGGAAACAGTGTGTCATTGTGAAGCCCCTGAAGTAGAGTGTGTAAGTGAGTGTGTGTGTGCGTGCGTGTGTGTGTGTGTGTGTGTGTGTGTGTGTGTGTGTGTGTGTGCGCTCACCCCTCCTGAGTGGGAGATGCTTATTCTCCAGGATGTCTTTAGCATCTGTCCCCTCGTCCATCAGGTCCAGCTTGGTGATCACGCCAATGGTCCTCATACCTACGTGCACACACACACGCACGCACGCACGCACGCACGCACGCACGCACGCACGCACACACACACACACACACACACACACACACACACACACACACACACACACACACACACACACACACACACACACACACACACGCGCACGCGCACGCACACGCGCACACACGCACGCACGCATGCACGCACGCACGCACACACACACAACACAATGATAACAAATCAATCCTGAAAATGGAACTGGAAACTACACAGAAAATAATTTCTAAAGCTCTAAATAATACATACATGCTGATGCTAGTTGTATTATCATTAGCATATTTTGAGCCTTTTGCTTAAGAATAGGAGCAATATCTATTTTTTTAAAACTTTATTTTTCCAAGATGTGAGCCACCATCGTGACATATAACCAAGGTAGACAGGAAAAAAGATATGAACCCCAAAAAAGGATAAAAGGACATAGAACAAAAATATAAATATAAATTAAAATAATTAAAAATTAAAATAAAAACGTACAAAATACACAAACTTATAACTTTATATACCCTCCAAATACAAAAGGAGCAATGGTTCAATGTAAAAACACTTCAGTACAAGTAAAAGTCCTGCACTTCAAGTTTTATATACGAAAAACTACAGTTTTATTAGTAAAACTGAAAGTACTAGTTATGCAGAATGTCATGTTTCAGAGTCTTATTATATATATTATTTTACATTGCGGGATTATTGTTTCTGATGCGTTCTTGTGTTAGTAGAATTTTAATGTTGTAGTTGGTCAAAGTGGACTTGAATTTATTTACTTTAATACTAATAAATAGCATTTATTTGTATAGCACTTTTCAAAACAACGTCATTAAGTGCACAGTAAAAGGTGCAAAAATAGAAGAAAAAAACAAACACAAAAAATATTAAAATAGCAGAAATGATTGGGACAATACAAAGAAAAATGTCACAGTGGCGTGGCACAGAAAGACCAATTAATGCAGAAATGCAAATTTGTAAAAGAAAAAAAACAAAAACTTTAAGCAGAGATTTAAGAGGAAGACTGAGTTTAGAGGCCCTTTAGTCTTTGGCGGATTACAATATGTGTGTGCTTGCGTGTGTTTGTGTGTGTGTGTGTGTGTGTGTGTGTGTGTATGCATACACTCACCCTGAGCGTCGACCTCTTTGGCAATCTTTAAAGCATCAGAGTTGGCCAGATCAGAGTTGGCCGGGGAGACGGCAAGCATCAGGCAGTTCTCCTTGGTGACAAACTGCATGAGCATTTCTTTGATCTGGGCCTCGATGTCTGCGGGCTGGTCGCCCACCGGCACTTTGGTCATCCCCGGCAGGTCCACCAGGGTCAGGTTCAGCACTGCGAGGAGAAAAGGGAAAGCGAGAGAAAGCTAAGAGAGCTTCGTCACATGCATTGTTGCCAAATAAAAGGCTTGGTGGTGTGTACATTATTGATGTCAGAGATGCAGAACGAGTCAGTGTCTGTGTAGAAATAGAGTTGTGTCAGCCTCACCATTAGGGGAGTAGACACGCAGGTTGATGGGCACGGGGGAAATGCCTTTGTTGGCCCCGGTGATGCGGTCGGTCTCTGCCTCGATCTCCTGCCGGACCTCATCAAAATCGGTGAACTTTTTACCCTTACAGTGCAGGAACTCAGCATATTCTGGAAGAGATGGTATAACGAGACAAATTAATGAAAGGGTAATTGTAGAAAAAAGGAAGGAGATCAGATAAAGCTGTAAAGAGGACAGTAAAGAGGAGAAATGATTAAGTGAGCCCAATTTTAGCCCTTTTCACCTGGAAAAAAAGTTGTCATTTTATGGCAAATTTTAATGGATTTTGTATCTCCTATTATCATTCTTTGTCTTACATCGATTTGGGGGATAATCAGCTTTAAGTTTTGGAACTACAGTTCCCATAATTTGGAGGTTTTAGGGATGGAAACAGGAAGCATAATGTTGCCATGTAGTCAGGCCATCATTTGATCCTCTACTTGTGTGGCACCAAAAGTATGCCGAATTAGCTATTAGCAGTTCCTATTTGCAATGTACCACTGGATTATTTTGATACTGAAGAAAACTTAACAACATGATGATTCTTGGGCAAGTTCTGAAGTTATAAGGAGCGTCTTTTTTCTATGATTACTAAGCCAATTTATGGACATTAATTCGCCATGGACATCGGAGATAATGCTATCCTCGGGAAGTAGAAGTAACACAGAATTTCAGAATATGTTAATCAAGTGTGTGTGTTCAGATTTGCAGAGAAGAACGATTTTTGATGAAAACTGCAGCAATTGTGACAAACAGGTTTTAGATTACCTTAACTGCGTCTGTGAGAAATTGTCAGTTTGAAAACCAACGTCATAAAATAATCCAGCAGTCATGACTGTGCATTATAATGAAATTAGGTTTAATTCATTTCTAATTCACTCCACAAGTAAGCTGTGAGAAAAAGCTTGCTTTAGGATGCATTTTGTTAAATGACTACTAGATGCTGGCTTCAACCAAACTCCCACACAGAATTGAAGAGAAGACAAGAGAAGAGAAGAAACTGACAACATCTCTCTTAAAATACAATTTTTCCAATTCCAATTTTTTAAAACTAAAGGCTTCAAAATGTCTCTCACTATCAACTCATGGACAGCAAATCAACCACAGATTTTACCACCAGGATCTCTCCACCAGTCAGCTGATGAAGACAAGAGCCTCCATACATGTTTTTACCTGTGGGGCAGTTCATCAGCTGCAGAACCAAAGGACGACGGGTCACAATGCCTGACCCACGGGGAAGGAAATCTCTGTAACACAACGGACAGACAGACAGACAGAAAGGAAGACGGTCAGCAAAACTAACAACAATGCAGAGGGACAACAATATGAATCAGCAAATGACAAAAACACAACAGAGCATGAGTCAGTGATAATGAAGCAGCATCCTCAGGCTTTGGGAAGCAAGTGTGAATGTGTGCAGTGCAATGCTGAATAACAACAAATCCTCAGACAACAGCTGTGGTCCCACCAGGCTAAAGTCCTTTTCATGTACTGCAGTGCTTTTTAATTTTTGTTACATCCGATACAGTAGGAAAAGGGTTTAAAAAATCATGAAAACAAATGTTAAAGGTTTCCGAAATTAACTGAAGGTTTTACTGGATTAACCCTTTGTTTATATCACTATTATACATTGAAACTCAAAAAAATAAATATTTGGATGTACATGAAAAATTATATTTTCTTTGCTCTATGAAAAACATTTAGACTGTATGATAACACATCCATACAGATAATCTACAATATGTTTGTGTCAGCATAGTATTGATAAAACAACAATACTACAGTAGGAATAAAACTTGATATAACTTGTGCCTGTATAGTACAGTGAGTGACCCGCCTAACTTTAACTTTAAAAAAATACTTAAATAAATGTAAAAAATAATAAATAAAAAGTATTATTATTATTATTATTATTATTAATAATAATAATAATAATAATAATAATAATAATAATAATAATAATAATAATAATAAATACATTGGGAGTTAATACAACTGTTCAGCGGCTTTAAAGGTCCCATATTGTGAAAAAGTGAGATTTTCATGTCTTTTATATCATAAAGTAGGTTTAAGTACTGTATAAATACTGTGAAAGTATCAAAACACTCAATCCACAAAGAAATACACACAGCCCGTATTCAGAAACTGTGCTTTTGAAACAAGCTGTCAGGATTTCTGTCCATTTGTGATATCACAAATCTACAATATTTAGACCATTACACGGTTTTAAACGTAAGCATTCTAAATTTGTCTCAGTTTATTTCCTGCTGCAGTGTATGTGAATGACATCAGCTGACAGGAAGTAAACATGGAAGCTGTTGCCTAGCAATGCAATTCCGATGAAATGCAGTAAAACGGAGCATTTCAGGCAGAGAGTAAATACAGGTATATTCAGGCAGACTATATGAGAAACATAAAGGTTTTTTTTAACATTAAAGCATGTAAACATGTTCTAGTAGAAACAAGTATGAACCTGAAAATGAGCATGATATGGGACCTTTAACTGATGTTTGTCATTAAAAAGACATTCGAGAAAACGAGAAATCACCAAACATTTCTGCAGAACAACTTCACAGCGGGGAAACACTAATAGTTCACAGGCAAATATAAAGACAAGAAGAAAACAACAAAACTGAGCTATACTGTGGCCATTTGCATGAGCTTCTTTGTCAGTTTCTTCTTCTAAATGTATAACTATTAAAATATGCGCCAGTATTGTAGCATTTATAATGTTCTCTTAGCAATTTGACATGTCTACTCCAATTTCTGATACTGACTTACTGAAAACGATACCAAATAAAACAGCTCTTTCTGTATGCGTCTATGCAAATTAATTCAAGTGTTTTACATCTATTATAATGCTGTTCTGGTGTGTCTAAGGTGTGAAGTGTGTTTGTGAATGCATGTGAGTGTGTGTCCATACAGTCGACCGCCTGCCAACATGTTTTATGGTTTTTTTAATGACCAAAATACTGATTTCCTTGAGGGTGTTGAGCTGCTTATGCAACTACAGCGTCAACTTGCCGCTGGCACTATGTGCTCCTCAACCAGCTGACTGGACACTTCTTACTCACTGATGCATGATGTGTGTGTGTGTGTTAGTGTGCTCATAGCAGCAATAACTGTTAGAGACACATACTGTCGTTTTCAATCCGACATTATATAAGAACAATTTAATGTTTCCATACAAGAACAGTCTCCAATAAAACAGTGCATTATCATATATAGACTGAAAAAGTTTATAATGTATTCAAATCACACAATGCTCAGATTTATCCTTTAATATCAGAGTGAAGAGTCTTCAGGAACAGTAATCAGCTGACCGACATGAATAAGAAATAGATGAGGCCTCTGTTTGAAGCTGAAGCAAAGCCTGAGGCAGTTTGGATGCACGAGTCATGAGCTGAACTGATTTGGCTCAAAACTGTGACCTAAACCAGAAAAAGCTTATTCAGCAATTCACTGTGTTCCTGTACTAATTTATATTCTAATTATATGTGTTCGTCTTTCGGAGTGTATATTGTGAATATTTGGGAATTACAATACATACATTCTGCTCTTGCTTTAAAGGAAGAGTTCAACATTTTGGGAAATATTTGCTTTTGCTAAGAGTGGGATGAGAAGATCGATATTACTCCTATGTAGGGGTGTAACGATACATCGATCTGGATCAATATATCAATTCATTGATCGACAATCCAACATCATCAATTCGAACTGAAAACATACATATCGTCTTTACGCCTTTATTGTGAAATTCCCATGGCACGTCTGTGTCAGCATCTGCACCTCCTTCCTAAAGAGCCCAGTAATAAAAATTGTCAAATCATATTTGAGTTGCTTTTTTTGTGAGTTTATATAATAAAGGTAGCTGATTGTGTTAAACGGGCATATGATTTTGTGTCATATCGATCGCAGGCCCCTGAACTGAATCAAATCAAAATCGAGTCGTGGCAGACTTTGTCATATCTGTAAATATTGTATCGTTGTCCAAATAATTAATATAATATTGTGATGAAACTTGTGATTTACACCCCTAATCTCATGTCTGTGTGCTAAAAATGAAGCTGGAGCCAGTAGCTGGGTAGCTCATCTTAGCATAACCACTGGAAACAGCTACCCTGGCTCATTCCAAAGGTAACAAAGTCCGCCTACCAGCATCTCTAAAGCTCACTAATTGTAGGAGCCATATTGTGGTATTTTATTTTGTAAGGTGTAATATGCCTCCAAGCACTATGCAGGGTGTATGGTGTAGGCAGAGGCTGACATATAAGGTAGCTAATATAGGCCACATGCCAGGTGCTGCTGATTAGAAGGAGCAAACAGTTTTTGACTGTGCTAGGACATCTTGGGTTGTGTGTAACTCAAACTACATTGTGTGCTGTTTATAACTCAATTTAGAGATTAAAACTTAATAGAAGTGACGGAAATGGATGGACATGATTGGTAAATAAACGCCATGTTATAAAGTATTGGAACTTTGTATATCATTTGTTTGGAGCACATGTCTAAACAACACTCTGCAATCAGTAGCGGCTAAAAGTATAAGACTTTAGTCACTACACTAATTAACACACTATATCTAGTCAGTATAAAAACAACTACTTGATGTTTTACAGGGTGTTAGGTGCCACATTACTTCTTGTTCAGGACCAGGAAGTCTCCGTTGGCTGCCCTGAGTAATAGTCTGGCACATAACGCACTTGTAAAAACCATAAATAGTTTTTGTCGCTACTGTAACAACAAAGAGGGCTTTGGTATCGGATCAGTACTAGATATCAGCAGATCAATATCGGGAGAGAAAAAGTTGGATCGGTGCTTCCCTACTCGTAATACCTGAAACATTCTGTTCAACTCCTCAAACTGGAAATGTCTGGTGTTTATTTAGACATGCTGTCATAAGTTGCCTATTCTTGAGATGAGAGACAAAACATGTCCTAAATAGAAAAGTCCTATTTGTGTTGAAAATAAATAAATTCATAATAATAAAATGACTCAAAAAGTTACATGTAAAGAAATTGTGTATACGCATGACATTCAATTCATATTTAAACAAAAATATTTCAGCAGAATTTGTTTAAATGCAAGCTCTGTACCCAGAAAATGCATGTATTTAGCCTGTCCTCAGCAAGCGGCCACAATGTCACACTGACAAAATAAGTGTTTAAAACTGCTATTAATGCATAAATATACATATCGAATGAAAGGAGAGCATCAATGACATATTAAACAAAATATAAAGTGAATTTTAAATTATATTTTCCATAAACTACTGCTTATCAAAGGTGTGTCCTCACTCTCCGTCAACTACGTCAGATTTGTTTTAAATCCTGAATAAATCAGGAAATATTGAGGTCAGCTATTACCCTGAGGACCCCTTTTCTACTTCCTGTTCATGGTTGATGCAGCAGTGGTGGATGCATGGGTCTGGTAAGTTTTACATTTTTGGATATTTTAACATATAAACATCTCCAACTGTCTTATTTTTTTAAAACATAAAACACAATTAAAAGCATTAATTCAATCAAAAACAAAAAAACTGATTACGGTGACACAAGATTGTTCATTTCCATCACAGTCAACCTTTGTGGAAGATTTAAATGTTATAATCTCATAAAACTGCAGGTTACTCAGTTCTGCAGATCAGTCTTTCTAATCCTTTCCCAACCTGCAGCATGTCACTCAATGCACGGGAGACAATATGAAAAACAAGCTGTGTGATTGTCAAAATATGCCTGAAAAGACAGCATAATGTTTGCTCATCCTCCACACACACTGGAGACACTGTACCGACAGGGAGCTGCATTATTGTTTGTAGTTATAATGTGGCCTTCTACAACAAAGGAAACCCTGCTCTCTCTGATGTGTGTCTATCCATCTGCTGGTCTACCTGCCTGCCAGTGTTAGTGTGTATGGGGCTGTCCCACTCTCCCACTTGGATGCCTTTTAGAGAAGACAGATGGTCTTAACTGCAGGTCTTCCTCTCACATTACTCTGCCTCATCCTCCCCTCAAACTGCCACCACAAGGATCCTCCAAATGAGAGTACAGAATCAGCTCTTCACCAAGAATTAAAATCCAAAAGCCTGCAATTCTCCCAAGCTCAGTTTGATGAGTGTGGAAAAGAAGGTTGGATTACTGGAAACGCAACTGCAGTTCATGTCATCTAAGTGCAAGGTCGGGTAAAAACAATGACATAATTTCCAAAATGGATTATTTAGATAATCAGAACAGAAGAAACAATATCATAATCGATGGTTTGCCCAGGATAAAGTGCATGAATCCTGGGCAGAAACTGAACAACTAGTAAGAGACTTTTTTTTAAAAACAAATTGAATATCGATTCCAAATCAGTGGAGATTGAAAGAGCCCAACGTACTGGGGAGTGGAAGCCAAATTCTGACAAAGTGAGGCCAATTGTTGTCAGATTTCTGAGATTCAAGGACAAAGAAGTTGTTCTCTCCAAAGCAAGAACCCAGATAAAAATCTATGTGAATGACTACTTTTCCGACCTACTAAGAAGGAAGCGAGCTGAATTCATCCTGGCAATGAAAGAGGCCAGAGAACGAGGAAACTATGCTGTCATCAGTGATGTATATCACACTGCCACAATACTGTAAATACTGTCTCTCTGTTCACTCAGGTATGAACCCCTTCACTCCTGTGTTTTCATCCCCCCACAGTGAGGTGGGGAATGAAAACACTCATGTGACTGCCAAAAGCATTGAACCCAAACACAGTACAGATACAGAGGAGAGAAATAAAAAAATAGATAAAAAGGAGCAAACGGGTCAGACAAGGAGAACCGCAGATATTTTTGCAACAGGAAGAGAAAAGATAGACGGCGACGGAGACACCAAGATACCTTCAACAAGCACTTAGCTTTAAGTGCACTCAGCAGTCAGTGTCCGTCTCAAAGCACTTCACTTCTAACAGAAACAACATTCACTTCATTGTATGATGAGAGTAATATCCATCTATCTATCCATCTATCTATCTATCTTTCTATCTATCCATCTATCTATCCATCCATTTATCTATCCATCTATCTATCCATCTATCTATCCATTCATCTATCTATCCATCCATCCATCTATCTATCCATCCATCTATCTATCCATCTATCTATCCATCTATCTATCCATCCATCCATCTATCTATCCATCCATCTATCTATCCATCTATCTATCCATCTATCTATCCATCCATCCATCTATCTATCCATCCATCTATCGATCCATTTATGTATCCATCTATCTATCTCTCTAACTATATGATTTATACATGTACCATGACACAATATAAATTTGATTTTGCCATAGTATTTTTATAGAGGCAGCTATCCTTTATTGTAATATTGCTGGATGTATTGGGTCATTTGGGGTTATTTTTCTAGTCAATAAGCAGGACAACTTTACGTCAATATTTTATTTTTATATGCTTTTTGCATCAATGTGGTGCGGTACATTGATTTGTGAGATATTTAACTCAGTAAATGAACCAAAAATAGACACTCCTGCCTGGTTATTTTACCCATTAACAGTTTCTTAATTGATTTTCAATAATCAATAATCAGGGTTGGGGGAGGTCATCCCAGACACACTGATCATCATTGTCACAGCTGATCCTCAATCAGATTCTTTTAGAGCATCTTGTGTTTCCAACAAATTAGCTCAAAACAAAAAAATGTATTGAATAAACTTCCAGTCACTAAATCATTCATTCATTAACACACACACACACACACACACACACACACATGTCTAGTGGGATCCAGCTGCTGTGGAGTAGTGACTCACTGCTTCTTTGTTATAAACTGTACACATGCAGTGGTGTACAAACAATACACACACACACACAGATTACCTATTCACTCTAGTAGACTTAGTTCATCAGTACAAAAGGACTTTTTGCAAGAAAAACAGTTTTGTTTTTCACATTGTTGATTTGGATTTATGGGAACATATAGTCAAGTAATGTCACAACAATTCATTGTAGTATTTCTGTTTTAGAATTTCAAATGATAGTGTTGCGTGAATCACACATTTTCCAGGAAACTAAAACAACACCTTACTGACTACAGTTGTCGGAATAGTTTTTTTTCCTCTCACTTTTGTTTTTGGTTATTCTTGGACTTGCTTTAAGTCAAGACACCCCGAGACATTGTTTTTCATCAATTTTGAGATTTTGGACTATTTCGCTAACACGTCTTATTTCAGACTAGTGGAAAGAAAACATTCAAAATACACATTTAGGTGTTTATTTTACTACTTTGTCTATTTGTGTCAGTAGATTTCTCCTAAATTCACCCAAAGTTAGCATTAGATAATTCCTCATTTGCATATTTAAACACAACATTTCAGAAAACTTGTGGTACAAAAAAATATTGTCCTAATGCAAGTAATCAACTGGGGATGTTTCATGGTGATATCTCTTATTGTAGTTAAACATTTTTTACCCTAGTCACCTAGTCACAAATTTACTATACATATCTCTAAAGGACGTTTTCTCAAATTGAGTTTCTCTTAGACTTTGAGGCAGAAATCTCCACTTCAGTAGCTCTTACATACACCAAACTTTCCAATTTCATTCCTATCTATATTCCGAAGGTTTTTATGGAGGGGTTTGTTCATACTTAATTCATAGCCTGAATTATATAACATTTTATTCCTAAAAACATAGTGAAAATTAGTTTTTTATGGCAGTTGACAGTAATTTCTGATTTATGGAGTGATAAAAAGAGAAAAAATGTTTTTTTGAACCTGGCTTTATCCAATATTCAGATTTCTGTTCTAGAAATGTATGCAATTTAGTGCGTATTTGATGAGATAATGCCTCATTTGCATATTTAAACAAACTTTTCAGAAGACTTGTAATAAAAAAAAATACAGTAATTGTCTTAATGTAAATAATCAACCGGGGAAGTTTCATGGCGATATCTATTATTTCATTTTGTCTCCCGTTAATGAAAAAGAGGGAATGGCCAATATAAGAGTGAGATGTAAACGGTTTAGGTTTGAAAATAGTCATAATTCTAATAACTCAACACGTTGCTCTGTTGGTCTCTTGTGTGCGTCACATCACTTCCGATTCCCAGAGAGACATTGAGCTTCATATAATCCTGCTCTAATGCTACAGCAATAACAGCTCTGACATCAGTGAACCAACACAACCAGGCAGCTCCCCTTCACCAGCAGTGTTTGGCTCTCAGATAGATGAGACTGCTTTTTGGTGATGATGAATTGTACACACACGTGTTGCTGTCAGCCACAGTGGTGGACAGAGCCAATGAAACGGCTGGTTGCTGGACGGTGGACATCCAGATTAGACCGGAGCCAATGGCAGGATATGTTGCAGGTAAACTGCGGCCCAAACAGAGATTAGTGGTAATCCTCTGGGGCAGTATCAGGACAAATGGTCTCCTCTCGTCTTCTGTCTCTCACTGACTGCTGCCTCACTCTTACTGTGTCCATACACTGTTTTTATAGTTTACATCACTCTTTGAAACAGAGTTTATTAAAAAAAGTAACTTTAAGAGCTGCAACATATTTTAAGGATCCAGTAGTTTGCAAATAATTTCCTGAGAAGTTTCCTGCAAAGAACTTTATAACTGAAAAAAATAATAACTTCCAACCTATCAATAGTGAGCTTCTGCCACTTTTATTTGTCTGATATAACAGTAAACTGAATGTCTTTGGGATTGGAGTGTTGGTCGGACAAAACAAGCAATTAAATAATGTCACGTTAAGCTTTACGCAAACTGTGATGGGCATTTTTCACAATTTTCTTCATTTTATGGACCAGACGATTCATCAATAAATCGAGAGAATAATGGGCAGATTAATCAATGATGAAAATAATCGCTGGTTGCAGCCCTAGTACGAATCATAGTAAAAAGACACAATGTTCAGAAACTGTTTATAGTACACAGCAGGGGTGTAACGATTCATCGTTCTGGATCGATAGATCGATTTAATGATCAACGATCCAATATATCGATGCAAAGTGACAACATCGATACATACCGCAATCTTTAAGATACGCCCTTATTTTGAAATTCTTAACTGATAAAAAAAGAATCAGTATAATATCGTATCCTGATGACTCTTGTGATTTACACCCATAGTACACAGTACACACACAGTACAGTCATTTATTTGTTTACCGACTGATTTATTTATTCATTTTTAAGAAGAAACCAGGAAATGATGTAGTGGTTAAAGAGTCCATAAGCAGTTGTACATTTTCAGAGGTATTTACTTGAAAGAACTGATAAAAGAACTGCATTAAAAAACGAACAAAGACCCATTTAAACCTAGATAACGACGATAAATCCATTCATCCATTCATCCATTATCTATAACCGCTTCTCCATTACAGTGGCTGGAGTTGATCCCAGCTGACGTTGGGCAAGAGGCGGGGTACAACCTGAGCAGGTTGGCAGTCAATCCCAGAGCTAGATAAAGATAAATGATTGTGATAATTGAAAATGATTGGAAATTGTACGCTGGCCAGTGGATGAATTTTACACTGACTCAAAGACTCTTTATTATAATAGCGATTAATTTGAATAAAATAATTTGAGGTGCACCAACTGAACACCGTTTCTCTTTTTCCCTATTATTACTACCAAATGACTCTATGGTCCTTTCCAGGAGTCTTGCTAAGAATTAACAGTTAATTATGAGTTTCTAAATGATCAGGAACCTGTAAAATAAAGTATTACCTTAATATCTCAGATCAATTTGACCAGTTGCCTTAAAAGAAGAAGAAATACAATGTTTATGTCAACATTTAATTTGTATGCTGGATAGTTTATCTTAATGCAGCATCATCCTCTATAAGTCATTAAGTCTTCTTCTCTGTGTCTCTATTCCACCCCCTCCTCCTGTTATTAGTCTGTAATGGAGCACTGTACTGTACTGTGCTCGTGTTTCACATGAGTGAAGCTGCTGCTACTCGTCATAATGCTTCCGGCCTTCTCCCTGTTATATAATACATGAAAACCAGTTATATATCATTAACTTAATCTTTGTGTGGGGGTTGGAGTAGTGATGACAGCGGGGAGATAAAACACTTCTGTGTTGTAGTTTTATGTATATGGTTTGTGGCAGCAGCCTTCACTGATAACAAAGTGCTACAGCTGCACACCAGCAGCTGCAGTATCCTGCTGGGTTTGAGTATATCCCAGGAGAACGTCACACAGTTTGTGACTTTTTTACTAATTTCTCCTTTTGCATGCCACATCCCTCAAAGTAATTCTTGCAAAAGGGTCTTGGACAACCATGAATTACTTTGTGCTAAAACAAGGTAAACCTCCAATCAGAGGTGCAGCAACGAAAAGCTCCTATAGTTGTTTTTCGTGACAATAAACTGGGGTACCCTTGAATCTATGACATGAATATTAAACATAAAAAGCAATTATAAATGTGATCATCTATGGTGTGTTCAGTGTTTGTTTTATTTTAGGTGCAGCTGTGGTGCTGATTTAGTATCAGCTGTTTCTGAGAGAGCTGTCCGTGGTGCTGAATGTGGGTTCAGTACAAAACAAAAACCCAAGCAATTTCATGCAGAGAACATACACTACGCCCTTTATAAATATCATCCATACTAACTGTGCTGCATGCTGTTGAAACAGCAAACTCTTAGACTCGTCTGTGTTTTTGTTGTTTTCTGTGACAGCCTTTCAAATTGCAGCACTATAGGGAGATTTGTACCTTACTTTTGTTTCTATCATCTACTCATTCCAATCAAAATATAATGTTTTAAGTACAAATATGTACAAAAACAATTAACTGAAATGACCCATTTTCAGAATCAGGATATTGGAACATAGTGGTGAACACTGCTCAAACATGAAGACATTACTGTGCAAAAGCTACGACAAAGATATTTCCTCTAGAGCTATAAATCCCCAAAAGACAACCTAATTCAACTCATAGTTCAAGATAAATAGCGCATTGAACTTTTTTTGCCTCCTTTTAGGATAAAAATGTCAAACTATTCATGCATCCCCACCTCCACCTGCACGAACAAGTTTCACCCAGCTGGCACTGCCTGTGTTGGAAACTGGAGACCAGTAAAGCTCCTCGCTTTGTCTGAGATAATTAGACTCTTGGGAGGCTAAAATACAGACTGGGTGACAGCGGCAGGATGGGAAACGGGGGTTGTGCTCAGTTTCAGATTTGTGAAATGTCTTCTTCACTGTTAAATCACAGGCACAAGCAGGACATGCAGGGCTAGCATGTGATACTTGACCTGTGTGTACAGGTATAACAGATGTGATCCTGGAATAATTATTCGATTAATTGATGAGTTAATCAACAAAGAATTATTCGAAACAATTTTCATAAGGGATTAATCGTTACTTTAAGTCAGTTATCAAGCAAAAATGCCAAACATACATAACTATTTTCAGCTTCTAAACTGCTTTTGTATCATTGTACATTTCATATCTTTGGCTGCTTTTGATGGTTTTGACTGTTTTGTTTTTGGGCTCTGGGAACTTCTGATGGCATTTTTCACTATTTTCTGACATTTTATACACTAAACGATTAATCGATTTATTCAAAAAATAATCAAACGATTAAACAATAATGAAAATAATCGTTAGTTGCAGCACTAAAAAGATATCCACCACTAGGGCTGTGCAATTAATCGATTTTCAATTTCAATTATGATTTTGGCCTCCAACGATTATGAAAACAAGATAACATAAAACGATTATTGTGCCGCACTCCGTTTCGCAATGACGCTCTCGTTTTGTATCGTGTTATGAATCCAGCGCTACAACCACGCTGTTTATGATTAAATAGTTTACTATAGCACAAAGGTCTTTTACTCTCAAAGTTCACCAGAAGGGGAAAATCTGCTATTCATTCAAGAAGAAAAGAAAAGAGAGCAGTCCCCAAAGGCGGCCAAATACATCTCAACTTGTCGTTAATTGTCTAAGACAAGAAAGGGCATGAATAGAAACAAAGATTACAATGACCAACATTGTCTCAGAAGGCAGACTTTAAGATAAACTGCTTGATAAGGGAGAGTCTGTAATTTTAGTTTAACCTCGCTGTCTTGGCTTTGGAGTTGAGCACTTTTATATTTTACAGCAACAAAGCACCTTTGAGGTGAATTTAAACTGAATGAGACAGATGAGAAAGGAAGGTTCAACTGATAGAACTGAGCAATGAAAACAAGGGAGAAAAACAGTAGACTCTCCGTAAAGACAAATTATGAAGACGATAAATGGGAATAGAGCAACAGCTTGTCTCCCACTAAGAGCTTGGCCGTCCTTGTTACTGAGTCACACCTGCCAGGCATGCATCAAAATCCAACCCAGCTGAGAGCAAAGGTGTCATGGAGGAGTAACGGTGTCGACATGTACAGTAAACTCCTTTCAACAAGGTTTAAATCAATCCTGTAGTTGCTAATTTTTGTACCTAAATCCCATATCACCTCATGTAGACACATTATAATTGGCATGCTGTCACAGGTGAGAACAAGTGAACACAAACACGCTTTAAAGAGCAAATGTTCTTTGTGAAAAAATCAATGTAAATGTCTCTCTGCCATTTATAAGTCTCCTATACTTTGGTATTGATTTCCTGTGCTAACCGTAAGCACTGCAGCGATAGCAAACAGAGTGAATTTCTGAATAAGAGACGGAGAGGGATGGAGAAAGGGAGCGTTGTGACATGTAAACACGCAGTACAGAGTGCTGGAAGCGTGTGTTGGTTTAGGCAAGATAAGGCAAACACAATAGGCCTCTAGGGGGGTAGAAGACTGGAGGATGGGAGGACCTGAGCGACGTCACTGCAGCTGGAGAGCGCATTCATTAACACACACAAACGCTGCATAACAGGATGCAGCTTTTACTGACACTCACAGACAAAACATTATAACTGCTAAATGTTCTTGTAATAATATTTCAGTTTTTCCTTCCTGACATGATCGTCTAAACCACCGATCCCTCGAGAACGCAGCGTGATTAGGCACAAGCTGTTTCCATGACTACGGCTGAGTGAGTGCAGCAAAACGTGGTCCTCCTAATGAGTGCAAAGAGAGTGATTCAACAGTAACTACTCAAAATTGTGGTTTTAACTAACTCCCAAAAAAGAGGCTGGAAAACGTACCCTCAGGAAAATGTCTGATTTCTCTACTAGAGGGATACATGTAAAATAAAATACCAACAATGGAGTTTGTTTTATAAGCACCACTGTGTATTTCTGATATTGGAGGTTATCCAGCTGCTGATATGGATTTAAAGGGGAACTCCACCAATTTAACACATCAAATTGTGTTTACAGGTTTTAGGGAGTACTACTGCATAACTGTATAGAGCTGAAACAATTAATTGATTAGTTGATTGCCAACTATTTTGATAATCAATTAATCGGTTTGACTTGATTCAGTTTGGCTTCTTAAATGTGAATATATTTGAGCTGTGGACAAAACACAAAATTTGAGGACGTCATCTTGGGATATGGAAAACACTGATCATCATTTTTCACCATTTTCTGACATTTTATAGAGCAAACTACGAATCGATTAATTAAGAAAATAATAGATAGATTAAGCTAATGAAAATAATTGCTAGTTGCAGCCCTATAATTTTATGAAGCCTAAAGGGAGCTGCCTAATATCTGATAAATTGTCTTAAGTGATGTCACTCGAGGCATTGGTTGGAGCTGAAAACTACAAGTTTGAAAATTTTAAAAAAAATCTGAAGGTGCGGAGTTAGAAAGAAGTAAGCTTTCCAGACCTCTGCAGCTTCAGGCCACATTAGACGCTACTAGCATAACACACCCGGATCTCTGGTAGAACAGTCTGTGGTTCAAGTTGCATTGTGGGTAATGTAGGCGCCAGGTTTTAAAAAAGAAGAATCTCTGGTTCTGCTGCCTATATTTCAACACGTTCTCATCCCATCTCGTCACATACTGACGCTTTGTCAGACCCCTCGCCGTCACATTTCGGTCCCAGTAAACACGTACTTAATGTTATGAATTAAACAAAAGCACTTGCTTAGGATTAAGCAACAAAACCGCTTAGTTACTTTTAGGAAAAAACAACATGATTGGGCTTAAAAATACTATGTTTGTACAGTGAAAATCACACTGAACGTTGTGAACATGCGACATGAACGAAGAGCTGATTTTAACGTGACGCACAGGACACAAACAGCGGTCTCCTGGATGAAAGCCTTGTGTTTGTTGGACCCATCCACCACACCTCCCACCCGCCCTATGTGTGTCTTTTGCTCTTTAAACTAAGTCACCACAGCCCTTTCCCTAAAATTGACGCGGATTGGTTTACATTGTAGTTAATTGAAAGTCCGGTGCATCTCATACTGACGCTGAAGGGTGACTTGTGGGTCGGTATCTAACGCTGACGGCTGTGATAAAGCGTCGGTATTTGACGAATGAGAAGGGGCTGTATATTTTCATCTTTTTCTTTTTAACTGTCCAATGTGGAGTACTCCTTTAAATCACCTCAATAGCACTTAAGCTATCATCACTTTATTAACGAAACTGATATGTCATCCACATGTAGCATCGTGTGTAAATTACCCTGACATGTAAACACTGGGTATACCTCACCTCAGATGGATCCCTCTCTGTCCAGTGTAGTGTACATTTACATGGTGTAATACCTATAGGCCTTGTTCAGTGTGGGGCTGAGCTGGCTTGGAGCCACAGTATATGCATACAACCTGACCTTGCTTTAGCAGGAAATACTGCTGAATCACACACTCTGTGCATCCAAGGCTTTAAAAGTCTATGAAACCACAAAAAAATCCTCAGATCAAGTGAAATGCAAGCTGGCAAACAGTTACCAAGTGACACCCATGTTGTTGCCTGCATGCAGTAAGCTTCACTTACAGTATAAGCACTGCCAGACAGATGGATGAGCTGAGCTGGAAGGGCTCAAAGCTCAGGTGGACTCTCTCTCTCTCTCTCTCTCTCTTTCTTTCTCTTTTTCTCTCCCTCTGCAAGGTCACACTGCAGCATAACAGATCAGATTTGTTCCCCTGGCTTTATTTTGTATCATCAGTAGCAGCAGCAGCAGCAGCTCTGACAGGAAGAAAACTGCATGTTTGCAAGACTGAAACACACACACACACACACACACACACACAGCAAGCATCATTTTGCACCCTTGCCTGGTCAGGATTAACTAGCCTGGGGACAACAAAATGGTGCCACAGAAACAACATATCCACCAAGCTGCCTGTAACTGTATCTGCTATACAGGAAGTCAGCTAGAAACTGACCCTAACCTCTGTGACAGAAGTCACATGATTTATATGAAAACGTTGTGTCATTTTGGACCAAAATAATGAAGTTTGGAAATTAAGTTTATAGCACTCATATCCAGAGGGTTTGTCATATTAAATGGCATGCCATTTCACAATAATGTGGTTCCCTGGATGCATCAGTTCCCTGGGGATTTATAGGCCTAACAAAAATAATCTCCTCTCCTTGGTGTTGGTGGAAGAAGAGAGAGAGGATAAGAGTGGTGAAAGGTGCAACGCTTTGCAGCCTGAGCAGGGGGGGTGGGGATGTGTGTGAGGTGTAAAACGAGCTGGTGTGATGCACCAATATAAAAAAAAAAGCCACTTACTTCCCAACGAAGTTCTCCAGCACCGAGCTCTTGCCTGCGCTCTGGCCGCCCACCACAGCGATCTGCGGCAGGTCCATGTTGGCGTTCTGGCCGATGGCGGAGAAAGCATCCTGCATGCGGTTCACCAGAGGAATCAGATCCTCCATCCCTCGGTTACCCATCTCTGCGATGCAATGGGCAGTCTGTCTTCCTTGTCAGAGCAGAGCAGGGAGGGATTTATCTCTTGTGGTTCTCTCCTCGCCACCCTCGCGTTTAGTTCAGAGGGCGTTTTTTGGACACACACCGGTTCACTGGTCGGTGGTTTGGCCCCTCATTGAATGCAGCTCCTCGGTGTGTCAGATCACCTCTCAGCTGTAAGGACACTCTCCTCCACCGAGCATGCACTGTGCACTCCTCTCCACCAAGCAGGCGCAGCAGGAGGGGGGAGGATGAGGATGATCTCTTGTATTTCCTCTGGAGAGATGAGATCCCTGCAGCTCTCCATCCTCACCGCTCGGTGGGGACACTCTCACTGGAGTTAGTTGCTTGTCAAATTGTGCTGTTTACAGTATAGACCTGCAGGAATTTCTTATTTATTTTACTGGGACTCTAAAGTCAAATCTTGAGTGCAGTTAGAAAGGTGGATATGGGAGGTTCAGCATCCATCCAGTTTTTTATATTATTGCCCCCAAACAGATGTACAGATCTGTCCATGGTGCTGAATCTGTTAGCACCGTGGACAGAGGCCAGGGGGCACCACACAACTTTTGGTATGTTTGTTTTTATAATGCAGTATATATTTTAATCTATCTATCTATCCATCCATCCATCCATCCATCTATCTATCTAGCTTATAGTTAGACTTAATATATATTTTCTACTGTGTCTTTGGTATGCTAATGTAATGTTTTGTTTTTAATTCCTAATTATTTATATATAGTTTTCTCAGGGAATGTGGAATATTTTACATGCTTTTCTACTGTGTCTTGGTGTACTACTGTAATGTATTGTTGGCTATGTATTGTTTTAAGCTGTGTGCAGCACTATCGCCCATGCAAAATTCCCCCTTGGGTCAATAAAGATTATCTTATCTATCTATCTATCTATCTTGGTTCCTTTGTTCTGTGGTTAACAGTAACAGGAAGAAGGCTCTTGTTCTTTAATGCCTGTGTATTAATATATATTTTTCTCAGGGAATGTGCAATATTTGACATGTTTTTCTACTGCATCTTAGGTGTACCACTTTAATGTCTTGTTTTTAATGCCTATTTATTTATATATATATAGGTCTCTCAGGGAATATGCAATATCTGATATGTTTTTCTACTGTGTTTTGGTATATCACTGTAATGTCTTGTTTTTAATGCCTATTTATTTATATATATTTTTCTCAAGGAATGTGCAAAATTGGATATGCTTTTCTGTGTCTTTGGTATACCAATGTAATGTTTTGTTTTTAATTCGTAATTATGTATATATAGTTCTCTCAGGGAATATATGCAATATCTGATATGTTTTTCTACTGTGTCTTGGTGTGCGACTGTAATGTCTTGTTGGCTATGTATTGTTTTAAGCTGTGTGCAGCACTACTGCCCATGCAAAATTCCCCCTTGGGTCAATAAAGGTTATCTTATCTCTTATCTATCTATCTGTCTTTACTAATATAAAAAAAAATGCAGTCATGGTGCATGTACTATAATATGAATATCAAAGAAATACACTTACATACATACTATATATAAAAGTATATAGTGTTTATTTATGTACAACATATACAAAGGACACAAACTGTACCATAATATATATGTATATATATATATATATGTATGTATATATATATATATATATATATATATATATATACACACACACACACACACAATATCACACTTAATATCTATTGGAGGTTAGTAAAACAATGGTGTTCCACTTCTAATAATTATTTATTAGCTAGTGTTACAAATGTAAAATGCAGAACCTTAAAAATACAAACTTTTATTAAATTTACAAGGGCAGTGGGATGTGAGAAATTATCATTATTTTTAAATTTGAAAAAATAATAATACATCATCAATCAATTATAAATATTTAATTAATTGAATTATAAATACTTCATTAATTGAATTATAAATACTACATTAATTTAATTATAAATACTTAATTAATTGAATTATAGATACTACATTAATTGAATTATAAATTGCATTTAATTATAAATACTACATTAATTGAATTATAAATACTTCATTAATTTAATTATAAATACTACATTTAATTATAAATACTTCATTATTTAATTATAAATACTACATTTAATTATAACTACTTCATTCATTTAATTATAAATACTACATTTAATTATAAATACTTCATTAATTTAATTATAAATACTACATTTAATTATAAATACTTCATTAATTTAATTATAAATACTACATTTAATTATAAATACTTCATTATTTAATTATAAATACTACATTTAATTATAACTACTTCATTCATTTAATTATAAATACTACATTTAATTATAAATACTACATTAATTTTATTATAAATACTTCATTAATCTAATTATAAATACTACATTAATTTAATTATAAATACTACATTTAATTATAAATACTACATTAATTTAATTATAAATACCACATTACATTAATTATAAATACTTCATTAATTGAATTATAAATACTACATTTATTTATTAATACTACATTAATTTAATTATAAATACTTCATTAATTTAATTATAAATACTACATTTAATTATAAATACTACATTAATTTAATTATTAATACTTCATTAATTTAATTATAAATACTAGTTAATTATAAATACTACATTAATTTAATTAGAAATACTTCATTAATTTAATTATAAATACTACATTAATTTAATTTTAAATACTTCGTTGATTTAATTATAAATACTACATTTAATTATAAATCCTTCATTAATTTAATTATAAATACTACATTTAATTATAAATCCTTCATTAATTTAATTATAAATACTACATCATCTAAAGCTACATTTATTATGCAGGTATCAAGTATTGATTCAGTTCCCCAGACAACCAGCAGGAGGTGACAGGCTTCACTGACTCCACCACACTGAGGACGCTGGTTTGGGTTTCTGCTTCATGCGAGTTGCACCGGGACTGAGAGCCAGCATTCAACCCTGTTCTGTGATACCAGCTGGATACTCAACAATAATCGCTACCGTCTTCTTTGAAGAGTAACCCTGAACAACCGTTGTTAAGGTAACATGTAGATAGAACTCGAGGAGGCGCAGCTGCGGGTTTATCTGTGTTGGCTAGCTAGCTAGCTCGATGCTAAGCTACATTGTTGTGTTCAGTCACTGAGCGGTGGCTAACATGTTAGCATCGTATAGCAGGTGTAAACTAGCTGGTTAATTTATCTCTACTTTGTGTTAATGTTGGAATAACATGCTGCTTTCTTCTAAGACACAATGTTAACATGCTATTCTCTTCGTAAAGTCGGTTAACTGAGTAAAGAAATGAAAAGTAAACCACAAAGTGAATTGTTGTTAGCTTACCAACCAAAGCCTATAGAAAGGAGGCTGCATCACTCGTCATATCTCCGGGGGATATTGCACATGCGCAGTAGAATCTGGTCGGAAATTGAGCCAATCGTAACGCAGCCTGAGTTACACTGCGCATGCATAGTACCCCAACAACAAGACCAGTGTCCTTGCCTCTTCTATAGGCCTTGTTACGTGCTAGCACTAGCTAGCTAGTTGTCATCGCGACCTGTTGTCTGAGGAGCTGCGCACTATTATTCAATGTGTGTCTACAGTAATCACTGTATTCACATACTCATACAGGCTTTGCTTTCCTTCCATCCAGAGATATTATATCTGAAGGAGTGTGGAAACATCTCACAGCTGCTGGTCTTCACGGTGTAACGGAGGAGATTAAAGCCCGTAATGTTCAATCCACACATCCATCAGCAGCAGCAGCAGCAGCAGCAACAGCAGCAACAGTTTCACCAGCACCTGCGGCAGCTACAGCAACTTTTCCAGCAGCAGCCTCCTCCTCCTCCACCGCAGCCGCCTCCTGGGCATCATGTCCCCCATCACCACCACCAGGCACAGCGGTAAGCACCACAACTCGAGGCCGGGGATTAAGGCAGGGCCCTCTGGATGAGATATTGTTTATTTGTTTTGCACAATTTAAGACTAAACAACATAACAAAATAAATAAATGAATAATATAAAGTACAGGAAGAGGCAAAAAAAACAACACTGGGCTTATCTGAAGCCTCCACCTAGAGACTAGATTAATATAAAGAAATAATATGACTATATAATAGTGATAACAAAACAATTAGCACAAGATATATATATAATAACAACAATAAATGTACATATATCAAATAGATAAGGGGGGGTTGTGTATGTGTTTTATAGTTTATTTTTTATTTGTTTTGCACAATTTAAGTTACAACATAACAACAAAAATAAATGATTAATATACAGTGAAAACCCACTGGGCTTATCTGAAGCCTCCACCTTGTGACCAGATTAATATAAAGAAATAATATGACTACATAATAGTGATAACAAAACAATTAGCACAAGATATATATATAATAACAACAATAAATGTACATATATCGAAAAAGATAAGTGTGTGTGTGTGTGTGTGTGTGTGTGTTGCATTGAAGTGTATGGTTAGTGTTTATGTGGAGGATATTGATTTAAATATCTGTAATGACTTCTGGGTAATCGTAACCAAACAACATTGTGAGCGGGAAAAAAATAAAAAACATAAAAACAGATACATGGACAACATGGGGAAAAGAAATTACAAGACAGCAATTAAATGACCCTTTAAGCGACTTTTGAAACATGTGACAGATGAACAGTTTATTGATAGATGTGAAAAGCTACTCCATAATTTGGTTCCCCTAAATCTTATCGAAAATATAGATATGTGTGGCGGGCGGTAGCTGAGCTGGAATCCCGGCCACAACACATGCCAGATTGTACGATTATGGGATGGTTGAAATGTTTAGGTTTGCAGTATTTTTTCAATTTAAATTTAATATTTGTTCAGCTTGCCTATGAATTAGTCCATTGGTGTAGGACAACAAGAGATAACATATCTCAGCCCAGGCTGTAATATGTTATGATTTTTCTACCTGTCCCAATCCTTTAGCACTTTATAGAAAGTTTGTTTGTTATTGTCACCAAAGAGACCAAAACATCATTATCTTTCTAGATCAGATACTTATTAGGTTGTCAAACAGTGTTATGTGTAGTTTAAAAGTTGGACTATTGCCATGCTCTGTTATCTGGCCTGCCCAAAGGTAGTGTTGATAACCTCAGACTATATAAAACACTATATTATTGCAAGATTACTGGCCCCAGATCCTGATCTGCACTAGGTCTGCATAATTAATCAAAATTTTATCGAAATTGCAATATGGTCTACTGCAATTTTCAAATCAAATCGCAATATTTGTTAAAGGTGAAATGGGTCTCAAAATACCATTTTTAAATTAAATGTTGTCCTGCTGCAGAGATGTCCTGGCCCACACATCATATTCTACAGGCTGAAGAAAGTATCTTTGTTTGGTACAGATCCCTGCAAAAATCACACCATAATCATTTTAATGTTTTTTCAATTAAAATGACATTAATGTAAAAATGATCATTCCCTGTAATAACGCAAATGATATCGCAATTGCAATATCAGTCAAAATAATCGCAATTCGATATTCTTTCAAAATCGTGCAGCCCTAATCTTCACTTCTAGTAAAACAATGAAGTGTCATGTTATCTTGTTACCTGTCAGCTTTTGTTTCTCCATCTTTAATCCTCATAAAAACTCAGGTCAGGTCACACCGGTCTCTTGTTTATTCTGAGGATGAGTAAAAGCAGCCGCCAGTAAAGTTTTACACCAGCACTCCATACTGCACCTATTTTCTTTCTTTCTTTCTTTCTTTCTTTGTCATTGCCTTTTGTATTTACTTCTGCCCTATAAGATAAGAACGTTCTTACTATTCTAACTCTTATTGATTCGATTTAGCATGTTATTGTATTGGGTGTATACGTTTGAGAGTTAATGACCCATGTTTTCAAGCACTTGTTTTATGACGCTCATTGAGTAATGCCTTGTCATTATGTACTATAAAAAATGTAAACTTTAAACAGACTCTGAACCAAAGCTGATATGGAAGGGAGGTGACTTCTGATCAAGGCTAATCCATATCAGAGCTGTTACACATAATCATCATAATGAAGAAAAATAACATGGACAGCTTGTGTTTGTATCTGGAGAGAACATGTGTGCAGGTGTCAAGTCATTTTGTTTTCCACTCAGAATTTTATGTGGTCAAAACAAATGTCCAGGTGTATAAGAAGGATCATTTGGCCGAAACACTTTGGTCTTTATCTACAGATTTCAGTGAGGGTATGTTTCATGAAATGATGCTGCAGCATGTTTATTTCCTCTTGTTTATTTGTCGTGCAGAGCCATTCCTAACCAGGCAGCTCCTCCTCCCAGGATGGTAAACCTGTGCCAGGCGACCCAGACTACCATCATCGCCCCCAATCAAATGCTGCAGGGGGCCCTACTGATGCAGCAGATGCAAGGTACAGTTTGGATCTGAAAATCATAAAAAGAGAATTTTCATAGATAATGTGTTTAAAAGTGTGAAATAACTAACTTACAAGGGGTTATCATTTTTTGTTTGCTTATTTTTTCCCCTACTCTTGTGTCTCTTTTTATGCTTTGCTTTCATCCAGGTAACATGCGGGGCTATGGGATGGGTGGACAGCAGTTCCGTCAGTTTTTCGGGTCCAGGTCGTCTCTGCTCGGGCCGGTTCCCATGGGCATGGCCATCAAGTCCCCCATGATGGGTTACCCAGCTGCTCGACCGTACCACCAACATGCTCGCTACTACAACAACACCTCTACCACCACCACAGCTGCTTCATCCTCCTCCTCCTCCTCTTCCACCACGATCGCAGTAATTACAACAGCACTATTATAATGATTATAATCATTGTGCAGCGCATTGTGCTGTTTCAGTCCAGCTGATACACTACACTAGGGTTGCACGATCGACAAATGCAACAAAGTTTGACGATAGACTCAATCAGAAGCAGTGGAAATGTAAAAAAACAAGAGTAAGAGCAGCAAGCATCAAATCATTAGTTTACAACTACAGCAAATGCTTTCATTGTAATGAAGGGATACATTATATGATCCACATGCAACAATATGGTTCTTTTATCTATTTTTAATAGTTTTTGGACAACAATGGAGTTCAGTGGCATGGAGGCGTAAGCTACATCAGGCTTTGGCCACACACAATTATTGATGGTAGAGCTGAAATGATTAATCGATGAGTTGATGGGCAGAGAATTAATTTGCTTTCATTTTGATAATCGGACTAATTTTAAGTAGTTTTTTAGGCATAAATGCCCCAAAAAATTTAATAAGTTCCAGCTAGGGCTGCAACTAACAATTATTTTCATTGTCGATTAATCTGTTGATTATTTTCTCAATCAAATCGTTTTTGTCTATAAAATGTCAGAAAATGGTGAGAAAGGTTGATCAGTGTTTCCCAAAGCCCAAGATGATGACCTCAAATGTCTTGTTTTGTCCACAACTCAGAGATATACAGTTTACTGTCATAGAGGAGTAAAGAAAATAATCACATTTAAGTTGCTGGAATCAGAATTTTTACTTTTTGTTCTTAAAATATTACTCAAACCGATAAATCGATTATCAAAATAGTTGGCGATTAATCGTTGCAGCTCTTGTTCCAGCTACTCAAATGTAAATATTAACTGGTTTTCTTAGTTTTTTGATGATAGTATACTAAATATCTTTGAGTTTTTGACAGTTGATTGGACACAAAAATCTATTTAAATGTTTAAAAAGTCTGACATTCTATTGGCCAAACAATTCATCAAGACAATAATAGGCAAATTATTCATAAATGAAAATAATCATTAGTTGCAGCCTTAATTGATGGATAAATTCATTGTTGTTTTTTGTCTCTTTGGGGCAGTTGTTGATAGTAAAATGAGTCAGAACTCAGTCTTAAACAGGTTGATTAAGATGTCGAACGATTGTAGATGTTCTGATTAAATCAAACATTATTTAAGTTACAAATACTATAATCAGTTCTTTGACAGTTAACCGTCTCATATCCAGACATACTTTAAGGTGCACAGTCAAAATCAGTTACATCCCTCTCTCAAATTCATTTTCTGTGATTTGGTAATGTCTTTTAGCTGCAACTTTATTTCAGACGTGGATGTATGTTTATAATCCTGTCATGTGTCTTTTTGTGTAGGACACTGCAGCTCGCCAGCCAGACAGGAAGAGAGACAGCGAGCAGATGGCATTGGGAAGCGCAGCCGACCAGCCGGCAGCTAGCAGCACCATTGAAGCCGCTGACAAGACTGACACAGGTAGAGCTGCAATCCAGCCAGCACTGAAACATGCTAATGGTTTAATGTCATGTGTGACTTTCAAGACTTCTTGGAGAAGATGAGTGGTGGACATTTGTTTGTAGTTAATGTTTTTCGTCTTTTATTTTTTTTATTTTTTCTACCCACAGATGGTGCCGTGGGGGGAGTGGATGAACCCACACAGCCCACTGAGCCCACTGAGGAACAACTTGAAGAACCTGTAGTCAAGAAGCAGAGGACAGATGGGTAGGGAAAACATTATTCATTGCTGTGAATGTAGTTGTGCTAGAAAATCTTGACATCCCCAGTATACTGTGTTATCCATGGAAGTCTCAATTTGGTTCTTTTTTTTCCTTCTTTGACTCTTGTTATTTTTTCCCCTCAGGTCAGAGGAGCCCAAAGAACAGTGTGTTGTTGAGACCGTCACCATCTCAGATACAGATGGGGAAGTTCTGTTGTCAGAGTGTGTCACCATGCCAGAGGACAGTCAGCCTGAACCTGAAGGTAAAACCCACAGAAACCTACAGTAGATGGTTTTAAATACTTCACTTTTTCATTAAGCAGTAGGGATGTCACCATGATAGTCGATACCACAGTTAAAAAAAAAAAAAAAACACTAAATCCTATGTACTTCAACACACACTCATTTGTTAACATTTGCATACTGGTTTTTGTTAGGAAGTTAAACAGGTCATAATTCATCTCTATTGGGTGCTGCAGGAATGAGTCCTAAAACCCAGAAATGAGTTAGCACTTTAGCACTTCCGGTTCCCTCGTCTCAAAGTCAATGGGCTTATTGAATGGGTTTTTAGTTAGATGCCTGAAATAAGGTCTGTGGTTAACACAAGCTTAAAAGATTTTAACGTTTTGTTCTACAATATAAAATACATCAGTAAATACCCCACTTGTGAATTTTGAAGCCTTTACGTGTCTTCAGAAAGACGGTTGCTAACAAGTGGCTGAATGAGACTGCTAAACATCATCACGCCAAACTCCGCCTTTAGCTTAGTGGCGGTGACGGGAAGTCATGTGACCGTGGTGTAGGTCGTTTACGTTTTAAAAATCATAAAAGTGGTCTTCATTTGTGGAGATTATCTTCCGGAACAAAATGTGTAAGTATCATAAACGTTTCTTTGCCACAGAGCTTATTTTCTGCAATGATTCAAAACCCAATGGAAAAATCTCATTGGCTTTTTGTCGAGGGAACCAGGGTGATCCTGGTTGGCCTACAAGAATATGTCATCCCTGTAGCACTCTATTATAGCACAGAAGTATCGGTTCTCGTGACATCCCTAAGCAGTGATTTAATTCTAAATGTAGTGTAGTTTAGGTCAGTTGAGATGAAAACCTCCGGTACTACATGTTTGTTTTGGCCTCATATCTTTTCCCAGACTGCATCCTTCTGGAGGAAGGAGGCTCCACAGCAGGATCAGATGTTGCTGAGGTGCTGGAGGAGAGCAAAGCTGCTGAGGTGAGAGAAGCCTTTATTTGGGATGGTCAGGTCATAGACAAAATAATATGAACACTAAATGATAGATGATTTAGATTAGAAGTAAGTAAATCACTGTTGCAAACACAACAACAATGGTGGCTCACGTTAGGCTCAATGCTGATTACCAGTATTTGTCAACTTCCTGTGTACAGTATATCTCTGTCAGTTAAATCAATGCATGACACTGGGCTTACTGTAGTTCTGGTTTGCGACCTCTCTGTAGGAGCACAGCTCTTTGTTAGCCCCGTCCCCATCTGGCAGGCTGAGTGAAGATGACCAGCAGGATGATTTACTCTTAGAGGAGACGCCACAAGGCAAAGACGCCCCTTTAGCTTCACCAGACAACATGGAGGAAGAAGATGAGGGTGTAGCCGAGGGCGCCAACAAGTTCTACTGCTATCTCTGCAGCATTACCTGCCACAACCAGCAAGTAGGTTGAATGTACACACACATCAACATACATAGGCCAGTTGCTTGTGTTGGGAACGTGCAAAAGGCTGAAAAAGTCGCTGCAAATTTATGAGTTTTATTCTCTCCTATCTTTTAATTTTCTCTCCTGTGTGTGTTTTTTTTTTGCAGAACTTCAGGAGTCATATGAACAGTGTTTCCCACCAGCAGAGGATGATGGAGATCCAACACATGAGCAACGCTTGCCTGGTCACCCTGCTGCCACGAGTGCAGGAGTCTCTACAGGAAGCAAACAAAGACGGGTCAGTTTAAAACACACAAATATGCTTTTGCCTTGTGTTTTTTTTTTTTTTTTTGTTATTTTTTAAACTATTATCAAGTTTGAAATGTGAGAGATAATTACAAACCGTTTTATTTTCACCGTAACCCTTTAATGTCCTCACTAAGAAAAAGCAATGGAAAAATTCTCTGCATTTTTAAGTCCTTGTGGCAATAATAACATCAATCAATGTTTTTCTTTGTATATGCCTCTACCAAATAGTTGGTTGCCTCATGGTAAAAGAAAAATGTAAACCATGTACTACTATTATGCTAATAATAGGTTAATATACCAACATATGTCAATTTGTTACCATGGAATTAGTAAGTGTTACAGCAGCAGAAGGCTCTGCGGTGTCTCTCTTTCACACACCGCGGGTGAAGGAGTCTGTCATTGAAAGAGCTATTTAACAACATACTGGGGGAAGCAGAGCCTTTTGTATTCCATCTTCAGAATATTGTAGTTTCACCACAGCAGACTCACGTCACTAACATCGGCCGCCGTTGCATCATAATTACGGAGCTTATAGTGTAAGTGCAGTCGGATTCTCTGAACACCGCGGTTGTCTTTTCCTAAGTCCTTCTGAATTCTCCTTCACATCTTTCCTTGGCCTCATGAAGTTTTCCATCGAGGTCAAGGAAAAGTGATTAGGAAAATGTTTTGACTTTTCGACCGCAGCCGTCATGTCTGGAGTTATTTTTTTTTGTTAACTTCCTACAAGGAGGCAGACTGAAAAAGCATGCTATTTAAAGACACAGCGACATCTAGTGGATTTGTTTTAGCATAACATACCTAAACCGAGTGGTAGAAATGGCTCAAACAGGTTGAGTTAAAGTTCAACACATTTTTCAATAAGATATAGTGACTCAAAATGGGCTTTACCAAACAGTCAAGTGGAACATTAAAGGGTTAAACGGGTTGAATTTTTTTCCCCCCAGACAGTCATTATGAGGAGGCGGTTTTAAAAAGAGAAAATTATCCTTTTAATAATAATTATTTTTATTATTATAACATTAACATTGTTTTCTGCAGAGAGAAGAAAACCAACTTGAAGCACTGGTGTGCCACCTGTCACACCCACTTCACCAGTAGCATCACGGACCACCGTCGCACTAAGGAGCACAAAGTAAAGCTGCTCACTTTATCGAGAAGATAAGAGTTCAAGAAGTTTTAAAGATTCTGAAAAAGCCTGAAGCAGCTTTTCTGGTTGCTTTTAAATAAAAATAATCTGTATTGATCTAGTGTCCCTTCATCTCTCCTCAGCTTGCCAGCAGAACAGCCATCTCTTCCTGCACCGTCTGCAAGAAACACTTCAGGACCTCCCAGATTTTTGTGGAGCACTTGCAGTCCCAGGAGCACAGACAGAAAGTGGAGAAGGTATCTGTGTGATTTAAAACCATTAAACAACAAGGACGTATTTTCCCATAAATGAATAGGTGAAATCAAATATTCATGCTGCACTTTCGCTGCTGTTCACTAGCTCCAGGAACAGGAGGGCTGTGAGGCTTTAGGCAAGCTGACTGCTGTGGACACAGACGGCTTCTTGTTAGAAGAGGTGGAGGGCAGTGAGGTGGAGGAGGGAGACGAGAGACAGATGAATGAACAGGTGATTTACACATCATTTGTTTTTGTTTGTACTTCCCGCCAATGAGACAGTATTTGCATTTAAAAAGCCGGTAAGCTTTACATCTCAAGGTTTAACTAAACTCAACATCACTGTGACATAAGATCTGAAATCACACTAATAGTACCTCACAGTTGGTGCATTTGTTATACTATAGTTGTTTACTGTGTCTCTGGTGACCTGCTACAGGATGACTGGTCCTCCCTTAACGAAGTGACTCTAAAGGACATGGCCAGTGATGAGCAGTATGACTCAGACACAGTCTACGGTGAGTTTCGACTAACTCCTGATTGCTGAATAAGGGGCTGTTCACATGTTGTATCTAAAAACGTGTGGAAATGCCAGCCGTGCCACTTTCATCCTTTTATCCAAAGTTCTCGGGAGGTTGCGCTCCTGTTGCGCCTGCCGTTACTAAGCAACCACAACCTGCACGCTGCGATGACAATGTTGAGGAAGCTGTGGTAATTTAGCAGTAAGTAAACAAAAAAAAAAAAAAAGATAAATATATTTCCACGACTGTATATGAAAATGATAAAATTTAGTTTTTGTCAATTTGGCTAAACTTTCAACTGGATGTTGTGACGTTGTTGGACAGAAAGGGTGAAGCAAGTAAAATAGTCTGGGGCAGATGGTTTTATCTCGGAGTGCAGCCGTCGCACCCTGAAAAACAGACGCTTGGGAACACTTGAGTTGCTCTCGCTTTTGAGCGCGCCTTCCGTGCATCTACATTGATATATTGCATTTTAACAGCCTCTAATTCATTTAGTTGTCTTCCTGCATATACTTGTTGTTTGAATTTACTGATAACATTTGAGTGATGTTTATTCTTGGATTTCTCCTGCCGCAGGGTCCAGTTTTTTTGTTCCAGTAGCAGGTTTTATCTGTAGACTCTGCAACAAGTTTTACCACTTTGAATCTTCTGCCCTACACACCCACTGCAAATCGATGAAGCACTTCGAGAACCTCAAGGTTGGTTTTTGATGACTTCACTCACCTTGTTTCTAGGGCTGTCCTCGACCAGAGAAATTCTTAGTCGACTAACATTCGTATGATTTTGTCGACTAATCGATGATTTGAATCGTTGATTTAATCGACAGATCTGAGTTTCTCCACAAAGAATCCCACAAAAGCACCACTTTAAATCTTGTGTTTAGCAGAGATGGGCTCAGAAATTCCTGGAAATAAGTCATTCAAGCATCGACTAAATAAATCTCAGTCGACTAAGACCAAATGACCGATTAGTAGACTAATGGACTAAGAGGGGGCAGCCCTACTTGTTTCCACTACTAAAGAGAGTATAACTGATTATCTGTGGCCACTTTCTGACAAGTTTATTCGCTCCAAACCAGTTGATGGAAACACACCTAATTCGCATTTCGTTTTTTGCAACATTTCAAAAGTTCGCTTAACATTCGCTTGACAATTGAATGGAAACACGGCTTATGTGTGTTATCCTTGAGGAATTTCCATATAATATAATATTATATTATATTTGCAGTAATAGCCCTGTGATAGTCTGGCGACCTGTCCAGGTGTACCCCGCCTTCGCCCAATGTCAGCTGGGATCGGCTCCTGCCCCCCCACGACCATGAATAGTAAAATGCGGTTACAGATAATGGATGGATGGATATTTGCAGTAATGCAGTATTTTTTTATGCTTTCTCTTCTCAGAAGCACAGAGATATAGTGAGTCAAAAGAAAGAAGCTGCTGAATCTTCCAGAGAATCTCTCCTAGCTGCAGACAGCCTCAGGCCTGTAACAGAAACCACCACAGACTGTTTGGATGAACATTCCCTCTCTGATGACGCGGGTTCAGTGACGAACCCAGACTCCGAGCAGCCCATCGACACACTCACCGGAGTGAACACGCAGACAGAGAACCAGCAACAGGAGGAACAAGCAGAACCTGACCAAACCTCACAGGACTTCGTCAGCACCTCAGCGACCAGCAACACAGACCACGTCATGGAGGATGAGACCACATCCCTGGCTTCTGTAGTTCCGGAGATTCCAGCTGAGCTGCCAGCTGAGCTGCCAGCTGAGCTGCCAGCTGAGCTGCCTGCTGAGCTGCCTGCTGAGCTGCCTGCTGAGCTGCCTGCTGAGCTGCCTGCTGAGCTCCCTGCTGAGCTCCCTGCTGAGCTCCCTGCTGAGCTCCCTGCTGAGCTGCCTGCTGAGCTGCCTGCTGATAGCAGAGAGGAGCCGGACTCAGAGCCAGCAGCTGCTGTTGAGGATGCTAATGAAGAGGAGGAAGAGGAGGAGAAGGAAGCTCCCGCTGTCCCAGCGAAAAAGAAGGCAAAAACCAAACGCAGGTCAGGGAGGGCCACAAACAGACGCTGAGTCAAAGATAAGATGTGGAAAGAGTGGAAACCTGGCACAATCGTAATCTTAAGATGAGATGTGTCAGTATGTGAAGAGGTGCTTTCATGAAACCGAGACCAAGAAGTGAACGGCCCTGCCTCTCTCCATGTTGGAACGTCTGAATTAAGCACACACCAACAAATAGGAAGAATGATGGTGAATCCCGGTGGAACATTATGCGATGCTCTTCCAGGGTGGGAAATTAACACCTGACAGCTATCGCATACATGTTAAATCAGTGTGGGGTGGGTAAGTATCTAATATTGGCTCTCAGTCAGAGAATGATGTCTCCAGCCTCACCAGTATATTACAGCCATCAAAATGAGATCATTATAACGTGTGTCTCACTCAGAACAAACCCTTTTCCTTCCAAATTTACAAATCTGTAATAACTGCATTTAAACTGCCTAAAAATAACACTTTTTTTAAATAAATGATTGGTTACCCACTAGAAGGAAAATCCCCTGGATACACATGCTGTGTCCCAATCCCATACTTCAGACTAAAATCTAAGCAGGTTCTGTCAAAATAAAGTACCCTTTAAAAAAATGTCACTCACATTATTCTGCCACTGTGCAACAAAGAAATGGAGGAGCCGCTCACAGCTGCTAAACATCGAAACATATTGCGGATTAAAGCTAAATATGGGTATGGATGAATTGTAATAACACTGGAGATCCCTTTGACTTTCCAACTTGCGCCATCAGGTCAAAATTTAAATTTGTCCAATATTTTGGTTTATGACCAAATACCTTCCGAATTAACAACATTCCATCAGCTGTGCTTTGTGTTTAGAGCTAAATAGCAATTGTTGGCATGCTAAACTAAGATGGTAAAGATTATACCAGCTTAACATCAGCCTCTTAGCATTATCATTGTGAGCATGTTAGCATGCTGACTTGAGGATGTAGCTCAAAGCACCACCGTGCTGAAATACAATCTCACAGAATGAATTTAATTTATGTAGCACACTTTAAAATACAGCAAAATCTCAAGGTGCTTCACTTAAAGGATAAAACAATCCTAATGCAGCTTTAAAACAATTTACACACAAACAAAAACAGGATTAAAAGCGTTAAAATGGGATAAATAGAATCATAGACACAATATTTCGAGACCAAAGTTAAAAGTGAATACAATAACTCTAAAATTATAGTAATTATAAAAAACCTAGGGGAAGGCAGAGACTTGTTTGTATACTAACTGCAAAAACGGTATACTATGATAATTATACTGCATACAAGAAAAAATGGGATTGGGACTATGATTATAAATGATAGAAGCTAAATGCTGATTTAATATAAACAGTATTTAAATTGTAGTATGACATGAATTTGTGTTTTTTTAGGGTTACTACATCCACAATTGAAAATGAGATTCTTTTTTTTTTTTCCACCTTCTATTACTATTGAAATCACTGCAATTGCTTCTGACCCCTAAATGAACAGCATGCAGGCTTTTTTTTAATGAGGTTGGATGTAAGAAAAGAAGTGGGCTGGTAGTTTTTCTAACTTCTGTTTTGAAACCGGCTCACCAAAAAGTAAATTTCCAGCCCTGTTGTCCTCAAGGATCAGGAGGTTGACTGACAGATTTAGCTGATTCTCTGGCTTGCTAGATGAACGTTTGTTATAACTTAATATAACCCTACAAGTGGAGACATTTTCAACATTGCTAACCACGTAGCACATGCTTTTAGCGAGCTGAAATGTAGAATGTAACCAATTTAAGTATTTGAGAGGGGTGACAACGTTTGTTTAAAGAGAGTGTTAAAAGGGTACTTTGGCTTGAGTGTTGAGAAATGCTGAACCTTGAATCTAACCACAGCTTTGTTCAGGGCATTTTATCATACTGTTTTTTGTTTTGTTTTTTTGGACATTTTGGGTTCAAGTTGATGTCGTGTTTGGGGCACAAAAGTTGTCAGCAGCTGTGGCCTTCTCACTGAAGAGTGCCGGCAATTGTTTTTTTTTTGTAATATGAAGAGATTGAAATGTGTTGGGATTCAACACAATCTGTAGGAGCTCAATACAACCATCAACAAAATGTCTAATAACCCTTTTATATCTGCACACAGTCAAATGGAAAAGAAACCCTGTATTCTTGAATTGTTAAAAAGGCTCTAAAACGAGAGCACAAAAGGCTGCATTGTCTGCATTTTTAAATTTAAAAGCTTGTTAGTCAACGCAGGTATCTGCTGCAATGAAGCTTGAAAGACTGTAAAGTTGTTTTTTTCCTTCTTGCTTTCATTTCCATGGACTTACAGTGCCGTTAGTGGTAGTTGCTTATTTTCCTCCAATTTACCATTTTCGCGTTAAGATGTTTTATTTGATATACACTGGACAGATAGAATCACAGTTGAGTTTAAGGAGGAGGAGAAATCATGAAGTGTCTGTTGGTATTTAATGTAGCAAATTGTCCTTGCAAACCTCTTGATTTTTAAGCAGCAGTCACATACAGTAGATGATCCCAGTTACAGACTCTACAAATGTGTAACTTTGGTTCCAGCATTTCAGCAGTCACAAGGCTTCATGATGACTAGTGAGCTGTTCTGGAAACATTTCATCCTCCATGTTAGAGAAGGATATTTAAAACCACAAAAGTGGTTGGCTGACGCATGTAGCAACAACTCCTGTAGTGATGGTGGCGACTGTCACATGATTAGCACGGCGTCATGTTCTGTCTGGAGGAATGAGACATGAAACCGAGAACAGAAGGGAGCAGGTGAGAGAAAGGGAGAACATGTAAAGGATAAGTTCAAACAAAGCTGTATGTTTCTTAGTGTATTTTTATTCAGCTACTGACTAAATTGAGATGAACAAACGGGATGTTTTCTAACTGCTGGAAGTTTTATGGATTTTTGTTTTCTGTTTGGGGGCTCATTTTAATTTATATTAAAATGTCTGACAATTCCCACATTTTGTCGACTTCATTTTTACTTTTTCTTGGCTGGCACTGAACATACACAAACACTCATCAGATCACTTATCCTGAACAGGTTAATGAAAATTAACAGGACAGAAGATTGACATAGATTTACAGTCATGCTGCAGATCAAACATTATAATACACTGGCAGACATCTGTAGGGTTGCATATTTACAGCTAATACAAAGCTGAATGTTGACACCAAATGGATCAACATACTACACAGATGTTCGACTAGGATCCCTATTTGACCCTGAGAACAAATCCTGAAGATCATAGAGTTCATCAGTATGTTTTACGGGTTACTGTCATTGTTAAATTAACAATGTATCAGCTTTAATTCCTGGCTTTAGAATTTGTTCTTATGATGTCCCACTTGGACCGGAACAAGGGGCACAGCTTTTTAAACGTCAACACTTAGATTTCATAGTCCAAAAGAGACTTTGCAACTCGTCTACGAAGCTGCTAGGTCCATAAACTTCAATCTGCTCAAGAACCAAACATCAGCACACCACAATTCAACAAAGAAGAAAAACTAAATTGAGTTCCGTGATGGAGGAGAAGCAAAATATCACACATCTGCTGATGGGGGTGTAAATTCAGAGAAGAATCAGATCAGGGTCATTGGTCCAAAAGACAGAGGTTGGGAGTTTGAGTCAACTTTCATAAATATTTCCATCCCGGCCCCCCCCTCATCACTCATTTGCAATCCCCATCATTGTCCTCGTTTAGGTCTTCCTTGCTGGTTGTGGACGAGTCCCCGTCTGCAGGACATGGCTCCTCCTCCTGGGTCTCGGAGCCTTGCAGTTGGGCTCTGAAGTCCAGCCGGGCTTGCCGGTTCGACTCCATCAGTTCGTGCAGTTTGCCATTAAGTGAATCGTTGCGATCTTCCAGGTCGTCCATATAGGTGTTGATCTGATCTAGCATGGAGTTGATGGCTTCATACTCTGTGGATACACAGCAGAGAGATTAGTCTTTTCTGTCAGTCAAAGTAAACAGCTTCTATTGCAGATTAAAGACTTTCTGGTATTTTTTGCTGATAGATCCAAACATAATTCTCATCCTATTTCTACAGTAATAAGCAGATCATCTTAATATGAGGATTTCAACAAGGATCTCACGCTGAAAAGCAGAAAGATAGCACTGATATTATCTGGAGGTAAACATTGAATATGCTCCACAGACATGCGAACAACAACTGCTGTCAATTTGAGAGTCTTAGAGAGTCCCTCTAATGCTATTACTGGGACAGACATAAATCCAACATTAAAATAGATGGATAGATAGTAACTTTATTGATCCCGAGGGAAATTCAAGTTTCCAGCATCACAGTTCCATAGTGCAAAAACATGTTAGTAAAAAGGCAGTAAAAAGGTTAGTAGTACAAAGTACAAAAAAATATACCAGATATAAAAATACAAGGAGATGAAGAAAAACTGTTAAAAGTGAATATAGTGCAGGGAAACAGCTGTGATACAGGACTATTAAAAAAAGTGAATATAGTGCAGAAGAGTCTGTTAAAAATGAATATAGTGCAGGGTATGAGCTGTAATACAGGACTATTAAAGTGAATATAGTGCAGAAGAGACTGTAAAAAGTGAATATAGTGCAGAAGAGACTGTTAAAAATGAGTTTAGTGCAGGGTAACTCCAGTAGCTTAGTCAAATAAATAAATAATAAACTAAACTTGCTTGGATGTAACATGTCAATCAGAAATCCCCTGAATTAAATAAGATGATTCAAAGTCAGTGTCACCTGACATCAAGTAAAAAGCGGAAATGCACTAATGTAGCATCCTGTGACTTCCACTGTACTGCAACATGGATTACAATGAGTGATTACAGCATTACCTTCGTCCTCGTATTCATCTTCGTCGTTGATAATCCCATCATCAATAGAGATGTTGGGATCTCCGTTTGGTCCAGACATTATTCAACCTTAAATCTCCACGTGTATGACTTTATTACACAGAGTTAGCTAGCTGGCTTGACAGTTGTCGTATTTGTTTACTGAAGCGGTGAATTATGGGACAAATGTGGGCGGGGTTTTAGGTTCTCAGCAAAGATTGTCATTGTAGTAAAAAGGAGCACTCACTCTGTACAGATAACCCGATCTCTTAATACATCCATGAGATAACCCGATGGATAGTTGAGTGAAAATATATTTAATGCTACACCGCAGAAAATCTTAAAAGCATTTTTTTTAGCGTTATGTCACGAATGACCGTTTTCGAGCAAAGTTCGGCCTTTTAATTTAAAGTTTCTACCGCGTCGCCGCAGTTTACTGTGTCGACCTAATTTATGGTTTCTAAAAATACGAACAGAGTGGGCAGTCTTTTATTTTCCTGTTCTCAGATTCCAGGCTGTCAGATGTTCAGTCAGCTGACTTCACTCTTAGCACCACACTTAAGCCAATTAACGAGTATTAACGACTCCATAGTCACTTGTATTAGTGAAATGATGTACTCATTGACTGTTTTATGGTGTTTTTGTTAATACACTTTTTTAACTTGAACTATTTATTGATAGATTCATATTTCATTTGTAAATTCCTTTCATAATTCTTCTTTTTATTGCTCATTAAAATGTCAAATAATGAAATACTTTGTAATTTTGTCTATTTATTCATAGACTAATAAATTAATTTGTAAACACATGTATTAATGCCTATTTTTTATTGTACAATGAGTTATTAATCAATTAAATGCTCTATTACTATTTGTGGTCCTCCATACACTTGAACTTACTATGTTAAATGACACAATAGCTACAGATATTTATGAAAACCTCAAGCTTTATTCGATTTACTTGAATAGATTGAATCAAAGGGTCGTGTATGATAAATACCATGATGATAACTGAATGGCTTTATCCTTTTGTCTAGGTCAGGGGTCAGCAACCTTTAATATCAAAAGAGCCATTTTAAGAGCAAATGTACTACGGAGTATTAGGGCCACATTGAGGGGGAAAACAATCTGAGATTTCGAGAATAAAGTCATAATTTAACGAGAAAAAAGTCAGAAGTTTATGAGAAAGAAAATCGTAATATTATGATAATAATGTCATAATACTACGAGAAAAAAGTCAGAAGTTTACGAGAAATAAGAAAATAACACGTAAAATTATTACTTTATAATATTATGACTTTATTCTCATAATAATACGACTTTTTTCTCATAATATTACAACTTTATTCTCATAATATTACGACTTTATTCTCATAATATTATGACTTTATTCTCATAATAATACGACTTTATTCTCATAATATTGCGACTTTATTCTCATAATATTATGACGTTATTCTCATAATAATACGACTTTATTCTCATAATATTGCGACTTTATTCTCATAATATTATGACTTTATTCTCATAATAATACGACTTTATTCTCATAATATTATGACGTTATTCTCATAATAATACGACTTTATTCTCATAATATTGCGACTTTATTCTCATAATATTATGACTTTATTCTCATAATATTATGACTTTATTCTCATAATAATACGACTTTTTTCTCATAATATTACAACTTTATTCTCATAATATTACGACTTTATTCTCATAATATTATGACTTTATTCTCATAATAATACGACTTTATTCTCATAATATTGCGACTTTATTCTCATAATATTATGACTTTATTCTCATAATATTATGACTTTATTCTCATAATAATACGACTTTATTCTCATAATATTATGACGTTATTCTCATAATAATACGACTTTATTCTCATAATATTGCGACTTTATTCTCATAATATTATGACTTTATTCTCAAAAATGTTGCAGACCCCTGCCTTAGCTGATTTTCCTCTATGTGATCAGTGGATGGCGCCATCACATCATACAACGGAGTCTGAGCCTTCGACCCACGTGTGATCATTTCCTGTCAAAGAGGGTGACGTGATAAACACACTGAAAGATCTTGTTTTGGAGTGTTTTGGAGCGATGGATGAATTACCTGCGGACCTCAAAGCCTTTCTCCTCAACCACCCGTTCCTTCGGCTTACAGATGGCAAAAAGGTTTGCGAGCTAATCACATCACATTACACTGAAACACACTGTAGTACCATGTGATGCTAGCTGTGTTGCTAATTCATCACATGTACTGTGAAGTGTTGTGATGGCCACATGTGTTAACTGAAAAACCTGTACATGATCATCATGTTTATAGCTGCATCAAGCTAAATTACACTGGTAAAACCACCGTTATGTGACCTCATTCTGTTGTTTTTGCAGATCAAATGCACTCTGAATGGCCATGAGTTCCCATGCAACGTGACAGAGCTGCAGAATTTCACTAAAGGGAAGAAATATGAGAAGCTGAGTGCTGCAGCAGAGTTCAACTACAAGCAGTATGAACCACACATTGTTCCAAGCACAAAACAACCGTAAGAAGATCATTTTGCAAGAGAAACACCTTCCTCATCTTACTTGTATCAGTGGCAATAATTGTTAAAGAAATGGGCTGAATGTAGGAAAGCTAATCTGCACTTGTGTAATGCTTTTTTTTCTTCTCTGATGCCTCCTGTCTGTTTTCCAGCAAGCAGCTCTTCTGTAAGCTGACCCTCAGACACCTCAACCGGCAGCCACATCATGTCCTAAAACATGTTAATGGGAAACGCTTCAAGAAGGCCCTCTCCAAATGTCAGTGCATTACTTATCTAGATGCACGGCACTTTGTTTTCATTACATACCTAGTGGCTATAGTATGCCTTTTGAACAGTGGGGATGTTATACAACCCAAGACTTTTAGTGTGAGGAAGGAAATCAAAGCTATCAGGAGTATTATCTGCTGATAAAAATTTATTTCCGTGGTATCACTTTTCTGCTGAATTGAATCGTTCTAAACATTTTCAAACATATTTTGGGATTTTGTTGAATGCAGTAAATTAGAAACACCAGAATCATTTTAAAAATATCTATTTTTCATTATTTTTTTAAAGGGTAGTGCACGTGTTGACCGTGCATGCAGCCGGTTGCAGTTGCTCCTCCTCGTTTTCTTATTTTTTCCATCTTTTAGCTTTCTTCTTGTCAACTTTTCTTCTACTTGTTTATATTGTAGCATTATGTACATAATTTACATGTTGCATACTCCTTTATTTCTATTTTCTTACATTTCTTGTTGTTCATACAAGAGCAGCTGTAACGCAACCCCAGAGATCAATAAAGTATTTCTGATTCTGATTCAGATTACCAAATATAATAACACTGCCATCTCTACATCATCCAAGCAGTTATCTAGTTGCAATATTCACATAAAGTTTTGATTTCAAACTGATGGACTTCAACATCTATTTCAAATTTACACTGTAGTATTGCTTTAGTTCTTATCAATGTACCTTGGTCCTTGAAAACAGCTTACTTTTATCACGCCATTCTTCACGGAGCTATAATGTTTGCCCAGCAGTGACACATTCAGAATTGAATCTGGGAGGTCACATCTTTTTACAATTTGGAAAGGACACCGCCCAGATTGGAAACAATTACAATGACCTATCTATCCAGAGGTGTGAACTCAAGTTTCAACTTTGTTTGAACCAATCTGACAGCATCCAATCAAGTTGCAGGAGAGAATCATGAGGAACTAACGATATGTTAGTGCGCACTAGTTGGAAAAAATAATACCAAAGATAATTTTGTCTGTGTACAAAAACTATGCGGCGATCAACACAAAATAATTGCAGTATACAAAACGTAGAAAATTACAGATCAGAGACGCAAATGGCATTACATTTGGTGAAGGGCGCATCACGGCTTCTATTCAGCGTTATGACTTGGGACTTGTGTGCAAAGACTTGAGACTTACTTGGGATTTGCAAAACAATGACTCGGTCCCACCTCTGGTAGTATCAATATGTAATTCACCTTACTGACGTGACTCTCTCGTTCCTGCTCTAGATGAAGAGTGTGTGAAGCAAGGGATTGAATTCCTTCCAGCCAGACTCAAACAGAAAAGGCCCAAAAACAACGGAGAGGAGGTCACTCGGGGGAGGCCCTCAAAACACGTCAACAACTCGTGCGAACCTTCATCCAGCGACGACGACCACAGTGACTCAGAGGACAGCATGAGTGACCTCTACCCTTGTCAGTATCCCAAGTGCACACACACTGTAGACCTCTTTGTCCACTTTTTATTATGGTTGTTATGTCTTAACTGTGTGTCATGGAGGTCTGAAGGATTACACTCCAGGCAAAACCTAGTGGATTTACTGTCTATCAGAAGAGTGGCTCGTAGGATAGCAGTTTTACTTTGCTGTAACACTGTTGTATTTCCCATAGCCTCGATGTTCACTATTAATAAAGAGGCGGAGGAAAGTACGGAGGGTGCCGTGAAAGAGGTGGAAGACGACTTCAAGACAGATGAAGAGGAGGAAGAGGAGGGAATGGAGGTGGATAAGCAGGTGCTGCAGAAACGCAAGAAGGTCTGTAGAAACCTGAAATCCCTTCTAATTGTGTGTGTGTGTGTGTGTGTGTGTGTGGACGTCAATCAGTGTTAAAGCTGCAGGGGGCAGAAATGGAGCAAATATGATTAAAAAAAGTTATTTTTATAAAACGGTCACTGTATCCTGACAGTAGTGCACGAGACAGGTCATCTGAAAAAAATCATGTGCCTCTGTGTCCTCCGGTGCTCTTAATGGCATCTGCAAGATTTCACAGACCGGAGGAAAACAACCAATCAGAGATGAGCTGGAGCCTTGCCGTCTCTGAGCAGCTGTCAATCACTCGCAAACTCCGACCAAACGGTCAAACTAGGCAGCTCTGATCAAATATGAATCAATATTCTGTTACTGTAATACCTATTTCTTGCCTCAAATGTTTTACCAGAATCATCTTGTAGTGTACTGTTTAGCTGTAAAATGAGAAAGTTTGTGACCCGGCAGCCATGTTGAGATCAGTTGAGAAAATACCAAGCGCGGGCCACCAGCCGGAGCACAGCCAATAGGAGCGCTCAATAGGAACACTCTCTCTTAAATGACCTCTGATTGGCCAAAGTCTCCCGTCATGGGCTATATTTTTTAAAGGCTGAAAACAGAGCCATGATGAGGAGCAGAAGTCTAGTTTTCTCTCAGAACACTTGAATTACAATATGCTGAAAGGTTATTATGGAATTTTTGCCCAATGATGCCAAAAATATCCTGCCTACTGCCACTTTAATAGCTGGCACTAATGACATTTTGTTCATGCTGTCATATTTATGTCTTTCAGGTACAGGGCGGTGGTTTACAGAAGAAATTCAGAAATAACCACTGGAAATCGGGGCGTAAGAAACCTGGAAAAGTGCCAAATGGAAAGTAAAAAGCAAAACCATATACTTATTTTTATACCTGGTGATTTGGTCGGGGAGCAGCACCACACTTCCAGTTTGAAGTAGTATTCCTATGTCTGAGTCAGCCTGACCTTTTGTATAGGTGAACATCCATTCGAGTTTTCATATTTTCTGCATATGAACGGTTGTCTGTTTTTTCCGGGTTGTGATGTTGCACAGTTACAAAGAGGCTGGTTTACGCAACATGGAAAATGTATTAGTGGCAGTAAACACATCATGTTGACTGGATGAGTTGTATTGTCTGGTTTGCAACCAAGTGTGCTAGAATGAAATACAACTCAATTTGGATTTGCAAACATTGTCCGTGTCTCGTTTTTTTTTTATCTTCATTGCCCATATAATGGATGAAGAGGAGGAGAGACTTTACAGACTGCAACTATTGCAGGACTTGAACCTAAAATCATTTGACAGAAAAGTGCTATTCATAAACAGCATTATATAAATTGACAATTTTCTGAGAAGAAAAACGGTGTAGCCTGACATGCATCTACTTTTTATTATCTATTTGCTTGGTATTTTAAACATAATTACTGGGGGAGTGTAGACATTTCTCACACAAGAGGACTACATAAGTAGCTGAAGGGACCCCATAGAAAAGCAACAACCTGACTTCGCAGTAGCAGGTAATTGCTGATCTAGCTGACAAACAGTTTTGACAGCTAGATCAGCAATTACATCGCAGACTGTCAAGAAGCTTTTATGCTGCAGATAACAGCTCTTCCAGTGCTTTAGTAAACATTTTCACCCAGGATGGACAGATTTTGTCTGCAAAAAAAAACATCAAGTCGAGGACAATCATGACCCTGTGGCCCCAAACAGTCACTGCAACACATTATCGCTGACTTATTGTTCTAATTTAATGTGTAAGTTACACTTCTGAAATATCTTGTGCAACCTCTGAGCCATTGGCATCGTCTGTTTCTTCTTCCCTTTGCCTCTCTGTAAATGTTGAGGGTGAGTCATGCTTATTGTGCAAAATATTTTACACATTTAAATAACATCAGCTGGCACGGTGTACACTGAACCACTGCTTGTGAAAATACCACATTTTTTTCCTGCTTGGCTAACAAGGAGCGTGCACAAGTTTAAAGACTTTGTCCGAGTCTTTGGTCTCGACATGTGGCCGCTTTTACACCTCCATCCCATTTCCCTTCACATAGCTCTGCTCTCTCATGTTCATCATCCTCTCACCGACATCAGCTCAGTCAACAGTTAGTTGAAGGCAAAAGTTTAATCCATTTTTAGCACTAATGTTAATTAAGTAATTGACCTTTGTAGATGGGTGACAAAAGAAGGAGTTGTCTCTACCAGGATGATGATGTTGCACTCATCCACAGGGCACGAGGGGTCACTGAGTGGTTTGATGAAAATGATTTGAATCATATGTTGTGGCCTTCACATTTACATGACTTCAACTGAACACTTACAGCATGGGAAATTATAGACAGACATGTTAGACAGAGCTCTCCATCATCATCATCATCAAAACCCCAGATGAGGGATTATCTTTTTGTTCATGCATCCAGTAGAGTTTCAGAGAAATAACCCTGCCCCAATACCTTCCCAAGACACTTAATGTTTTTTCCTTTACTCATCTGTGAATGCACACTGTTGTTTTTGGGCAGTTGAAGTATTTTGTTTGTCTGGTTGTAGAAAAGTGTGAGGATTAAGTTGTTCAACACAGTAGGTAAATTGTCCTGTTGTCATTTTGCAGGCTGAAGGCTGTGTAATGTTGAAGCTTCTTTGTTTGTTTGTTTGTTTGTTAGACCTTGTTTGTCTGTTTGACCAGTACATAGAATAAACAAATAAATAGCTCGCAGTAAGTTGAGTAGTACAGCTCCTAGAAAAAAAGACTTTTTTCATTCATTCATTTCATTTCATTCATCAAATGCATTCAGTTATTTCATTTACAACTCAATAAAGTGCATACAAAATTCTGATTTAATCATGATATATATAATTTGAATGCACTTCAGGATCAGAATCAGGTTTATTGTCAGGTAGGTTTTCACAAACATAATAAGGATATCAGTATCTTGGTGCATACGACAAAAAAAAAAAAGAACAAGTATTAAAAAAATCAAGAATCACCACCTGAGGTAACGCAGGGAACAGACCGGTGTGTATATAGAATACTTAGAGCTGCAGCCATGAAGCAAATTACAAGGAACTGGTTAAAATCCTTAAGTCCTTAAATTCAAAGATGGAAGGAAACAATACAGGAAATCTCAGAAATGGAGAGAATAACTTATATTCTGTCTCTTCATCTCTGACTCTATAAGAGTGGATGAGATATAAAACAATGATTTGGTGTAGGAAATTGCACAGATAAAATAGTTAGAAATTAATAGTCAGAATATAAATTATTCTCTCCATTTCTGAGATTTCCTGTATTGTAGTGGATCAGTGTTTCCCAAAGCCCAAGATGACGTCCTCAAATGTCTTGTTTTGTCCACAACTCAAAGATGTTCAATTTACTGTCATAGAGGAGTAAAGAAACCAGAAAATAATCACATTTAAGTAGCTGGAATCAGAGAATTTTGACTTTTATTTCTTAAAAAAATACTCAAACTGATGAATGGATTATCAAAATAGTTGGCGATTAATAGATAAATAAATGATATTATATTAAAAAATTACAAATAAATGAATAGTTGATAACTAATCGATTAATCGTTGGGGCTCTAATGAGTAATCTGGAGGGGCAGAGCATTTTATACAGAATGACCTCTTAATCTCTTTTGATTTTTAAATATTTTATAGAGAAACGTTAGTGTAGTTGTTGTGATAGTATAAATAATCAGTACTGATGTTGCAAATAGGAGCTATGTAAGAAACTACCTGAGTAGTCTAGTCTAAAAATGGATTCAAAATAACATTGTGTATGTTGCATTTACTTATTAAAACAAAGTAAAAACTTGCTCCACAGGTAGCATGTATCTGCCAAAGTACAAAAGGTGATGTTTTAAGTGGATGAAATATGAGGCCGGAAATTAAGTCATGAAATTACTTGCACTCAGATTAACAGAATGATTTATTAATGAGCAGAGGCTGATCTTGAGCAAACAAACATAATCGATAGACGTACGCAATATGCACATCTTGGAGGAGGAGAACACATACATTGCTTTTTTGTGCTGTTTTCCTTTTTCTGTTGTTTTTTTTTCATTTTTTGTTGCATGTATGTATTTGTAAGTATGGGTGTGAGTATTAATGTGTGAAAGAAAAAATTGCGAATATATATTGACATTTTGTGGATGTATAATTCATTAGTATGTATAATTCATTATTTAGTAGTTTGCAATAAAAGTATTTAAAAAGGTCAAGAATCATAAATAGAAATAGAAGTACTTCAAATATATCAAAGATATGTAAAATATATCTGTTTTAGAGTATAGTGAATAGTATATGATAGTATAGTGTTGTCTTCGTCATGTTCTTTATATTACGGATTAATAGACCAAATAATATACATTTTAAGAGACAATTAGAGGAATGCACATCTGTCAAAAAAAGTGTAACCATGTATAAAAGCTGCACTGGTTAACCTACATAAGAGTATGCAGCGTTTTCATGGTTGTGCATGATCATATTTTACAGATTATGGTAGGAAATGAATTCAGGTGAGTTAGAGGGTATATTAATGTGCTTATTTCTTGTGTAAAAAGCCTCTAACACCGCTCGTGAGCTGTGTGAAGAACCCTGTCCGGATCAGTATACGTGGCATCCAGCGGTTGCAGCAGTACCATGTAGGGGGGCTCCTTCTCTCGCTTGTCAAACCGCGGGGCATTGTGGGGCGGAGGCGGCCTTTCTGATCAGGACATCTTCAAGTAAATAAGGTTTAACCGGGAGGAGGAGCAGACCGAGAGCAGCCGGAGATTACAACCAACACATCACTCACTGTGTTGCGCTTCAGCCTCACTTATTACAACAGCTTTAATAGTACACCAACATGGGGCAGGAGGATCTCATGAACACGGCGGAAGACGTGGCGGACCAGGTACACTTCAATATGTTTATAGCACGGCTGGTAGCAGGCTAGCTGCTGGTAGCATGCTAGCTGCTAGCTGACTAGTTTGTGTGAGAATGACGCTAGCTGCTGTTAGCATGCTAGCTGCTAGCTAAGTAGTTTGTGTGTGATGGAAGCTAGCCGCTGTTAGCATGCTAGCTGCTAGCTGACTAGTTTGTGTGAGAATGAAGCTAGCTGCTGTTAGCATGCTAGCTAACTAGTTAGTCTGAGAATGAAGTGTTTCCTCCAACATTGTGACTATTACAAGTCCACCATAGCTAGCTGATACATTACCATGACCTGTTATCAACAGCTACAGCAGCTTTACTCGTGTCTTAATTGGCATTAGGAGTGTTTGGTGCTGTCATGTGTGTCCAGATGGATTAGCTAGCATTATTAATTCACACCCACAAAACGAAACTGACATCTGTTTGGAGACAACCAACCAAGCCAACAGGTATAAATATGGATTGCTGCATTATAATGCCAGCTAGTGAGCTTGTCTGTGTGTCCACCTGGTTTATGAACAGTAGTATCTCAGCCAGCCAGCAGTTGTGAAATCCCTCAGCTTAAAGCCTCCAAGTTGTTGGCTAACACTTGTTTGTCATATTGTGTTTTTAAGAGCATTACCAGTGGTTTAGGGTTGCATAGTATGTCTAAGTTGGAGAAGCATCAGGTTTTCCTAAACTTAGCATCTGCTTTGTGGCCTTGACAGAGCTGCCCCCATCACACAACTCACCCAAAACTGACCATGAACATGGATTATACATGCTACTGCTGCATTTTCTGTAGTTATAATCTGTGTCTTTGTGAGGGTTCTTGTTGTATTGGTTTGACTACAGGTAATGCACTGATTCATAAGAGGTGAGCTGATGTCAAGATCAGATTTCAGATTGCCTGTGACACCATGTCCCTGTGTCGACTGTGGAAAAAAGCCCCAGATATTTGGGTTTTGTGTCTTCTGTCCTTATGAAAAGTTACTTGCTCGTAAGAGGCATGTGTGCTGTAGTGTTGTGTGTTGAATTCATGGCCTTGTGTTTTTACAGGACATGCCAGGCTTTTAATGTTCTCCTTGGAGGAGTACTGTCAGGTTACACCATGTCCCAAAGTGTGTGTGTGTGTTTATGGCAGCTGTGTTGACTGAACTCAAGCCTCATGACAAAAACTGTACATCTGTTCCCTAATCTAATTACAACTGATTGATTTATACACTCGTAACACAAGTGCTGTGTTGTAAAACATTTGGAAAAGGAAACCTGAAATATCTTTCTTTGTAACAAACTCTCACTCTCTCCTCACTAAGGGGTCCTGAGCTAACATGTTGCTTGCATATTACTCCATAAAATGGTCTATTTCTAGACTGTTGCAGGGACCTCGGGCTTGTTCGCATTGGCTCCCAGGTCGTCCATTCATGTCCCACATAGCAGTCATAGTGGGAGTTGGTGGACGCTGATAGGCTGCCGAGGTCTGACAGTGCTGATGTGGACCGCTCAGTAGGCGGGGAAGGGGGCAGGTCACAGCACCTCTACTGTGTCACTGTACTATCTGAGGATCCGTTCATGAATTATGTTTGAGAGAAGATTGTAGGGTACTTACTTTTCTCGTAGTAATAATGCAATAAGCCATTGATGGTTTTAACAGGGACGAACAGCCCTGTTATTGTCTTGAGATTTGTGAACTTCCACCCTGCACTTGTATTGCCTTTTTTCACTTTTGAAATCAATTCATTATATTCAAATACGCAGTTATATTTGCAGTTTTTTCTCGATTAATCGATTAGTTGTTTGGTCTGTAAAATGTCAGAAAATTGTGAAAAATGTTGATCAGTTTTTCCCAAAGTCCAAGATGACGTCCTCAAATGTCTTGTTTTGTCCTCAACATAAAGATATTCAATTTACTGTCAGAGAAACCGATTAATTATCAAAATAGTTGGTGATTAATTTAATCGTTGACAAATAATCGATTAATCGTTGCAGCTCTAATGAGTAATCTGGAGGGGTGTAACATCATCTACAGTATGAGCTCTTTTTCTCTTTTGTGATTCTTAAATATTTTATAGAGAAAAGTTACTATAGTTGTTGTACTGATAGTATAAATAATCAGTACATGACCAAAATCTTACATCCAGATATAGGTAATTTCATATCTCGATAACGATATATATCACGATATAGCATGTTTTCTGGATCAACCACATGGTGAAGCATATTTTTGTATACTCCTGTGCGAATTAAATACTTGACAAATGAAAAGTAATAATATAATGATAAAATAATAGAGTATTTTCTCATTGTTAAGTACAAAATGAACTTAACATTGCAAGTGAAATTATAGAGAAAAAATAAACAAAATTAGGCCTAGCCTATATTGCGATAGAAACAATATAGAAAAATATATACGATAGACATTTTTATATAATTTTGACGATATATATCGTCACATTGCCCAGCTTTACCCAGTATTAAGGTTTCAAATGGGAGTTATGTAAGAAACTCTGACTAGTCTTGTCTAAAAATGGATAAAAGATAAACAGAAAAAAACATTATGTATATTGCATTTACTTACTAAAGAAAAGTAAAAAACTTGCTCCACAGGTAGCATCCGTCTGCCATAGCTTCAGGTAGCGTACTCTTCTGGCTTTAGTTTTGCCTTAGGTGTGTGAGTATTTTTTGTTGTTGTGACGGTGTCTAATTCAGTTGTTGTCAGGGTAATGGGAGGGGATTGTTATGTATTGTCTTCTCATTTCTATGAAAACAATAAAAGAGTGTATTTAAAAAAAGAATATTATTGGGAGTCTTTAGGGGATTAACCAAAGACTTGTTCAAATTCAGTTATACGTGTTACATCTTGGTGACCCAGTAATGTTGTTTATCAGTTTCTCAGGAAAGCCTCAGAAACCACATCCTTTGATTGCTGTTCTTTGCAGTCACAAGCCATTCTTGTTCTTGTCAATCATTGCTCCTCTTCTTTCCCTCGGTTGTCCAGTTCTTGCGGATAACCAAACAGTACCTGCCCCACCTGGCGCGTCTGTGTCTCATCAGCACCTTCCTGGAAGACGGCATCCGCATGTGGTTCCAGTGGCATGAGCAGAGAGACTACATCGAGGCTACCTGGAGCTGTGGCTACTTCCTGGCCACGTGCTTTGTGCTGCTTAACCTCATAGGACAGCTGGGTAAGTGAGCGGGAGGCAGCGCACTTTGACAGGTTTCAATCCGGACATGAGATGAGTCAACTCAGATTTTATTGTAGCAGGAGAACACAACATGTTTTTGTAGCTTTACTGGGTGGTGTGTGATGCACAATCTGCTAACAACAATAAGGAGTGAGTCAAATTGCTAACAAAAGAAGATAAAATAGTTAAAACTGTTTGTGTTTGAAGTAGACATCGTTATGAATATGGAAATCATTTGTGTCAATCTGAAAATGTTTAATTTGATTCATGATTCAGGGCTTGTGTCTTGAGGAGACCGACAGCCTAAACTGTATACGCACTGCTACGTTCACAGCTATAACGTTAATACTCGCCATCAGTCCATCACACACACATGCTCCCTCCCTCGCTCTCTCTGTCTGTCTCTCTCTATCGCCTCTACATCAACAATCGCTAGTGTTAAGCACACAACCTACTCCTGAGTTATTCCTTAAAGGAGTTCACTACTTGTATAACACATTCAAAAACATCTTAAAAATACATAATTCCCCAATGCTTAGGCCCGGTGGGCAGTCAATTTAGGCCCAGCAGGCCTGGCTTACAATTTACTGGCGGAAACCCTGAGTGTGCTCAGTGCGTTTCAGCCCAATTGTGTCTACAGTTTGCAGAAGGTTGTGTAAGAGATACAAACACATTGAACTTCACTTTTGGGTTATCTTGCTGATTAGAGGGGTCAGCGGAGACTGACAAGACTTGTTGAAGGAAGCCGAGAGGCAGCCCACTCTTCCACGAATCAGTGAAATATTGCAGTGTATGCGAAAATGTATCCCTGAACTCCTTAAACTTTGAAGCAGATGGGCTGTAAGAGCAGAAGTTCGCCCACTACTGATGAAGGCATCATCCAAAATGTAGCAGAAGACGGAAGATAATGTCAACTAGATGTCAGGTTCCGTTCTTGTCATGTGAGAAGGTATTATCAAGGTATTACGGTATACCAGGGTATTTAGAAATCCAGAAGGAATGATTGTCCCTCAAAAATACAGACGCTCCTCTCTAGGGCTGACCCGCATGTTTCGAAGCTTCCACCGTTGCCATGGTATTCAACCTCCAATCAGTATTCGAAAGCTTTTTTGTTTATATAAGTATGTAATAATAAAATATAAATCCCCAAATAGCCCATGAAATAAGGAATAATCCCATAACATTCATTATTCATATTCAACATTCATTATTATTAGTTATTCTCAGACAGATATCGCTGTTTGTTGTATGTAGAGCACTGTCCCAGGCACTGAGACGGTGGAAATGGAGACAGACAGACAGAAGAACATGTCAGCCTGCTGCACCGCACTGCGAAGCGAAGCTTTGAATGCCTTTGAATATTACTCACCAAAAACTGGTATTCAGGACAGCCCTACTCCTCTCTCTATTAAACTGATACATAGTTGCTGTGTTGAGGTGATGGGTTGTAGTGCACAGCACGCGCCACCAGAGATCAGTCTGTACTAGTGCAACAGGCAGCTGAGCTGAGAAAGATGCCAACTGTGAGTGGTGGGGATAACTTTAAGGACTAGATATGGAATCATGAAAATATTGCAACATATAAATAAGAAGGCAATCCAGGCACTCCAAAAACGTAGACTAAAAGGCAACAAGAGAAGGAAATATTAAAAATGATTTATCATAGTGGCTAAATCATTTAAAAAGCCAACATGTTTTGACCACTCTAGGTCTTCGTCAGGGCGTTTAACAAACAGACAAAACGGTGTGACCTTTGTCTGTTTGATTTTTATCCGGCACGTTTTGATTTACTGCTGAGTACACAGAGCAACCAGTTACCAGCTATAAAAAGTCTTGTGGCTAATAAAGCAGTACCCACACCACAGTGTGACTGCCCTCTTAATATGCCTGAAACTATAAATTATTGTACTTTTCTGCAAAAAAAAAAAAATTGAAGTGAAATGAAATGTGTTTTACTCAAATTAAATTGTCTACGTGGCCTTAACAAAAAAAAAAAAAGTTTATAGCTCATGTTGGCATTTGTCATTGTAAAAGAAGAAAATGGAAAATACGTGTGTTGCAGCCATAATGACCATCACTTTGTTGTGTGTGTCCTAACAGGTGGTTGCGTCCTCATCCTCAGTAGAAATTTTGTACAGTATGCCTGCTTTGGACTATTTGGCATCATAGCGCTACAGGTCAGAACTATCACATTATAATGATCATTTTTAAAGTATACAAGCAATATCTTTGTATGTCTTTGTATCTGATCTGGAATGTCTTTTTCTCTGCCAGACTGTTGCATACAGCATTTTATGGGACCTCAAATTTTTGATGAGGTGAGTGTCACTCTGTTTGGATTTAGTTTGTGTTTAAAAAAAACACAATAACCCTCCATAAACAAATTAACTTCAGTTTATTGGAATATTTGTGTCAGGTTGTACCAGCTTATTGACTCAAACATAATCATTTATTACCAAATCATTGTTTCAGTTGTCTGATTCAAGTATACGTACAAATGTGTGTTATAAAAGGTGTGAGGCAGTTTGCAGAAGTCTGAAGCAGTTAAATGAAAAATTTGCTGTTAAATTTTGAATTTCACTGCTTTATGATCATAGATTACAACTAGCTTGATTAATTTGACAGCATGCAGTGTTTTTTCTGCAGCAGTGGACATTTTAATTTGGTATGGTAGTAAATGAGAGAGCCTCTCAGTTGTCAAGCAGACACCAACAATTACCGTGAGCAAGACCTGTGATTTATTTAAACATCGACAGGCAGACAGATGAGTCATCGGCCATCAGAGAAATCCCTTAAATACAGTGCTGCATTGTAGTTTTGCTGTTTCTGCAATCTGTGTATTTGAATTCATATGATGTTGGTTGTTAGTATAAGTTCAGGGTAAACTTAATGCTGAAAGATATGTTTCTGCTCGTCTGAAATATTCATCCTCTCTCCTCCCCCAGAAACCTGGCCCTCGGAGGTGGTCTGCTCCTGCTGCTGGCCGAGTCTCGTTCGGAAGGAAAGAGCATGTTTGCTGGAGTCCCCTCCATGGGAGAGAGTTCGCCGAAGCAGTACATGCAGCTGGGTGGTCGAGTACTGCTAGTGCTCATGTTCATGACTCTGCTGCACTTCGACTCCAACTTCTTCTCTGTGAGTACCAACAACAACCTTCATTTAACACAGATGGATATTTCATCATTAAGTTAAGACCAATGCTCCGCCACCACGTACTTACGGACAGCGACATAATCTAAAGCAATTCAACATTTTGGGAAATACACTTATTTGCTTTCTTGCTGAGAGTTAAATGAGAAGATTGATGCCATTCTCATGTCTGTATACTAAATATGCTAAATTAATATAATTTGCTATAATTGGCATAAAGACTGGAAGCAGGGGGAAATGGCTAGCAGTTACGATCTGAATCTGATACCTGAATTTGGATATATGCCGATACGGATATAATTCTGATATCGGAGCTCTTTTTGCATACAATTTGCATTGCATTGCAATTTTGCATTAAATTGAAATGTATTCCAAAGCAATGTATTTGAAATATAAGTAGGCTTCACATAAAAACAGGTGTAGGAGTGCAAATTGATATGACAAATCCTTTTTAATGTTTTGAAAAACTTGAGGAGTGCAATGGCAAATTGACAACTCCTTCATAAGATTTAGACAAGTGACTATTTGAAATAAAAGTACAAGAACTATGTAGAGAAATAAATATCTACACTATCAAATAAGTAAAAAAAAAAATTTAAATTAAAAAAAGTTTTAAAAAGTTAGTATGTGGTGTGACTAGGATGTATTAAGAGAAATGGATACAGTGTTGTAGGCGGGGCCCCGTTCATTCCTATGAAAGTTGCTCAGTGGCGCATGAAGCCTAAATGGCTCGACTTCCGTCTGGAAAAGTACCCGGATCTTGGGCACGTGGAACATGCGCAGTAGCGTATGCTCGGTCACATGACTCGGTCACGGGGTCCCAACGTCGTCACGGCTTGCGCTCCGGCCTCGGTCTGGGTCTCACTCACATGAACGGAGGAAGGGAAATAACTCTGGATTCGGCTATTACTTCATTTTACAACTTTAAAAACTATTTTTTTTAAATAAGGGCTATTCAGGTGTTCGTACTGGGAAGTTGATTCACCTCAAAAAAAATTATCCGCTGAGTTACAGACGTCTCTTTCCCAATGTAAGTCAATGGGAAAAAGTATTTTTTGGGCCCAATGGCATCACACGACTGACACAGAAGTTGCATTACCGCCGTTTGGCCACTATGAAAGTTGGGATCGACGACCGGCGCACAGTCTGGGGGCTTGGGTGTGACCAGGGGTCTCATTTATACAACAGTGCGTAGGATCCATACTAAAAATGTACGTGCGCACAAAAGCTGAAAATGGCGTGCGCCAAATAAAAATCCGACTTATAAAACCGTGCGTACACACATCTGCACGCAATGTTCCCTTTATAAATCACAGTCCACCTGGAAATGTGCGCACGTGGATCCGCCTCATATTCCGCCCTCTACACGCCCACATTCAACCATAAATGGTCGATGCAAAGCAGCTCATGAATGTTTCTGCATGTGAATGAGCCTGTTGTTGATCAGTGGGTCTTTACGGTGAATCACGGCAACTACCGAGAGGAAGACAGAGAAAAGGAGTTTTTCTGACACACAGATCGAGGTGCTTGTAGGTGAGGAGTTCTCTGAACACGTTTTCCCTCCTGATTCTGTCATTCACGTCATGTAGTCCTCAGTGCTGACTGCAAGTGTCGGTAGTCCGACCCTCTCCTCTGAGCTCTGGTGATGGAGGGACCGTGATGGTGAGACAGCGCTGATGAGATATTGAGCTGAATTTGATTTGAGATTTGAGTTGGCTGATATATTTTACATTTGTAAGGTGCTTATGGAATAGTTATGGCTCACTAGCACAAAGAACACTGCTGTTTTAAATGTTTATGATAAAGTGGATATAAGTATGAAGTGAAGTTAAATGTGTGAGAGGCATCATTATACGTATAATGACATTTAATGTCTACAGTCTGGCTTCAATTCACCACCTCACCACCTGCGTCTCCAGTTTCCCCTATCTCGGTGCCTCCATAATGTGCGTACGCACGGGTCAAAGTTTCCGTACCGGTCCGCACATTCTCCCGTCAAGTTTGTTTATATAGATCACAACTATTGCGTGGGAAGTGGCGTACGCACATTTCAGGCCCCGTTTTGTGCATACGCAACGGTTATAAATGAGACCCCAGATGTTTTTATACACTCAAATTAATTTTGATCAATTAATAAAAAGAGAGGCCAGAGGTCTTTTTGTGTTGGATGTTGAATAGAGGAAGTGGTGAGAGGTTGCTATGGTTACCATGCAGAGTTAGAAATCAATATATACTCAAGCTAGATTATTAATACCTGCTAAAAGTAGCCTAAATGATGAATGGTTTATTGAGAGCACTGCGAGTGACTCATCATCCGTTTAAAGAGCCGAAAGACCATCACTGTGATAAAACAAATGGCAGGTTGTGTTAGTTTATACACACACACTAGTTGAGTGTTTGAATGAATCTTTACTGAGAGCACTGCGAGTGGCTCTCACCGCCTGTTTAACAAGCTGAAAGACGTCTCTGTGATAAAACAAACGACTGTCCGGCCGTGTTTGCCCGGTTGAAAGCCAGAGGACCTATGCTGTGAAAATACAAACAATAGTAATGTGTTGTTTATCATGTTTGCCCCTGTTCTGGGCCTGGAGCAGCCACTCAACCTGCCGTGCTTAAGACACTGGCGTTGCTAACTAGCTTTTTTGCAGCCGTAACACGGGCGGAGGGACATTCTCCACCATTACAACATATTTATATGGATCGGTACATGGATCCGTAACCTCAGTCCGATATCCGTTACATGAATTGCATCATATCAGAACCCGATATTGGATCTGATCGGTCTCATCACTAAATCAAATATACTAAAATCACTGCCATGCATTTTCCAAAGTGTACTACAACATTTCAGCTTTTGAGTTCTATTCATTTTAGTACAGCAAGTCTCTGCAAATTAATTTGCAGACTTGAAATTTGTCAGTCAGTAGCCAACCTGTGTGAAGTGATGATCACCTACTGTAAAGTGCAAATCTTCAACCACCTACATTAACACTCTTCCACAGATCCTGCAGAACATGGTTGGGACTGCGCTCATCATCCTGGTGGCCATCGGCTTCAAAACCAAGCTGGCGGCGTTGACCCTCGTCGTGTGGCTCCTGGCCATCAACGTCTACTTCAACGCCTTCTGGTCCGTCCCCGCCTACAAGCCCATGCACGACTTCCTCAAGTACGACTTCTTCCAGACCACCTCGGTCATCGGCGGTCTGCTGTTGGTGGTGGCACTTGGACCTGGTGGCGTGTCCATGGATGAGAAGAAGAAAGAGTGGTAGGCAAAGTGGGGTTAAGATAAGAGGATTGCACAGCACCACTAACTTCACCTCACCAACCGGGACACAAAGGCCCTCCCTCTCCCGCAGTTCCCCCCCCCCACCGGGGTACACAGTTGTTTTTTTTTCTAGCTTGTTTTTTATTTCGCCAAATCCACAGACACCACCTCTCCCATCTATGGACAATTTTTCTATTTTCCTCCCAGCTGCTGTTTTTGTTTTTTAGTTCAACATATGCAGATTTTTTCTAAACACCTTCTTGTATGTCCTCTTTTTCCATGACAACAAGAATAAAAAAGGCCCATGTATTTCAAAGTGCAAGGTAAACAGCTACTGTGTGATATATGGATTTCTTTGTTCTGTGTGCAGAAGGAATGACATAATTTATTGTATTTTATGGGTGTTATGCCATGAGTTATAATAGATTAACATTCATATTTTCTGAATAAAACCAGCAAATTGGATCGAGTGCAGCAGTTTGTCCCCCCTCCTCCCCCCCCATGGATGCTGGTCTTTTTCTGCCGTTGGATCTTGGAGTGTCTGAGACTTATCACCATATCGAACTTGGGCACTGATTTGACTCTCCGGGTTTCATCTCCCCTCTTTTTTTTTTTTTCTCTTACACCCTAGCCTTTCAACACATCTGTACACCTTCAATCTCAACTGACTCTTGTTTATGTGGAGTCGAATCTGGGGGGGAACGTGTACATTATGTACAAAGTGGTGGATTGCAGTCATGCTTGGTTGAAAGCTTCAACACAATTGTTAGCTCCAGGACTTGTTATTGGGCACTTTGTACTGTACGTTTTTTGGCAAATGCCTAACTAGTGAACTGTATATGATCGGGGAATATAGAGGGGCGAGGCTCGACGTTTGTGAAACACCATATTCTACGATCTAGAAAAGCAAAGAGGACTAAGCAGAGTCACTAGCCATCCGGACTTTGTCTTTGCTCAGTGTTTTTTGCCATGTGTAAGAAAATTAAAAAAAATATTCAGTGTATTGATTTTCAGAAGTTTATATTGTATTTTTGATCATTTGTTTTTTGATTTTGGAAGTTCATGGCAAAGAAATAAAAGTTCAAAAATATAAAGTCACTGTCTTGGTCGAGGTTTTATGATGTACTCAAAGGCTGAAGGACATTGGTGGACCATATAATCAAATTAAAGAGGACCTATTATGCTTATTTTCAGGTGCATACACGTATTTTGGGTACTAGAACATGTTTACATGCTTTAATGTTCGAAAAATGCTTTATTATTCTCATACTGGCTGCAGCACCTCTTTTCACACTATTTGAGCTCCTTCACCCTCTGAAAAAGCCCAAGTCTGCTCTGATTGGTCAGCTGGCCCACTCTGTTGTGATTGGTCAACTGAACTTAACTTTTCGGACTCTGCTCTAAATAACTTTGTTTGAGGGTGTGCCAAACTAGCCGCTAGGCAAATTGTGTTACTTGGTGACATTATCACGTTACAGGACAAAAAGGCAGGACTTCAGGCGAGGCGTTTCAGGCGAGGCGTTTCAGGCGAGGCGTTTCAGGCGAGGCGTTTCAGGCAGCTCAGGAGCAGTGTTTCTGTGGGGGATAGTATCTTCCTTTGGCGTGGACTTTGTCACTTTTTAGACCTTTTACATGCACAAAAAACTTCATAACACACTAAAGGAAAGGGGAAAAGCATAATAGGTCCTCTTTAATGTTGACTCTACCGATGAAACATGCTATGGAGTACTAACATACAGCGTTGGATATCACAGCCTGGCAATGAAAAGACAACAAAACATTGTTTTGCCATACTGAATGAATGAAGTTTGTATTGGACAGGTGTTGGAATCAGCTTGTTGTAAGGTCAACGAATTTGAGCAAATACTGACCTCTAATGGGCTGAAGTGGTAAAAGTTTACTGCAATGGAACATTAATTCATTTTCAGCCACACTGATAAAATAAGATATGGCATAGAGCTGGGCAATATCGTGATACAAGATTTGGGATATCGTAATATGGCACAAGTATTTTCCTGGTTTTAAAGGCTGCATTACAGTAAAGTGATATGATTTTCTGAACTTACCAGACTGTTCTAGCCGTTCTATTTGCCTTTACCCACTTAGACATTATATCCACATTATAGGGCTGCACAATTAATCGGAATTTTATCGAAATCGTAATATGGCCTGTTGAAATTTTCAAATCACAGAAGGCACAATATTTGTTAAAGGTGAAATGTGCATCAAAATACCATTTTAATTTAAATATTGTCGTGCTGCAGAGATGTCCTGCCCTACACATCATATACAGACTTAAGAAAACATCTTTGTTTGGTATAGATACCTGCAAAAATCACAACCTAATCATTAAATATGTTTTTCAATGAAAATGAGAATGATGTAAAAATTATCATTTCCTTTGATATCGCAAATCATATCGCAATTGCAATATCAGTCAAATTAATCGCAATTAGATATTCTTCAAAACCGTTCAGCCCTATACACATTACTGATGATTATCAAAAATCTCATTATGTAAATATTTAGTGAAAGCAATAATAGTCAACCCTGAAATATCGTCACAATTTGGTCAAAAATATTGTGATATTTGATTTTCTCCACACTGCTCAGCTCTAGGACAGAGTATAATGACATTTCTACATATGTACAGAATCTGAAGGTGGTTGTTGGTGTCGTCATATAGCAGTGGGCTTCTGAATACTGCCATGATGGGGAAAAAAAAACATTGTTTTGTGTGTGTTGTTTATTGTTTCCTTCTGAAAGAAATTCTGATAGAGAGCTAGAATTTATAAAAGATACCATGAACTTTAATAAACAGTTTTTACGAGCATGAACTGACAGGTGCTGTACTGCTGTAATGGAATATATTGCAGTGATGTAGACCTAAGCAGATTAGTGTTTCCTGAGCCAGATGAGGACATGGACACACATCTGATGTGAGAAGCCAAACTTGCTTTTTATCTCGGCACACCCATCTTTGACACGACAGCTCGAGGGACAAAACACAAGCAGACATGAGGAACAGGAAACCTGTGTGTTTGCTTTATATGTGACTTGTCATGGTTGTTTCATTTAATAATAATAATGAATACAGTGCCAACCATAATGATAGTCATTATTCACTTCAGTCTGTACTTCCATCACTTGCTCTGATACAAAAATGGCCTCAATAGGTGTGACCAGATAAGAATCTGCCACAGGAGAAGCAGACCCTTCATAACAGCACATGGATAAAAAGTAGCAAGCCAATGGAAAAGATCCTGAATCCTGTATATCATATTATTTTAAAACAATATATTCTTAACAAGATTTTATTTGGAGCCTCCATTTGACTTAGAAAAACCTTGCATGTGAGCCTCTCCAAACCTAATGTTGTATTTATTTGTTTTAGAGATGTAAGCTCTTTAAAGATATTTTCTGTTCAATAAATAAGAACTAGCTGTTATTTGGCGAATGCGGTTATGTTAATTGGTCTTTAAAACACATGAGGCTTGAATTTAAATGTGTTATTTAATTTTTTATTTTTTTACAATAAATCTCACGACTCTCAGCTTTATAGTTTCTGTCTGAACCATACTCCTTTCTGTTTTTGCTCCTACAATAATCTTGCACATGTTGAATTTTGCACATCTACATTTGCACATTTACTACCGTACTACCTAAAATGTCTGTCTCTAGCTGGCTACAAGCACAGAATGCAAACCATAACAACATGTGAGTGAAGAACAGAGCTAATTCACTGATTTTACAATCATGTACAATGTGTGAGAAAAGAATATCTACAGCTTATCTTATTGCACTTTATTTTTTATTTTCATATGAAGTTCAACACAGCGCCAACAAAAACCTGACACAGATAACAAACCAAATTTCAGAAGAAATAGCATTTCTGAAGACATCTGTCAATCTTACTAACCTTACTTTGTGGAACAGTTACAGAGAGTTGAGCTACATCATAGAGTTAAAACAAAACTCTCAAATAATATTTTGCCTTATATCATGTAACATGTGAATATACTGAATATATTGCTGAGCCTTAAGGCATATCAGTGGTACAAATAAAAAAAAAAATTAACATTAAATACAAAATAATTTGTCTATATACTAATGAGCACCAACACCACCAGACATGTGACATCATGTCCAAGTATGAATATTCAGGCTCTAACAAGGCACATGGATAAGTGTGGAAGTCCAAGTATTGGGCGATAATGGGGGAGTGAGTTAGTGAATGACTTATGGCCCACTCAAAGACACCAGTTCTCTCAATCCAGCCTTGGTAGCCCGCTGACTGTGTGAGAGAGAGATATATGAGTTCCAACATAACTTTCATTGTAACTTCTCACATACAAAATCAGCGTGTGTAGCCCTCATTTCCTCTTATCATGTATGTAATGTAAACTCACCATTTTAAATGAAGTCCCACTCAAGTCCATGAGTCCCATCAGCAGAGTGGATACATGTGGATATACGGTTGTAGTCTTGTCTTGTAGCTCGTGAATTTGCCAGTTTTCTTTGAGAAGACTTTGCCCTGTCCATCCTTGGTGCCTCTCTCAGGGTTTATTCCTACGGTGCACCTGAAAAATGATAGTGTTTCTTCAGGCACTGTGTAAAAATCAAGTTGTGTGAATCACTTAGATTAATGCCACAATAAAAATACAGGTTTTACTGAAAGTATCTAACCTTGAGATTAATTTGAGCGTGCAGGTGTAGAAGGTGGAAAATAATGCAGCAAGCCCCATCGAGAAGGTGGGCTGGATCCCTCCACATATGAAGTGGCCCTCAAGGCTGACCATCCAGCGCCAATAGCTTCCTGCTGTTTCACCTGAAACTTAGAAAGAATTTTCCTCAGTCAACTTCATGGATTTTTAGTCAATGTTTGAAATGAATTGTGTTGAGTGGTGTGCATTACTGGTTGAGAAACGTTTTTTTGATCAATTATGAATATTCTGACCATCTGATCTATAGAACATGTGGTTTTCAGATATCATTCAAAAACACTAGTTAGCTAGTAAATAAACTTGCCTTCAATTTTGTATCTGCTCTGCTGAATTACCACCCAATAACCAACGTGCACTGAAGTCTTAATGTTACTTTAAATGTTGAAGGGACTTCCATAGGCTGTAAAATGTATACACCGTCGTTATGCATGAATTCACTGGCAAAGTACATGTGTCAGCACATTAACTTAGATATTAACTTGAATACATAGAAATTAAAATGAGCTCCTTGTGTTGTCCGATTAATGTGCAATCATCTGTGAAATTCTAGCTAGCTGTTGAATCCCTCTATCATGACATGCACATATTCTGTTATGCAAACTAACTGGAAACATCACTGATAAACTTTGCACAGATTTATTAATTAAATAAAATTACTACTCACCAAATAATCAGTAAGATGGGGATGGATGAAGAAAAGAACGGATCCAGCCTCACATGTGCAGATCAGGTGAAATGCTCTTCCCAGAATTCAAAAAATACTGCATGAAACTGTTACTGATGATACTTTAGACAGTTGATCAGCAGTAAAGTGCTGTTTTTTAAGAATACATTATAGTTCAGTTAAAAAACGGCCTATGAGCGTAATTTAACAGATTTTCTTTTGTATTAACAGTAAAGCACTGTTTTTAGCAATAACAGGTTAATACTGTTGAAATTCTGCTGTAAATTAACAGCAATTGTTTACAGTGTGGGTTATTCAACCAGGTTTCCACCCAGCTGAAGCGGGGTTGGCGTCCGGAGGAAGGCAGTGAGTAGCTAGGCGAATCTCCTCACTACCAGTTTAAACAGTTTTTGACTTAGTTATTACCTGGGTGAACCCAGTGCAGCCAAGAACCGGACCCTTTAGATGGAGAACTGGTTCAAGTATATACCTCCTGTGATAGGGGTGAGGGGTAACTTGAGGGATCGATCTATCTATCTATCTATCTATCTATCTATCTATCTATCTATCTATCTATCTATCTATCTATCTATCTATCTATCTATCTATCTAAGATAATGCTGAAATAAAATACTTTTATTAGTTACTAGATTTTACATAAAAAAAAGATAAGCTTAAATACAATGTATTGTTAAAAATTAAACCAACGGTTCCCAACCTTACAAAAAAGCAGTTTGTATTTAGGGCTCTTGTCACATTTCAGATGTTACTAAAACTATGATTTTCTCTCCTGGGCGAACAAAAGTTCCAACTCTTTCTATTAATACTCTTGATGGTGTCTCCATTCAGTTTGTTGACAATTACAAATACTTGGGAATTTGGATTTGGATGGATAAAAGTCTAAATTTGAAATGCCATATTGACCATCTTACGAAGAAATTAAAATTCACACTGGGTTTTCTGTCCAGGCTAAAGTCCTGTTTTCCATGGCATCAAGAAAATGCTTAGTTGCTGGTCTTTTCTTGACTCAGGTTGATTTTGTTGATACTATTTACAGGTTTGCCTCACCATCCCCCTTGTCCAAACTTGACCCCCTGTATCACTCAGACCTGATGTCACTAATTTTGGCTTCAGGACCCGTCATTGAACGTTGTACAGCATGATAGGATGGTCATCCCTCACTCTGTGGAGATTACAACATTGGCACATTTTAGTCTATAAGATCATCTCTGGCAAATTTCCTACTTACTTAAAGGTCACATATTATGCTCATTTCCAGGTTCATAGATGTATTTTAATGTTGCACTAGAACATTTTTACATGCTGCAATGTTCAAAAAACCCTTTATTCTTCTCATACTGCAGCCTGAGTCTGCCTGCCTCAGAGCCTAATTCAGCCTCTGTCTGAAAACCCCTGATTCACAGCCTGTCTCCTCCCACTCTGCTCTGATTGGTCAGCGTTTTCTGTCAATCAAACGTCCTCAACAACACAGCGTCACTATCTCCCCCTCCCTCCCGGAGAAGCTCTGGAGAGAGGAGTGGAGAGAGAGGAGCTAGAATAAAGTTTATAAACCACTTTAAAGTTTATAAACCAGAAACTTCACCCAGCGCACGTGACCGGAGGAATCTGATCAGAAATCGGCGACAAATGATGAACATCTGCGGTCCAGATTCCAGGTTTTCCTGACGGTTTCTCTCAGGTAAATAATGCTATTTATAGCTCTGTTAGTTAACTCAGTGTTTACCTTATGCATCAACTCTGTAAACCGTAAACATACACTCTGTTTTACGTTTGTCTTTACAGATCCATCTGTGAGAAATGACCGACAGAATCATCCCAGAGGAGAGCAGACAGCTGAGAGCAGACAGCTGAGAGCAGATAGCTGAGAGCAGACAGCTGAGAGCAGACAGCTGAGAGCAGATAGCTGTGAGCAGATAGCTGAGAGCAGACAGCTGAGAGCAGACAGCTGAGAGCAGATAGCTGAGAGCAGATAGCTGTGAGCAGATAGCTGAGAGCAGATAGCTGTGAGCAGATAGCTGAGAGCAGATAGCTGTGAGCAGATGGGAGATACAGAGCTAACCCGTTAGCATGTAGTTACATGCTAACGGGTTAGCTACATGCTACCGCTATGACACGGTGTGTAAACACAGCGACCATCAGGGTGGAAAATAGAAGATGTGAAACAGTAGTCAGTTCATTATTTCTGCTAAAAGATAAATGTATGGAAGATCAGAGTAATGGTATATTATTTACAGTAGTAGCTGTCTCTGTGTTACCATGACTACAGACCACCGGAGCTTAGCTTACCATAGTTTACCAGAGCTGAAGACTTTCTCCTGTACCATGTTAACATAACTGCAGGTGAGATGATTACAAATGCTGTGAATAATTAATATTGTCATCTGTCAACTCAAATAAAGTTTGACTGTGAAACAGAAATGTGTTGTGTTGCTTACAAGTCACTATTTACTACCTGCACTCTTCTACATGCATGACATCAAATATATATAATATATAAATATCATCTGTTTAAACAGTGCAATTACATAAAGCCTTTGTGAAAGAACATGTTATATTTAGATGATGGGAGTACATGAAGACTGTTCTGCTGGTTCTTGCAGACTAACAGTAGGAGCTACTTTGCTCAAGTTCGGTTGAGGAGGAGAGACAGTGAAGCGCTGTGGGGCGGGGTCAGCTACTGAAGGTTCTGCTCTGGTTCGACCAGGAAACCCTTACATGGCTTGCATTTCTCAAACGACGTCAGAAGAGAAGGAAAAATAATAGGTGACCTTTAAGCTGGAAGTTTGTGCAAAACAGTTGCTATATAATCTTAGGTCACATAAATGGCTTCAGTTTAAAGTTTCTTCAATCAGTATAGAAGCTGTCAAAACAAGTTCCACTACGGTCCTGGAACGATCTGCAAGTTTAAACTTGAGACCCTTATCTCTTTAAATGATTAACATCACTGCCATCTGCAGTTGCTTCAATTAAATAATACCTGACCAACATGCTGCCCTGTTAATGCACTGTATGATGTATTTTGTGGTACCTATTGTTGCTGTCGTGATTCAATGTTGTTGTCTCGTTTTGTGTTGGATGCTGCTATTTGACCCTGTCTTGGCTAGACTTAATCTCAATGTGACTTCCTAGTTAAATAAAGGTTATATATGTCTTTGAGTTTGTTTCCCTTCTAAACTTCACATGGTTTCATTTAAAGAGGTAAAATTATCCAATATTTCACAAAAAAAAGTCCAACAAAATGAATATGAATTTGCCACAGCAAATCACAGCAAATCACATCAAGTAAGTACAGACCCTGTTATCTGGCAGGTGACATTTGCTCATTTCATTCCCTGGCTGTGGTCCAGTTTACGTCCTGTCAGCTACTGCGTCAACAAACATTGTAAGAGGAATTATAAAAGGGGCTTATTGATGTTAATGTTGTCAAGTATGAAAAGGTCTAGCTAGGTCAGGGGTCAGAAACCTTTAATATCAAGAGACATTTTAGGCAAAAACAAAACAAAAAAAATCTGTCTCGAGCCGCAAAACATTTGAGCATTGTAATGAAGGTAACACAGTTTATAGTCTAAGTATATAGTATATAAGTCTAATGCAGTGAGGGCCAAAGTGCAAATGTACGATGGAGTATTAGGGCCACATTGAGGGAAAAAACATCTGAGATTTCCAGAATAAAGTCGAAATATTACGAGAATAAAGTCATAATATTACGAGAATAAAGTCATAATATTACGAGAATAAAGTCATAATATTACGAGGAAAAAAGTCATAATATTATGAGAATAAAGTCATAATATTAGGAGAAAAAAAGTCGTAATATTATGAGAAATAAGTCAGAAGTTTACGAGAAAAAAAGTCGTAATATTATGAGAATAAAGTCATAGTATTATGAGAATAAAGTCAAAATATTACGAGAAAAAAACTCGTAATATTATGAGGATAAAGTCATAATATTACGAGAAATAATTCAGTTGTTACGAGTAAAAAGAAATAGCACGTAAAATTACTACTTTATAATAATGACTTTATTCTCATAATATTACGACTTTATTCTCAAAATCTCAGATTTATTTTTTTTCCTCAACGTGTCCCTAATACTCCGTTGCACCGTCGTACCATAGACCTACAACAATGATAAATAAAAATGAAAATCCAAACAAAAAACAGTTATTCATTTCCATTTTTATAAATCCCCAGGGAGCCACTGGTGAGGAGCTGAAGAGCCGCACGTGGCTCTGAAGCAGCAGGTTGCTTAGAGACCCCTGAACTAGGGTGTCCCACGAGGACAGTGACAGTACTACGGATGATGACGTAACGTGAGCTGGACCAGTCTGCAGCAGCGTGGAACCCACAGAACCGAACCGAACCGAACCTCCATTCTCCTCCACTACTCCTCACCGACACACCCACAGCAACTACCGCTCCGGATAACCTGTATTTATCACATCAAGTAAGTACAACCCACCGTCTTGTTTTTATATTTCAATTGAAGGATTTATCAGTGAGTCACCGCCTTGGTCTCCACTACTAGTACGTAGTAACGTTACCGTTAGCAACAGGTTGGTTCAACTGGAGGCAACATACGCATGTACAGTTAGCTGATGTGATGTAGCTAGTTAGTAGCTGGATAGCTAGCTGACATGCAACTAGTGTCTGTGTTTAGCTATTTTGAGCATTGTGCCAGGTGGCCAATATCAAGCAAAATGCATAACCAGTGTTATATATTGCTTTAAAATGCTTAAATGCTGCCGGTAGTCAGTTTAAAGAACGTTTTACAACCACAGAAACTCAGGTGTGTCAGGTGGCAAATGTGTAGAAAAATGGATTACCACATTTACCAGTGTTATATATTGCTTAAAAATTCAAATTCTGTCTTCCTTTTTAAATGCTACTGGTAGTCAATTTTAATAACTCTTTACAACCTAAAAAAAACCCCTCAGCTACATCACTTAATAGGTAGTCTCACTTGATAGAAGAAGATAGTTGGGGTATTTAAGCTGGAAATAAAAGATATCAGCATGGTTTGAGGAGGATGATGACATCTTCACAGGTGGTTTCCTCACAACCTGAATTACATGCAGTGACATGGACAAATATGTCATCCCATTAAAAATGTGGGTGTGTTGTGTAGCCTGCAAAGACTGCAGATAGGCAAGGAGGAAGTGCAAGACACATTTTAATCTGTTAATCATATAGTTAAAGTACATATGTTATGTTACTTATACATAGCAAAATATCATATGAAAGATTTCTGCTTTGATTTTGTAATTATACAATAACTTGCACAACTTGGTTGCCACTCCAGCCAGCTTGTCAGGATACATGATAAAGAAACTGGGGTTGGATGGTTTGAAATGAATAAACCATATCAAAATATTGTAATGGTGGATTTCTACTCTAAGTGCACTCATAAATCATTAGCAATAACAAAAAAGTATAATTTTTTTCTGTCTATTACAATGTACTGAGAATCTGAATGTGAGAAACTACCTAATAGTAAAATAATAATAGTCTTGAAGAGACCTTTTTTTTCCCAACGAAATCATAAATTTTTCATGAATGGTTAACTCCTGTCAATGAATAAAGTGATGCTTTAAAACACATTAGATATATATATTTTTGTATTATTTTAACAGATTTATATTATCTCCAGAAAACAGTATGTTCAAAGTATCCTGAGTTGTAGCCCATATTCTGTGTACATAATCAATAGGGTGAATTATAAAGTTATTATTATTATTATTATATTATTATATATAAAATCAAAGCAGAAAACTTTCATATGATATTTTGACAGTATAAGTAATATAACATATGTACTTTAACTATATGATTAATAGATTAAAATTACCTGAAAGCGACCCGACCCCGGAGGAGCGGTTGAAGATGAGATGAGATGAGATTAAAATGTGTCTTGCACTTCCTCCTTGCCTATCTGAAGTCTTGCAGGCTACACAACACACCCACATTTTTAATGGGATAACATATTTGTCCATGTCACTGCATGTAATTCAGGATGTGAGGAAACCACCTGTGAAGATGTCATAATCCTCCTCAAACCATGCTGATATCTTTTATTTCCAGCTTAAATACCAGAACTATCTTATTCTATCAAGTGGGACTGAGTTTTTTGGTTGTAAAAAGTTCTTAAAACTGACTACCGGTAGCATTTAAGCATTTTTAAGCAATACATAACACTGGTAATCCATTTTGCTTGATATTGGCTCCTGACACAATGTGCTACTTCACTGTAAAGCACTTTTATTGCACTGGTAGATCTTTCTAAGAGAGCTCCGAACCTCAGCCCCAGCACTGTAGGCTGCAACTAATGATTATTTGCTTCACTGATTAAACTGTTATCCATCTAATCATTTAGTCTCTAAAATGTCAGAAAATAGTGAAAAATGCCCATGACAAGTTCCCAGAGCCCAAGTTGATATTGTCAAATTGCTTGTTTTGGCACTTCAACAGTTTTCACTAAAGTATAAGAATTAAATGTTCACATTTCAGAAAATGAAACCAGCAAATGTTTTCCCAGAGCTGTGCTGTTATTTGTAAACCACGCTTTGCCACGTGTTGTTAGTATACTACACTCTGGGAACATTTTTTATGGGATGACATATGTGGCCATAACTCCTCCCAGTTACATGCATCACTGAAGAGTTTGATTCACGACGTGGGGAAACCATCTGTGAAGATGTCATCATCCTCCTCAAACCATGCTGATATCTTTTATTTCCATTTTGAATACAATAACTATCTTTTTCTATCAAGTGGGACTAACTATTAAGTGATGTAGCTGAGTTTTTTTTAGGTTGTAAAGAGTTATTCAAATTGACTACCAGTAGCATTTAAAAAGGAAGACAGAATTTGAATTTTTAAGCAATATATAACACTGGTAAATGTGGTAATCCATTTTTCTACACATTTGCCACCTGACACAATGTGCTACCTCACTGTAAAGCACTTTTATTTCACTGGTAGATCACTCTAAGAGAGCACCGAACCTCAGCCCCAGCACTATAGGCTGCAGCTAATGATGATTTGTTTCACTGTCGTCCAGTCATCTAATCATTTAGTCTCTAAAATGTCAGAAAATAGTTCCCAGAGCCCAAGTTGATGTTGTTAAATTGCTTGTTTTGTCCATTCAACAGTTGGTTTTAAAGTATAAGCAGCACATGTTCACATTTCAGAAGATGAAACCAGCAAATGTTTGGAATTATAAATTACTTAATTGTTAAATAGATTATAAAAATTGTTGATTATTTAACTTTCCATGGTTCAACCAATCGATTAATTATCAGCTGCCTCAGGCCCTGTCCCGCAGCTGTGCTGTTATTTTTAAACCATACAGAGCCACGTGTTCTTATAGAAGTTAGTACACGCAGGTTATATATTGACACTTCCTCCTCAGCTGGTATAATTGCCTCCCTCTGTCTCTCTGCTGCCACTCCACAGCTTCTTTACCTGTCTGACTGAAGGGCCTTCATCATGTCTAAAGGTACCGTGGTTCTGGCCTACAGCGGCGGACTGGACACATCCTGTATTCTTGTCTGGCTGAAGGAACAGGGCTACGATGTAATCGCCTTCTTGGTAAGGTTTAGGGACCAGTGTGTGTGAAACAGGTGTCATCTGTGTTTCCAACCAGCTGCTTTTGCATGTCATGTATCTCTGAAGTTTTACAATTTACTGTTTTCAGGCAGCTGATGCAACTTGCCATATGGACATGTGAGAGCTTTCCATTGGCTGTCCCAATCAGAGCTATATAGTACCAGTTAACTCCAAACCACACAGGATGTGGCTTCATAATACCAGTTCAAATCTCAGTGGATTTACTTTTTGCCATGGGGCAGTTTAGAACTGCGAAGCAGGCAGATTCTCTTGTTGTCTAACTTTTCATTCAGTGGTTTTGTGGTTCGGTGTGGGGGGGATGGGTGATAGTCTGTAGTTCACTGCTGGGTCACGTGAGGTGCAGCCCTCCAACTCTTTTTAGCTCACCGGGGGAGTAGAAGAAGAATAGCAGGCACTGATCCAACACATAATTGATTGTCTTTGATGAAACTATGCACTTCCTTCAACTTGTCAGAGAAGATTGCATCAACAAATAGTCAGGCAGAAATCGATAATTACAGTAATAACTTCTTGTTGCTTTCAAGAAGTTGATGAGTTTTTTAATTTGTGATGTCAATCTGTTTGTAAAATTAAATTAAATAATGCACCTGCCTGTAATGCAAGTGTAATTCACACGTCATGGAAAACAGTTGACAAAGTGCCGCTGGAATGTCATAATGACAGGTTTTGTTATATGTATGGAATTGTAGCTTTGGACGTGACTCATCCTTAATCTACTGTTATCGAAAAGGCACTGAAATTAAAAGGATAAAGTACTGAAACTAGGGCTGTCAAAGTTTTAACGCAAAATCGTTTTAACGCCACTAATTTCTTTAACGCATTAACGCAATTGATAATTCAAAGCTTGTAGTGGGCTCAGTTTTAAAGCTAGAGTGAAGATACTGGTATCATATGAAACTAGAAAACCTAAGGAATCCATTGGTCATGTCTTACTAGCTTGTCGCGACGGAGGCTAAATAACGCTACAAACTTGCGCTAAATTTTGGCAAGGAAAAATTGTCATGGCCATTCTCAAAGGGGCCCCTTGACCTCTGACCTCCAGATATGCGAATGAAAATGGTTTCTATGGGTACCCACGAGTCTCCCCTTTACAGACATGCCCACTTTATGATAATCACATGCAGATTTGTGCAAGTCAACACTGACACACTGACAGCTGTTGTTGCCTGTTGGGCTTGAGTTTGCCATGTTATGATTTCAGCATATTTAATATGCTAAATGCAGCACCTGTGAGGGTTTCTGGACAATATTTGTCAATGTTTTGTGTTGTTAATTGATTTCCAATAATAAATATATACATACATTAGTATAAAGCAAGCACATTTGCCCACTCCCATGTTGATAAGAGTATTAAATACTTGACAAATCTCCCTTTAAGGTACATTTTGTGATAAAAGTTGTGCGATTAATTTGCGTTTAATCGTGATTAACTACAGTATATACAATCATGTTATAAATCACAATTACATATTTAAATCAACTGACAGCACTAACTGAAACTATCAAAAGTATATTTAAGTGTTTGTGCTGCAGATTTGTCAGTTTTGTTTACTAGATCAGTATCATGTCTCCGCAGGAAAATATTCCCTTGTTTAGTGTTCAGCTCAGGAGATCAGGCTGCCTCTTCAAGCCCCTAAGTGGTGTTCATGCTTGGTTTCCGCTGTGAGGTGGTTGCTACATCTCCTCTACAGACGTGATCTGAATTACAAGATCATGGATTGGCAGAATTAACACTTGCACAGTCATGAGCCCGCATGTTTATATATAGAGCGCTTGCATGTTTTTTGCCCTAAACTGAAGTAACTGCATGGTTTATGGTTTTTATGTGTGTTATATTTGCGTCACTTTGATGTGTAATTAAATGTGTGTTTTTCTAGGCCAACATTGGGCAAGAGGAAGATTTTGAAGCTGCCCGGAAAAAGGCAGAAAGCCTCGGCGCAAAGAAGGTAAGAGACAGAATGAAATATGATTTTGTTTAAAGGCCCTTTCACACCAAGCCGACAGTTGGCTGTCTGAAAGTTTGGGACCGCCAGTGAGCGTCTGTCAGCCTAGTTTCGGCCTAGTTTTCGCGGTGTGTTTTCGTGGTGTGTCCCTAACGTAGTCTGCCTGTGTTGGCGTTTTTTCGGCTGATTCAGCATGTTGAATCGTCAGCGGAGCTCATCAGTCAGAGAAATCACTCTGATTGGCTGTTCAGCTTAAATAAATCGGTGCACAAGAAGAGAAACAGAAAAGCAAGCCAACAAGTAAAGTCAAGAGGGCACACACAGAAGACTCGTCTCGTTTTTATCTTCATCTCATCTGATCATTCCAATACACAGATATTTTCACAGCGACATGGCCATCTGGAATGAAGTGGTGAGTGAGAGTGGTGTGAAAATGGTCGACCAATGACGCTTTGTTTCATGTACACATCGTAACAACGGCTTGTATATCAGCAGTCCTCGGTCTTCTGGTTTCCCTTTTTGGATGACGAATACAGACTACTGCCGCCTGCTGGTGTGGAGAGTTATTTCCTCTCATGCAGGCGCAGAACGTACATGGTAACTGGCCCTCAGCTGTAGTCTTTGCTGTTCAAATGTAACTTGTTGGCCAAGATGATTACAAAGTGAGGCGACACAAGAGTCGGCCCTCAACGCCGCTAGTTCATTGATGTCGGCTTGGTGTGTCTGGGCCTTTAAGGGCATCATCAGTCATTTAGCATCTTCCTACCCAAAAGGTCCCTTGACCTTTCAATTTGAAAGGTCCAAATCGGGGATGTTGTAGTTCATGGTTGGCGCCTTAACACCTAGGGTGCCCCATACTGGTACTTTTTAGAATATTTAACATTCATTGGCTGGTGGGAAACACTGATTCGAAGAAGCTGAAGATCAATCTTTTTGCTGCAAGATGTCAAATTCTATTTATCCTGTCAGATGTCAGAGCTTCCCCCAAGCACCAGGTTACACCAATAAAGAAGTGTTTTTAAAATGTCCTCTATGGCCATAACATGCAACGATAATGACCAAAAGCAAGTTTCCAGCCTCTTCACGTACAATGTGTACTTGCATGCTGTAATGAATGGAAATCAGTAGCTGCTTTATTCTGATTCTTGAGAAGGTTTTCTGAGTTCACATCACATTCTTACAGTATGAGACAACGCTCTTTTGTGGCAAACAATCATCAGTTATTTCTTTTCCTAGAAGGGAAAGATCATTAAATATTTCTCACATAAAAATGACTCAGAGATGAATAGAATCAAAGACTTAACACAAAGAAATGGTCTGTGTCTGTTCTATTGTGTAGGTTTTCATTGAAGACCTGCGTTCAGAGTTTGTGGAGGACTTCATCTGGCCCGCAGTTCAGGCAAATGCCGTTTATGAGGACCGATACCTGCTGGGCACTGCGGTAGCACGGCCCTGCATCGGCCGCCGTCAGGTGGAGATTGCACGCAGGGAGGGTGCCCAGTTTGTCTCCCATGGTGCCACGGGAAAGGTAAACCAGACAGGACAAGAGACTATACTCAGAGGAAGGAGAATGTTCAAGAATCTGCTAATATGACCCAAATGAAATTGATTTAAAGAATATTTACATTTTCTTGCCTTTATTCTAGAGCTGGGACAGAAAAGTTTAGTGAAAGACCAGTTTCTAATACTGGAAATAAATCCTCAACATTATGGTTACATGCTATGTGACTGATCCACAAGGATGACCCAGCCAAACAAAAACTAACTAGGTCACTGTCCATAGTCTGGACATGAGGATTTAGGCCATGTGTTTGCAGGGTTGAACATTAACTTTATTTAACCAAACTCAAACTGCAACAGTAAATCAGAAACCTTCCCTACTCGGAGACATTTCTGCCCTCTTTCATTCAGTAACTATAATGTTCTTCTCTTTAATCATCTGTTCATTAGAAAGAATAGAAGAAAATAGATGCTGCAAATCTGAGACAGATGTTATCATCTATCAACTGCACTTTACCTCACACTGCACTGAACCATCAGCTAAATGAAATGAGTCACTGCAGTTCAAAGGAAAATGCAAATGGATTTTTTGCGCTTTGGAGGCCTGCCAAACGGTTTCCTGATTAGTACGAGTGAGCAGTGAGTGAAAAATGTTGAATATTTGCCTGGATTTTCATTCAAAAGCTGACGACTTTATCTGTAATCCTTTCACATTGTCATTTCCGGATTTTTTTGGGATAGATACGTTGTTCCAAAGACCTGTAGTCCCTCATAAAATGTTGGCTGTGTCCATGTGGTACTAGGATAATCTGGCATGTTTTATCTCTTAATTAGCTGTAAAACAGCACAGCATTCTCTATTTCAACTTTTCTCAAAAAATGACACCTGGATGATGAATAAATTATTCCAAAGTGTCGTAAAACTGGAAAATAATTGAATTAACAAGTGTTGAGTCAGTTGACACATTGTGTGGTCCAGAGGAATATAAATGTGTTCTTGAAGATGCAAATATAGTTCAGGGAACTCTTATGTATATAGAGCAGTGATATAAGTTGTAGTTTTTCTTATTATAAAATGATAAATATGATAGAAATATAATGATTATGATAACATAATAATTTAAACTGTTGTTAATTTGTTAAAGGCTTCACTACATCTCATCTCTTTTGGTCAGAATAACTTCATCCAACATAAAGTGCTGTGTAAGCTGCAGCTGTGCTATTTGGATAAATGTTAAGTCTGTGTGCTATCAAGGTTCTAGTAGTTTAAGTAAAATTATATAAGTAGTTTAATCATTTTGCATTGTGATTGAATTCATTTTTTAAAATTTCCTAAATATAGTTTATCATTCATATACCTTTACAAATTTTTTTCTTGTAATATTTCCACCAATTTTATTAAATTGAGTCATCGATTGAAATGCCGTGTCCATATTTGGCCTGTAGATGGAGACAGATACCACGTCATAAAGTTACAATACAGACCTCAAATATTACCTTCATCAGCTGTGTCTGAACATTTTTCAGCAGTGTTTGTTTGTTTTTATATGTGTGATTAAGACAATGCAGCTTGCTCCCCTTTATATTTCTGTTTTTTATTTTGAAGCTGATAAATGAACAAAGAGACAGAGCGCTGTACAGGAAAATATAGGAATGAAAACTTAAGCAGGATGTAATCCCGGCATGTGTCACATGTCAATCCAGACATTGGAAACATCACCATTCAACCACCACTGTGCACTAGAACTGAATTTATAGGCAATATTAGTCGAGTCAAATAGATTTGAGCATTTTTTTTCTGTTGTTCTCTGTCTTCTATGATATTAAATTGAAGATCTTTGCGATTTAAACTGTTGATAGCATACAATTTGCTTTTTGAATTATGTCAACTTGGGCTTTGGGAAATAGCAGCAAGGGGCATTTTCCACTACTTTCGGACTCTTTACAGACCAACAGTATAATCAATAATGTTGCAGCCCTACTGTACACACGTTCAGTTACTGTTAATCTAAATACAGACGAACATTGACACACATTGACTCACATGTGGTACATAAAGCTGAGCCATTGTGTTTGTGTTTTTGCAGGGCAATGACCAGATACGTTTTGAGCTGACATGCTACGCCCTCTACCCCGAAGTTGAGGTAACATTGTTGTTTTACTGTATTACTGTATTATGGCTTGTACTGTTTGACACAGCATCTGTTGAAATGATGGTGCTTCAGCCAGGCCGACGCTCTCACTCTGTTTCAGATCATTGCACCGTGGAGGATCCCTGAGTTCTACAACCGCTTCAAGGGAAGAAAAGACCTGATGGAGTATGCACAGGTAACTCCATCAGTCTGTTTAATTCAAAATCACAAAATGCCTAGTGCAGTTTGCTGGCGTCTAGGGCTGCCAACTAAAGATTACTTTCATTATTGATAAATCTATGAATTATTTGTAATGATTGATTCACCATTTGGCCTATAAAATGTCCAAACAGCACAAAGTAATGACCTAAAATTAATTATTTGTTTAACAAACAGTCAAAAGGTACTGTATTTGTCACAGGGAAATATTTATGTTTATAAAAGTGATTTTAAAAATGTTTCTTTTGTCTGAAGCATTTAGCAGATTTCTTAGCAGCATATTAACAGAAAAGAAAAGCAATGATCACATCATAACAGAAATATTCACCGAGGGCTTTGTATTGTGTAAAACTATCAAATTACTGTATAGATTTTTTCCTTCTCACTGAATACTCCTGTACTCTTGTTTCATCTATATATTGCTTTCATTTTATGGTAAAGCTCTCCCAATCTTTATTTCCTTTTTCTTTTTTGAATCCGTTTATATCTGGAAATCAATAAAGCGTTATCTTATCCATATGTGTTGACAAAAGCTCAACAGTTTTCGGATGAAAAATTAAATCCCTTCATCGTGTGTATTGAATTTAGATGCCTATAATATTTATTATTACATCCCTACTCTCTACCTGTAATTTAATTTCACACTCATGATTATATTTAGAGTTAACTTAACCTTTCTCAGATTTAGACCACACACACATTCATTGGCGGTTTGTTCATATGGTCCCATTAGATTGTGGTTTAGACCAGTTTTTCCCCACTAGAGGGTGGTCATGATGTTTTAGTGAACACCACTCTCTAGCTGGGCTCTGGAAGACTTCACATAATCTTAAAACACTGAGTTGTTGACTTTTCCCCTGAACATACCAAAAATATCTTTCTTCGTTGATCGTGTGGAGAAACAGATTTTGGTTACACAGCATGCCGAAAACCAGCTGCTGGAAATAGTTTGCTTGGTTCCTTGTATTCTGTACTTTACCGACAGACAAGCATAGCTGTGATTTAAAGTCTCTTACTTTCAGGTGCAGTTAGCTTACAAGCAAACAGTATGTAACATAACAACAGCTTTCTCTGTCAAACTGTAGAAACATGGCATCCCTGTGCCCGTCACTCCTCAGTCACCCTGGAGCATGGACGCCAACCTCATGCATATAAGGTGGGTAGGACTGGTGTGATACACCTTCTTTAGTTCCTGTTATACAGTATGTACTGCATATATTATAAATATTTTATTTTTTTCAATCAGAATTATAATAGACTGTAATTTTATAAACAATGTTTCTTTACAGTTATGAGTCGGGCGTCCTGGAGAATCCCAAGGTAAGACCGCTTCCTGATGGCATGTCTACAGATTCTTGAACAAAATTGGTCCTATTAGTTATTCCTTTGTCCTCCTTTTGGCCCCTTCACCCTTTAGAGTGTGATGTGCTAATATACTACTTAAAGGAACAGTGTGTAGGATTTCGGGGGATCTATTAGCAGAAATTGAATAAAATATGCATAACTATGTTTTCATTAGTGTATAATTACCTGATCTCCCCATGTGGAGTTTGCATGTTCTCCCCGTGTTAGCGTGGGTTTTCTCCAGGTTCTCCGGTTTCCTCCCACAGTCCAAAGACGTGCAGGTTAGGTTAATTGTTGACTCTAAATTGCCCGTAGGTGTGAATTTGAGTGTAAATGGTTGTCTGTCTCTATGTGTCAGCCCTGTGGTAGTCTGGCGACCTGTCCATGGTGTGCCCCACCTTCGCCCAATGTCAGCTGGTATCGGCTCCAGCCCAACACGACCCCGAATGGGGTTACAGATAATGGATGGATGGATGGATGGATGGATAATTACCTGAAACTAAGAATCGTTGTGTTTTCGTTAGCTTAGAATGAGCCCTTCATATCTACATAGGGAGCAGGTCCTCTTCACGGAGTCCACCGTGTTGCTCCACCATGTTTCTACAGTAGCCCAGAACGGACAAACCAAACACTGGCTCTAGAGAGAGACTTTCACATTTTTACGTTACCTGAAGGCCACGTAGTTCTCCGACATGCTTGTGAAACTGCGGTAACGTGAGCCGCAGAGTTCAAAATCGTGGTACCGTAAAGTAATGGTAAGGATGGCCTCCGAGCAAGGAGAACGGTGTTACCACAGTTTTACACTTGGCGGCTCACGTTACCTCAGTTTTTGAAAGGGAGGAGTGAGCGGAGGGGTACTCAGTTGGTTGCAATCTGCAACCAGACCACTAGATGCCACGAAATTCTACATACTGTACCTTTAATTACACATTTATGGTAACTGAATAAATTTCGTTGCATATACAGTCAACACCGTTATGAATCAGCACTTGTTAAATACCAAGAAAGTCACTCGTCTTAAATAACATATTCTTCTTTTGCACAAATGTATGTTCAGTGTCAATACTGACTTTAATCAAAACAGTTTGATTGTAATCTTAATCACTGACACCATTTTTCAAGAACCTGTAAAAACTGAACTGGAGACATTTGTTCCATTTGTACAGGTGAAAAGAAAATGTACACCTAAACAGTTTTAGATAAAATGAGATTCTGTATAAACATCTGGACAGTCGAAATCATCTTCAGATCAGCACCATTCATCATGATGTAATCTAGTGCTAAAACGAAAAATCTGAACAATCAGAGACAAAATTACCCAGATCGTTTGTCATCGCACACAGAAATAGATTTTAAAATTGGTACAGGTTACTATTGAGAACAGTAAGTAATCTCCTTTGTCCTCTCTCACACACATAATGTTTGCTGTCATTTCCACAGACAGACAAAATATTATATATCTTTTTTTTACCGTTAAAAGCATCATCCACTTGGAGTGATTGTAAAAATAACACGGCAGTAATGTTACTGTCCCTTCTGCTGACCCATGCCAGCCCCACCAGAAACAAACACGACTCACTCTCCCACATTGCCATGGGTGAGACAGAGTTTGATCTCTGCTGGGGTCGGGGGTCAAAGCAGTACATACAGGTTGCCCCCGGTGACCCCCAAAGCTCTCATCCCTTGGTCGCTGTGTCTGTGTCTCTGTCTTACCTCACCCCGGGTCCTCGCCGGGCCCTGGGAAGAGCCTGGGACACACAGACACTGACTTGTCGTCAGCAACGCTTCGACTAATTCCCGATTTCATGGGAGCCGGGGAGGGGGAAGGGTTAGGGCGTTGCGCCCAGCTGGGGCCTCCTGAGTTCCAGCCCCAACTCCTCGGGACCTCATTGTTCCACTGGTTGTGCCGCCGCGGGCTGCGACGTGGGAGGGGAGCCATTTCATCGTGACACCGTGACACCAAAATGTCACCAGTAACAGTAAAGTACAAAGGCAGCGCGCCAGACAGATGAGTCCCCAATGGACGGGGTGTCACAAGGAGGCGAGGGGTCCCAGCGCTGCTGGAGTGGAGATGCAGGGGCAGGGCCACTGTAACTCACAGACCTCTATCTCCCTCACTCTCACTCTCTTTCTCTGTCCCTTTCCCACCCCTCCGCTGCCTCTTTAGTGGTCGGCCTGTGGAGAAATGTTTGAAAAGAATGAGGCGAACCGGCTCAATAGCATAGCGATGTATGATGACAGTATTGTGTAACCGATTCATTCAGGGGTTTTGTTTTGGACCATTTACTCCAATATTGAATCGATTAATGGCATTAAATACAATGAAATATTTATGGTGCAGGGGTCCAGAGTGGTAAAAGGATTTGAATACATTACCCAGGGCACCAAATGATATTTTGAACTTTGAACAAGCTGTGATTATTGAGCAATTTTCAGTAGCCACAACCTCTGGCCTCTCTGGCAATTGGACTTTTTCCAAGTATGTTTGTTAATTAAGGTCAGAGTAAACATCACAACAACATCACAATATCTACATATAATTCTTAGGTTAAATGTTCATTTAAAGCAGGAAGTTAATGCAAATACAAATTAAAAAACAAGATAGTGACTTTCCCACCCAAATGCTCAAACCAACATGACAGATTCTGATCGACCTATAGAGGGTCATCTGAAAGAGGTCATCTTGTTCTAAGTATCTCCTCTCTGTATCAGCCTCTCTCTCTCCTCCAGTTACAGCCCTAAAGGCTCAGGGCAGACCTCGACTATTCAAACCCCACAACGCCCCCCACATGTGATACAAAGGTCCCTCTCTGCTCAACACCGTCAGATTAGGAAATGTCCAAATGGTCGCTCATATGTTCTCCTGTAGATAAGAGTCGGCAGAGTTCAGGTTACTCTATGATTAACACTGTATCCTTCCTGATAACCCCAAACCACCTTGCCTGTAGCACAATGGACTGGTGACTTTTTTATTTACTCACCTCCATCTGGCAGCATTAACCTGTGTGAAGACATGCGCCCGGGGCAACTTCAGCTATCTGTTATCATGTTTATACAGTCACATTTAATTGTATTAGGATGTACCTGTTGACTGCATTGAGCTAGAGGTTGTCGTTAAGTTGAGCAAATCATGCTCCCACATTAGATTCTGTTTGTTTTTTGACCATTGTAGGCAACGTTACTAAACAGTTAACAGACCTGCTTTATGGCAATATTGGATTTACAGGATTTTGAGTTGTGATTATGTATTTAATTCACAGGATTAGCCATAAAGAACATTTCCATCTTTACTATTTAAAAGTCTTATTGATAACATTTTTATGTAGACAAATATATAAAAATAATACATCCACAGAGCCTTTAGAAAGGTGCCGAATAAAAGTATGGCTTTTCCTCAAAAAAAATATTATGATTGTGAATTATTCATTTTTAAAATTTTGGTGGATCCAAAATGAATATTTTGTTTATATCTGACGTTCGGTTCCCACCTCTAACAAGGCTTGTGAGCCAATAGTAAAATGTGCCTGGCAACGACTTGCTGTGAAGTGAATGTAATGGAACAGGGGAGGAAGAATGCAAAATCTGGTGGCTGAATGTTATCAATGTTATCAACATCACTTTTTTTTTTTTTTAAAGTTATTTTTTGGGGGCATTTTTAAGCGTTTATTGATAGGACAGTGGATAGAGTCTTGGAAAGGGGGAGAGAGAGAGATGACATGCGGAAAAGTCTACAGGCCGGATTCGAACCCGGGTCCACCGCGGCTAGGACTGAGCCTTGGCCATACATGGCACCCGCTCTACCGACTGAGCTAGCCAGGCGCCCTAAACATCACTTTTAATCTATAAATGTTGCTCAATTGGAATTCCAGAAAATATTTCATATTAGGATATACCGGCATTGCAATGTAAAAAGTTATATGCTGCCATAGAAGATGCTACCAGTGGTGGAATGTAACGAAGTACATTTACTCAAGTACTGTACTTAAGTACAAATTTGAGGTACTTTTTATTCCACTACATTTATCTGACAGCTTTAGTTACTTCACAGATTACAATCTATCATCCCCTTCCTGTCCTGTGAAAACCACGTATCTCCAGATGTGTTGATGTTGATTGTTTGTGATAAACTGAAGGATGTATAGTGTTCCTTTATGTGTTGAGAAAAATCTCCAACTTCTAAATATAATCTTTATCAAGCCTCTTGGAACTGGAAAACGCATCGTCACGAAACTGACAACAGGCTGTTTTCCTGAGCTCATGAAAAGTGAACTTTTTAGAGGTACGTGGTTCTCACAGGACAGCGTGACAGATAAATATGGTGATCTTATAGAATATGATGCATTGCTGTAGATTAAACTACCCAACCGTATATAAAGGAGTTAAAATTAGCACAACCTTAAACATCTACAGCAGTAAAATGCAACATACACATTAATACAGCAGTAATAATAATCCAGAAACATCATATATAATAGTAAAACACTGACAGGGAACATTTTACTGCTCAATCAATACTTTTACATTAAGTACATGATGCTGATAATACTTACATACTTTTACTTAAGTAAGGTTTTGAATGCAGGGCTTTTAATTGTAGTGGAGAATGAAATGATCTGAATACTTCTTCCACCGCTGCACCCACTCGTAGGTGGTATTAATAGTTCATATTTTTATGGCTGTCTAGTACGGCTGCCCCCCTCTTTGTCAACTAAGATTTCTTTAGTCGATTAGTCATTTTTCATGCTGAATGACTTATTTCCAAGAAAGGTATGAGCATATCTCTGGTAAACACAAGATTTAAAGTGGTGCTTCTGTGTGATTCTTTGTGGAGAAACTCAGTTTTACAGATCTGACGATTAAATCAACTCCTCGATTAGTCGACAACACCGTGTGAGTGTTAGTCGACTAAGAATTTCTTTGGTTGAGGACAGCTTACTGTCTAGTATGCTACATTTCTAATGCTGTGGTATTCATCAGATTTGTTCAGCAATATGCCAATTGTTACATAGCTCACTACTTCCTCTCTGTGTCTCTGTCCCTCCACACATGAGCAGTCAGGGCCCAGCAGCCTGAGGTAGCCTGACACTCGTCCTGAGTCATTAAAACATCACCTCAGTCTTAATTATAGCCTGTGTCAGCGAGCTTCCTTGGGCTCACTGCGCTCTTTGATCCGGGGGGAGCTGATGGGCCGCTGCTCGTGTTGACCAGGAGTAAAGGAGCGTGACGCCGAGCCTCTGCTCACCTAGAGGAAATGAAAACTTGTTTTCTGCTGGTCGCATGGCTGGCTGGAGAGATGGATGGACAGGAGACTGCCTGTAGGGGAAGGAAGCGGGCTTGTAGGTGTATGTATGCATGTGAATGTGTGCTTTGAAGCAAAGAGGTCAGCGTTTGTCATGTGCCTTCGCTGCCCTCAGGTCTGATTGGTCTGACCTGTAATACTTAGCGAGTGCTCCCTGTGTCCATCTCGGCGTCACTGTAGCTTTGCCTCCACGTAGAAGTACCTGTTGTCCTCATTAAATTCAGCTGAGGCCCTAACATTAACCAAAACATCCTGGGTGTTAAGAATATAAATATCGCTTCGGCACATCATGTGTATATTGTTTTATTCTTGTCTCAATTTGCCCTGTTTGCATTTTAAAGAGAAGGACAGACTTGAAACGTGGTGATTTAAGCGTCATTTCCAACCCATTGCTCCAAAGATGTTTTTACCATCCTCTTCTCTTCTGTCTCCCTCTCAACTCTCCCCCTCCTCTCCTCCCCCTCTCCCTCCTGCCACCACTGCCTCTTTTGGCTCTGTTGGCTTCGATTGAAAACCAATGAGGCAACTAATATGTGGAAAGATAGAAATTTACTTGCTTTAAGTTCATGCGTCAGCCTTCTCTTTTGCTGTATGGGCCACGTTTAGCACAACAATATGGCAGAAGCAAAGACTGCCAAAGGAGCTGCTCTGTGCTACATGATGGTGCGCTTCATGCCCCATTTCCCACCAATACCCCCTGCTCCCGCCTTCTCTGTCTCTACCTTTTCCACTCTTTCAGGGCCACGGCTTTGGGACAGGTCCACCTGCAGGGGGTTTGAATTGAAATGCATTGATCTCTCGTTCACTGGAAACAAGCCTATTCCCCTTACTTGTCCTCGTTTCTTTGTATCCAACAGACCAATAGCAAGTTTGAGCTCTCTTGGTTGGAGCATTCATGAGTTTTCAAGCATTCCTCAAGCAGAGGAATGAATTTGTTTGGATTTTAAAAGTGTGTTTTTAATTAATCCGGTGGAAATTGTTCTTATATGAGGCTTTTCTAGAAGCTGTAGTACAGTTAAGCACTCAGTACTTTGGTTGCTTTATAGGAAAAATATGTATTTATTAGGACTGTCAATTGATTGAAATATTGAATCCCGATTAATTGCGCATTGTTTATCTGTTCAAATATACCGTAAAGGGAAATTTTTCAAGTATTTAATACTCTTATCAACATGGGATTTGGCAAATATGCTGCTTTATGTAAATTCATGTACAGTGTATATTTATCACAAGAAATCAGTTTACAACACAAAACAATGACAAATATTGTCCAGAAACCCTCACAGGCATAAAAAAATATGCTCAAATCATAACATGGCAAACTCAAACCCAACAGGCAACAACAGCTGTCAGTGTGTCAGTGTGCTGACTTGACTATGACTTGCCCCAAACTGCATGTGATTATCATAAAGTGGGCATGTCTGTAAAGGGGAGACTCGTGGGTACCCATAGAACCCATTTACATTCACATATCTTGAGGTCAGAGGTCAAGGGACCCCTTTGAAAATGGTCTTGACAGTTTTTCCTCCCCAAAATTTAGTTTGGAACGTTATTTTGCCTCCTTCGTGACAAGCTGTTATGGTTGGTACCAATGGATTCATTAGGTTTTTCTAGTTTCATACGATACCAGTATCTTTACTCCAGCTTTAAAACCGAGCCCGCTGCAACTTCCGAAAGATAGATTACGTTAAAGAAATTAGTGGCATTAAAACGAATTTGCGTTAACGCGTTATTATTGCGTTAACTTTAACAGTCCTAATTTATCCAAAGCTAAAATGAAAAGGTATATTTCAATCTGTTTTGGCAGAAAAAATAAATCTGGAGCTGCTTGTTTAGTTAATGCAGAACATGTCAAAAATCATTAAAGTAATATTTAAACACAGTTTCATGTTTTCACAATGGCTCATATGCGTTATTAGGGGCGGGAATCACCAGAGGCCCCACGATACGATATTATCACGATACTTAAGTCACGAAACGATCTTATTGCGATTTTATTTCTGCTTTATCTAATGAGACACAGTTTTCACTCTGTTCATCTCAGAGTTTTCATTCACAAATATTGAGGTCAGAGGTCAAGTTACCCCTTTGAAAATGGCCATACCAATTTTTCCTTGCCAAAATTTAGTGTAAATTTGGAGTGTTATTTTGCTCTCTTTCCAACAAACACGACATGGTTGGTACCAATTGATTCCGTAGGTTTTCTAGTTTCATATGATGCCAGTATCTTCACTCTAGAATAGCTGCTGTCGGATTGTTAAGAGGTTAATAGTTTATATAATAAAAGATTGATACATGACATCCGTGTATCAATACAATATTGGCACACAAAATATTGCTTTTTACCCCCACCCCTAAGCGCTATACTGTGTTTTATTTGAAAACTGAAAAAGACAGAATATAACACCACAGGAAGCATATACTTCCACATTCTCTAGTATTTAAAATTCAATCCATCTTTCCCCCCTCAAAGAGTATGCATCAAAAGGCTTTTTAGGGTAGTCATTTCGCCCCTCTCCTGTTCGCTCTCATTTGGCATCTTTCAGGGCACTGAGGCAGAAAATACAGGAGAAGAAGACGGGCGCCTTCCCAGTCAATTTTGGTGTTTAGTTAAAAGGAAGGAAAGTGATTGCGCTGCTCGTTTTCTCTTCGCTGACAGGCGACGAGCGGATGCCGATTAGTTATTGTATGATGATTTAGTGTCTGGTAAAGCTTTCCATTTAAATGCACCCAGTAGTTATTTTGCATAGTCCCCCTGCAATTTGCCTCAGCTCAGGAGACATTGGCCATCGTCTTGTCCTAATGCTGTGTAATTGTTAGAGGGCCACATCGCTGGGCAGACACGTCAGACCGCCACGCTCTTTTAGGTCCCAACCATGACTTACTGAAATCGTTCCCGGCTCCCACCATCTGGAAAAATGACAAACATCCGTCACCCAGGACAACTTTAGTGGATTTAGGGTGTGGACTTTGTTGTGTGATGCCCATTTAGCGAAATTCTTCATTTGAAAATAAAATAGAAGGGAAACGTCACTCAGAAAATCAAAACTGGAAAACTGGAAGATTAGAAGAAGTGAAGACAGGTAGAGAAGAAGATTTTTACAGACAGGCAGAATATTATTGAGGACATAGTATTGCTCAGTTCTGTCATAGTATCAGGTGTGTGTTGACTTGTCAAGTATTCACTATTCTTGGGGATGTGAGTCATTTCTTTCTTTTGCCCTTTCCCACTCTCCTCCTCGCTGCATCCTGCTTTTTCCCGCCTTCCCCCCGTGGTGAAGGGCCACGCAGGGAAAATGAAACCAAATAGAGGAGAAAAATGGAACATTGATTTTTTTTCTCTCTTCACTCAACTCCTGATGGCGTTTTCAGGTTTCTCCTTTTTCACGCATCATCCTCTCTTTTCTTCTCCCGCCATGTCTCGAGTTGTCCGTTATCACCTCACACAATAGTCTCCCCGTCCGCAGTACTGTCGTTTGATGAGGTCGCAGAAGGTCCTGTGTGTGAAATAGAGAAAGTGAGTGTGTGTGTTTTTGTGTGTTTTTCAGACCCACGCTCCGGCTGACCTGTACCTGATGACCAAGAACCCAGAAGATTCTCCCAACGCCCCAGACGTACTGGAGATAGAGTTCAGAAATGGTTTGTGGCACTTGTTGATTTCTCTCTCAGTTCACAGCTTTTTTTTTTTTTTTCCTTTTACCTTTACATGCCAAAAAAATCAAGTATACATTATGAAAGCTCAGAACTGACATTATTATTTTGATTTAATGGGAATTCGATTCAGTTTTATTCTCCCTTATATGTGAACATGATATACAACAAAATTAAATGAATAAAAAAAAAAAAATTCAAATATATGCCTAATATAGAGCGCTGCAGGAATGAGTCCTAAAACCTGTAAATGGGTTAGCATTTTAGCTCTTCCTGTTCCCTCATCTCAAGTTTTTTAGTTAGATGCATAAAATAAGGTCTGTGGTCAACACAAGCTTAAGAGATTTTAACGTTTTGTTCTATGATAAAAGAAAATACGTCGGTAAATACTCCACTCTTGAATTTTGAAGCCTTTAAAAAAGGTGGATGCTAACAAGTGGTTAAATGAGACTACAAAACATCATCATGCCGACTCGTCCGCCTTTACAGCCCCGTTGTGTATAGTCACGTTCATGCAACTGTTGTAGTTCGTTTAAAGCCTAACGTTAGCGTTTTACTTCTAGCGATTGCATTCACACTTAAAAAGTCATAAAAGTGGTGTTCATTTGTGGAGATTATCTTGCAGAACAAAAAGTATCCTAAACATTTGTTTGCCACAGAGCTGATTTTCTGCAATAATCCAAAACCCAATGGAAAAATCCCATTGGCTTTTTGTCGAGGGAACCAGGGCGATTCTAACTTCCTTATTGGCCTACAAAAATGTGTCATTCCTGCACCACTCTATTGGTCTTACCTGTCATATTTGTGAAATTGATTTGGAATTTGTCTGTTGAATGCAACCTGGTCTTTTGCATTTGAGCTTTAATTATGTCAGATTTTAGGGCAAATTAAATTAAAAGGAAATTTGCACTTCATTTGAAAAACGTCAGGACTTTCCCAGGGTTGGTTTCTGAAATCTGTCACCCATCAAAATCGATTGGATGCGTTGATTGTATTTTTTTTGTTGTATATCATGCACACACACACACTTGAAAAGAAGTTTCAGTTATTTGCACTTACTTCTATAATGCACCAGAAATAGATAGTGTTCATCCTCACTCCCTTCATATTACTTAACACTGATGGTCATCGCTGCAGGGCTACAGCTCTCACACTGACCCGCTTGCACTTTATCACCATTCCTGACCACCCAGACTTATCCTTAACCCCTCACAGCATTACTTGGTCCAAAGCTGCCATGTTTGGCCCGGGGGCACACACGCAGGCCGGAAGCATTAAGTCCAGCTAATACACCAAGCCCCGAGGGGCCAGGGAGACGCTCATTAGATATATCGCCACAAGGGCCGAGCTGAATAGTGGAAAGTGTCACATGTTTGCGTAAAGAGAAAATGGCAAGAAACATCCCAGCCTGGGGCAAATGGCACAGATGTCCCTTCATCCTCGATCACTAGCGGAGGCTGCAGAGCGCTCACATCAATCGACTGACAGACACTCGCTCCTCTGATCACATGGGCAGCTTTATGAGCTATAATAGTAATATATGGGGAGGTTGGGAGAAGATTTGGTGGGAATATTTGTGACCACTAAAGCTGCTAAAAGTACCAATTAAAATGCCATTCAGAAGTCAACATGTATTTGCACTGAAATGGTGTCCAGAACATATTTTCTTTGGGAAACTGGTAACACTTTACCAGTTTCCCAAAGAAAATGTTTAACTATAAAACAAGTCGGTTGGTGTCAGTTCAGCTGGAGATGAGGTATGCTTTTAGTAGTAAAGCCCAGTCTGGTTTCGCGGGTTCTTTGCAGGCCTGCGCTCCGTTTTCACACATATTCTCTGTGCCTTTTATTGAGCACCCTATGACAAAAGCTGTTTTAGTTGTCCACACAAAGGCCCGAGCCTACTCCTCCCTCTGAGCACAAGATCAGCACAAGAATGTTTCATTTCATTCCCCCTCCCACCTTTTCATCCCTGCCTTTCTCACCAAAGTTTTCTCACTGATTAAAAAAGAATATTTAACGACAGGAACCTTTTCCCCCGTCAAACACTCCATTCCCCCGATTCTGTCCCTTTTTCAAGAAAGAAAAAAAATTTCATCCCTCCCTCCTTTCACGCCAAAGGAGTGGAGAGGAAAAAGAGACAGAGAGGAAAAATGTAAAGCAGTAATTTTTCCTACAACTGTGTCTGTGCTCCCATTGTCTGCACTGTTAGGCTGCGAAAAACTGAAGAAAAGGATCACGGAGAGAAAAAGACCCCTCAGTGAATGATAGAGCCCGCATGATGGAGAGAGCGAGGGAAAAAAGAGAGCACAGGCACGAAAGGCCAGCCCCTACACTCCCACGTTCAGACACTTAATTTATTTGAACTTTTAATCTAATTATTAGGTATCTGGGAGGGGGGGCGCCGTTTTAATAATGCACCATCCATACTGCCCTCTCCTGCACTGGGAGGTACTTTTTCTTCTGCCATGGGAGCCGCCACGATTCCCGCGATATGAGAATGGGCCATCAACAAAGCCCTTGTCTAAAAAAATTTGTCAAGTCCTTCACGTGTCATTCCTGTGAAGGCTTTGTAAACGCTGGTTGAAAGGCCAACAGAAGTGCTGCTCTTCTCTTCAAAGCTACGTGACTGACAACTGCAAGCACGCTAAAATACGTATAGGGCCGAGCGCTGGACGGATGGAGAGTGAATATCAGCAGATTTCCTCTCCTTTTGTAGTCCTCAAATGGTTATATTCCCTTCTCAACACGCACACGGGTCTCATGTTTGTTTCCTCGCCTCCACCTTTGGCCCGTGTTGCTCATTGAAGGCCATGAATAAGCAGGTCCTTGACAGTGATTGATGTGTACTTGGTTTAAGTGGCTTTAGAGAGGAAGTGTGTGGCGCAAGCGTGGGTGTGTAAAGAGATATACTAGTTGGAAGATGGGTGATGATGAATCTGTTTTTTTTTCCTCCTGCGCATGAACACACAAACACTCAGCGGCGCAAAAAAATCTCAGCGCTGAAGAGAGTAAGGGTAACAAAGCTGCGTGTGTAATTGAATTAGGAAAAGGCCTGCCCACGATTTCACAGCTTTCAAATGAGCAGGGCCTTTGAATTTATTAGCCCTTCTCACCACCTCCTTTTGTAATGGCTTTTACTTTTAGCTGACGACTATTGATTTCAGCGACGGGGATAATGAGCGCTTGTCAGCAGATTTGATCAAATCTTTGCTGTTTTTTTTTTGACAAGTTTGTGAGTTGAACTTAATTTTTTCCATTTGTTTTTGAAAAGCCATTTCCCAAAACTGTTGATGAACTGTAAAGGTTTTTACTAGGGCTGTCAATCGATTCAATTATTTAATCACGATTAATCGCATGACTGTCCATGATTAATCACAAATTAATCACACATTTTTTATCTGTTCAAAATGTATCTTAAAGGTAGATTTGTCAAGTATTTCATACTGTTGTCAATATGGGAGTGGGCAATGATGCTTGTTTTATGCAATTGTATGCATATATTTATTATTGGAAATCAATTAACAACACAAAACAATGAAAAAATACTGTCCAGAAACCCTCACAGATACTGCATTTTGCATGATAAATATTCTCAAATCATAACATGGCAAACTGCAGCCCAACAGGTAACAACAGCTGTCAGTGTGTCAGTGTGCTGACTTGACTATGACTTGCCCGAAACTGCATGTGATTATCATAAAGTGGGCATGTCTGTAAAGAGGAGATTCGTGGGTACCCATAGAACCCATTTCCATTCACATATCTTGAGGTCAGAGGTCAAGGGACCCCTTTGAAAATGGCCATGCCAGTTTTTTCTCGCCAAAATTTAGTGCAAGTTTGGAGCGTTATTTAGCCTCCGTCGCGACAAGCTAGTATGACATGACCAATGGATTCCTTAGGTTTTCTAGTTTCATATGATACCAGTATCTTCATTCTAGCTTTAAAACTGAGCCCACTACAAGCTTTGAATGATAAATTGCGTTAATGCGTTAAAGAAATTAGTGGCATTAAAAGGATTTTTGCGTTAAATCTTTGACAGCCCTAGTTTCAGTACTTTATCATATTATAATCGCTTCCTATTATAAGTTTTGAGCGTTATTTCACCTCCTTGCTGACAAGCTAGTATGACATTGTTTGTACCAATGGATTTTCTTAGGTTATATAGTTTTATAAGATACCTGTATCTTTTCTATAGATAGCTTTAAAACTGAGCCCAATACAACTTCTGAAAGATCGATTGCTTTAAAGAAATGAATGGCGTTAAAATGATTTTGCGTTAACGCATTATCATCGTGTTAACTTTGACAGCCCTTGTTTTTACTCATTGTTCTCTGTGGATTATATGTTAATTGATCTCTGATCTCGGTGAAAATCACCAATTTTTGTTACCCTTCTTGACGAAGTCTGGCAGGTGATGTCAGACCGTTGTATTGCTATTACATTAACATTTTGTTTTAGTAGTAAATGATACCATAAAAATGCACACAGCTGTTGTTTTTTTCCCTATAAATATTCAAAAGGACCGTTTTTGCAATACAGCTTTGTGTTCATAAACATGTTTATAAAGGCTGCATTTATTTGGGAATAACAAATGCAATCAGAAACAACATCATCAAGGTGAAGGAACTGAATGAGAGCAAAAGACACATTTCCAAGAATACGTGCTACCAATTTGAATTTGCTGTTAATTCTCATAACACAAGAATTGGCCTGCTGCGTTGTGGCAATCTGCCTTCCATCGACTCTTATCAGCCAATCGGTTGCTTTTTCCTGTGTTGTATTCAATACTTCATGTGTATATTTCTAGTAGGAATGTTCACTGCTTTAATTGAAAAATTAAAACAGCCTAGGTAACTGTGGTATAGTACTTCCACACATCGGGTACCAAACAAGTGAAAGATATCACGTATCCAAAAATAATTTTCACTTAAGTAATGCATGACACTGTCAGCTATGCAAGTAATGTTAATTTACTTGTACTACGTCTGAGTAAATGTGCAATATAGGGTACAATTTAACCTCAGTCTGCTTTGCTGCAGTTGTTATTTTTTTGCATCAAAACAAATAAATGATGGGCTAATTTTGTCGATATGGCGAAAAATCTTCTATCATGAAAGTCATTTCATATCTCAATACGATAACGATATACTGTATATCACTATATGTATAGCATGTTTTCTGGCAATTCAATAAATGAATAGTCTATATGAAATAACCACATGGTAAAGCCCCTTTTTGTATACTCCCGTGTGAATTAAATACTTGATTAATGAAAAGTACTAAGTATTTCCTCATTTTAAGAACTTGAGTGCAAAGTGAACATAACAGTTTTAAATGAAAATATAGAAAAAAAGATAGATAAATCTAGGCCTAGCCTTTAGAAATAATATAGCAAAATACATACAAAAGACATTCTTATATTGTCGTATTGGCCAGCCCTATGCTAAATTCACTTCAAGTCTGTTCAGGAAATGATTTTCCTCAAAATCAAAATACATCTTCCTTATTAACTTACAAAGAAAACGTGACATTAATTGCCATGTCAGTTTCTGAATCTCTCATCTCACTATTAGACTGTGCCAGATGAGTCACAAGCACATTATACGTCATATGAATCAAATATTAAAAATCAGCAAACAGTGAGGTTTATTGTATGTTATTTATATGTTGGTTTGATATAATTTAAGATATATTTTATTCCCTTTAGGAGTGCCTGTAAAGGTGACAAATATGAAGGAAGGGAAATCCAAGGACTCACCACTGGATATCTTCTCATACCTCAATGAGATTGGGTAAGCGTTTTTAAGTTTACTTCAAAAGCCCTTTTACCTTCCATGTCTGATTCGTTAGATATCCAGTGTAAGACAGCTTCTCTATCAGAATAGTATGTAAGTGTCCCCAGAGATGGAGCACTGGTTAAGTTCACCACCTCTGGAACGATGTGGTTCTGTCGCCGCTGGCCTGGGATCAAATCCCACCAGAGTTTTCCCTCCCGTGTCTCCTCCACTCTGTCTCTCTCTCTGCTTTCCAACTGTCCGCATAAATGAAAAGTACTGAAGGTGAGCCGGCTGAAGAAAAATCTGTTTCCTCTATTGCTTTGAGCTTGTTGCCGATGAGGATTTTTTAAAGGGAAATTGTCATCAACTTCACACATTACTATTGAGTTTTATGAGGCATCTGTTTGAGTTAACGCTGCCTCTTCATTACATGCATCACAAACTAGTTTGTAACATTTATAGTGGTAATAATGGCTTGGATTTAATTTTCATTGTCAGGGGAAACTAATGTAGTTTTTCAGCTTTGCTATTCAAAATATTATATTTAAAGAGAGGAGATGATGAATAAAACAAAATGTAGAAGATGCCTCAGCTACTTCTAGTGCTGACTTTACCAATGATGCTCACAGGTCTGTGGAAATATCATGAGGAGACATATTGTAACAAGGATGTGAATTATTTCCTGGCTGCTGTGTTGTATTTTTTTTGCTTTTTATTAATTGGAATTATTAATATTGTATTGTTTATGAAGAGATGAGGATGTTTTCAGTGCAATTGAAGGCTCCTAATGTGGGTTAATCTAATTCAAGGTGAAATTAATGTACAAGTGTCTGGCTCTCCCTGTCTTTCTCTTAGAGGGAAGCACGGCGTGGGCCGGATTGACATCGTTGAGAACCGTTTCATCGGCATGAAGTCCAGAGGTAAGCAATTAATAATTACATTTATTTTCTTCTGCCTTGGTTATGACATTTTTTTTCTCTTTGTGCCAAATTAGTCTGACAGGCTTCCTCACCGACACAAACAGCGATATACCCTGTAAATGCGGCGAGATGGACATATTTGCACTTACTCGGCAACACGTCTCAATATTTTAATTTTACATCCATTCAGAAGCTTTCCTTTCAGTTACCGAGGCTTTCATGCAATTTGCAGTTATTTTACATGAGTGCTTTTTGTCACACTTGCTATTCAGCTGGATGACAAACACACTCTCCTCAAAGGAAATGTTTTCCTCTGGTTCACCTGGAATCATGAAGTTATTTCCATTCTCTTATGCATGCACACACATACAGAAAACACGAGCACTGCGAGCAAGATAACGGCACACACGCTTCACTGGATACACACAAATACACAGTTGATCACATATGTGCACAAGCAGCCGCGCGGGGATGTTTTTGTCTCTTTATCTTTGGTATCAACAGGCAGCTTGAAGAGCTCCTTTGTTAGGTCTCTACATGTGTTACCGCAGCTAATATACAAGGGCAGTGAGCTGTTCTGGCCTTGTATGACACACACAGAGAGAGAGAGTGACACACACACTCCTTTTCCCCCATACTATGTGCTATGATTGGCAAATTGACTGGCCAACAGACTTGTAGCTGTGGCGCAACTTGGCAGGTAGAAATTGGAAAATGGGAAGCCCACTTTTCTCTCCCCTCGACTGAACAAAAGATCAAAGCTTTTTCCTCCACTGAAGCAACAGGAAGAGGTGGAGCACAAGGTGTCCAAGTGGCTGAATAACTACCATCAAGCGTACATGTTGGTCTCCTCTGGACTGGCAGTCGCGTTAGCACAATAGATGATGGGGAGGGATTGAATGGGTGCATGTCATACCCATTTGTGTTGGGTCATATTTATTTGCGTGGGGTCAGGGAGGCGCGGGGGGATTGAAATGGTTTGTCAAGAATGTTGTCACTGTGCTACAAAACATTCAACAGCCCGTGTGTCAGACTAACATTTCCCACCTGTCACAGCGCTGTCAGGCCTCTGACCTGTGCACCGGTGATGGCGTTAGCTGAGGTGGTGCACCTATCAAAAGCAGTCGGAAATGGCTCTATCTTTTGTTAAAGTGCTAATCCGGATGATTCCAGTCCTGGTTGATTTGGTGACACCCTGTTTACTGGTGGTTACAGCAAATGTGGTTTAATACTACAGGTCCCCGAATACTGGGGGGCAGCAAAACAAATTGTTGTTTTAATAAAGAAGTCAGGCAATAATTGGCCTTTTTCCATCATTCTGTGAGCAACTGTGGTCTGATTTTATGCTGCACACGGCATGAGTCTGCGAAAGTGAAAGTAGTTGGTTACCTCGCTGAGAAGTTGGAGATGTGCAGCCTGTCACCTGCAGCTCACTGTGGCTGCTTCTCGTACCATTACTCCCTGCAATATTTTAATCATGCTTTTTATTGTTCCCTTAAGAAAAAGACTAAAACAACCTAAACCACAACAAATAAAATAATATGTACATGTAACAGGTAGTAACTGTAAATTGAAAAACAAACTATTCAATAACAAAGTAGGCGAGGAAAAAAAGAAAATGGTAATAATAATAATAATAAAATAAAAAATATAAATAAATGAATACAATTTAGAATAAATATAATAAATTAAATGTTTAAATTTCTGAATACAAATAAATTGATAAATAATAATGATACTAATACATCTATTTTAAGAAATAAATTAATAAAATAAATTCACACACCTGATTCCCAGCACCTACTTGTATCCCTGTGCTCCTGACACCCGTACAGGACAGATGCAGAATACATACTGTGTATGTGTATACTGTGTGTTTAAGGCACATCTACAAAAGAGCACATAAAACAGAATAAAATATATAATTTAAGTTATTTAAATAATTAAATAGCCTGAATATAGTTCAATAAAATACAAAAAAAAAAAAAGATGAACGATAGCGGTCAGTGTCAATCTCACTGACGAACACATTGCATTTCCTGTAACTACTTCATAATAAAAGTCAACTTGTGTTTCACAAAGTTAAATGCTTTTAATGTAACACAGTAGCAAATGTTCAGTTTGCATTAGAAATAACTTAACACAGCATTTTTTCCGGGAATGTTGCCACAGACACTCAGTTCATAATAGTGCAAATATATAAATACTGCAATACTTTCATCTGTGGGCCATAGGCTCAATCACTATTGTGTTACCTCTTTAGATAGTGACTTAACAGACATGTATTTAAATTAAAATCTTTGAGATTATTACTTTAATGAACAGGCATCCTCATGTCTGCATCCTCATTTTCAAAAGCAATTATTTGTACAGAAATGTCCCTCCACTAAATAGCAAACTGTTTCATGTTAAAATGTACTTAGTGTGATCTTTTTTAATACAATTTAAGATATTTATCTGCCTGTTTATGCTGGACTAACAGTTTGCCTAAAGGGTCAAAGGGGATCAGCACAGGAAGAATTAATTCCTGACCTGAACCCCTTCAGGCCTGCAGCATGGTTAGCATACCTGCAGTAACCGTATAAAAGATTAAAACCTCAAAAACCACTGGGGGAGTTGTCTCTTTCAGCTTAACCAAACTGCCACTGTTGGAGCTTACCCAGATAGCGTTTCATTGTTTGCTCCTCTCTGATAAGCTACAGCTCTCTTTTGGAGCGCTTAAGCCAAGTTGTGTTGGAGGGCAGTTTTAACTTATTTATCTGATAGAGCCAGCGGAAATGTCCCTACGTGCCCTCTGTGGCCTCGGAACACCAAAAAGCCACAAGCCGTTCTAGCTCAGGTGGCAACCTTTTGAGGCTTTAGACAATTAGCAGCATTGCTAAGCTCTGTTTTTGGCCGCCAGCACAAAGTAAGTGCTTCTCCATTTTCAGATCAGGAAACAGTGCTGGAGTATTTAGGGGTCGTACAGATTTGAGCTCCTCTGCTCACCAGATTGGAAGAGATTAAAATAGCGTTCATCTGTTAAATCTCAGAAAAGAGTTTTGGAGTTAGAACATCACACAAATTGTGCAGTACAGCTTCAATATAAAAAAGTGTGACTATCATTCAAATTGACAGATGATGTGAGGAACCATGTATTGGATGGGAAAACAACACTCAGTCTTTCACGATTTCAGCTCTCACAAAAATGGATGTCATTGATAAAGCTCCTATTTCTGTTGTCAAATCTGTCTGGTAGCATTTCCCCTGCCCTCCTTTTGTTTTAGCTGACATTTGAGTGACAGCTTCATTTCTCCTGTCATCTACCTCGTCTTTTCTCCCCCCTCACCCCTCCCTCCCTGTCCAGAGGGGGTAAATTGCAGGGTAGGCAGAGCCCTGGTCCGGGCTCCAGGCTGGCAGGGGCCTCCTACCCTGTCATTTACCCAGGACAGCCTCTTCCAGGTTTTGTGAGGCCTGTCTGTCAGACAGCTGATGGCTAATAGAGCTTGCTCGTAGTTAGTTCAGATAAACAGGGCTTGTGGTTTCTATGAATGACCTTTTATGATGATGATGACAGTTGGGATCAAATTAAGTGATGTATTGGTGCTATCTCAGTATTTTGCCACAATTTCTATCATTTGGGTTTCAAAAAGGTGGTAGACTATATAAAATCATGAAGATATTATGCTGAGTATTTGAGATAGACAACATTATACAGGCTGGCTGGTAAAGGTGCATGTAGGGCTGGGCGATATGACCAAAATCTTTTATCCCGATACAGGTCATTTTATATCTAGATAACGATGTATATCACGATATATCATGGTATCTGGTAAGTCACTAAATAAATTGTCTGTATGAAGTAACCTCATGGTAAAGCCTATTTTTGTATACTCCTGTGTGAATGAAATACTAGACAAATACTGAGTATTTTCTCATTTAATTAAAAACCTTTCGAGTGAAATTATAGAGAAAAAATAGATAACTACTTCCAGCTATACACTGACTATGTTTACACGCATGCACATAAATACAGAGTAATTATATTAAGACAATAGTTTGATTTAATTACACTCAACTTCACTCCCATAAACACAATTCTTATCAATTCAGATTTTCTGGGAAAATTTGAGATAGTATGTGCTTGATATTATCAATTAAGACGACGTAATTGTGTGTCACGATTTCTCTATATATGATCTCATCACGATACGCTTCCATTGAAAGACGATTACGTTATCACATGGAATTATTGCCCAGCCCTCGGTGCGTGCATCTCTACTGATCTGTTCATCCCTGTTCAAAAACTTGCTTGCCTGTTGTTGTTTTGTGCAAATACTCATTAATCGTGTTGTTTTTTTCGGTGCTTGTCAGGGATATATGAAACCCCAGGAGGCACAATTCTGTTGAAGGCCCATTTGGACATTGAGACCTTCACCATGGACAAAGAAGTGCGTCGGATCAAACAGGGCCTGGGTATCAAGTTCTCTGAGCTCGTCTACAACGGTAAATTAAATACACATTCTTAATTTTCTAAATTTCACTAATTCTGTTTATTTTGTTTTATAATTTCTGTTTTATTTCTAGGCATATTAGTCATAATTTAAAGCCAAGCATTTCAAATATTGATTTCGGGACAGGTTAGGCTACTTAGAAGTACTATGATTTGGCATTACACATTAAATGCTAACAAAACCAGAGTTATCTTAGTGTGAATCTATCACAATTTATATTAAAAAAACAACTAAGGGATCTGATTATTTGAAAATATATCGTTTTCTGATTTATTTATTTTTTTCTTAACTTCCAATAGTCAATATCACCATCATCTTCAAAAATCCAGTATCAGTCGGGCGATATTTCAACATCCCTTAGGAGTTTATATAAGACATGCGTACCTGCGTCCCTGTATGTTTAGCGTTTGTGTGTGTGTGTGTGGTTGTGTGTGTGTGAGAGCTTTTCTTGGCTCAGGTGTCTTAATCATCCCTTCTGCTCAGTCTCCAGTCCCCTCCACCTTCATCCACATAATAGGATCAGTGCCATTAGAGACTGACTACTAGGCCACTTCAGTTATACCCTCCAGAGACAGGAAGCAAACACACACACACACACACACACACACACACACACACACACACACACACAAAGGTGCTACCTTCAGAAGCAGGGCAGAGATTAAACCCATTGTGGGTTTAAATCATTAATAACTCTGCAGATCGCAGACGGCAGGCAGCGGGGCTTATGTTAACAATCCACCTGTCCTGCATCTGTTTTGCATTAATACAACTCATTTCACCCAAACAAATTTTCATGAGAATTTGCAGAAATTAGGAGTATTTCAGTATAGCTGCAGCAAGCATTTGACTAGTGGAAAGTAAACAACAGCTATATGCGTATTAGAGGTAAATTAATCGCTTTAAATTTAGAAAATGTATTATATATATATATAACATACATAAACATTTGCAACATCTTAAATGCATGCAAACCAGGAAAAGCAAGCATATGTCTGTTTGCTCTTCCTGGTTTCATGTCTTTGTCAATTTTGAACTGTTGATTTATTTATTTATTTATTTATTCAACCCTTTAAAAATGCTGCCACCCGCGGGAGATTGTTGTTTGCATGATCCAGTTTAAAAATAAAAACCATAATATCTAGAGCATTCATTCTTTTTGCAGCAGAAAGCTAAGGCTTCTGTCTCTTCCCGTCATCACGTTGTGACACAAGTGAATATGTCATTACATTATGTTTCGCACAGAAGGCAACAAAACTATCAAAACACCTTTGCACTCGATCTGCTCATAAAAATGAGCATACTGTATCTCAAAAACAAAAAAAATGTACATAGTTCAAATAACTTATGGAGTGTTAAGAAATAATTTGTTCATGTTTCTACATTTAGAAGTTTAGCATAGCAATACAATTTTAGTGTTTATTTAGTAACATTTTATGAAAAAATATGTCCGATTTTTGTATTTTTTAATTTATGACGTAATTTCAATATGTTTATCAATTATTATGGTTTATTGACTTACATAACCTTTTAGGTTAGGTAGTATAGATTTTAGAGATATGAAGCATTTCAAGATATGGACGTCACAATAAGCAAAAATACCAATGTAGGCACTGGCGGAAAATTTCTATTGCACAGTTCAAAGGGTTAAAAGCATCACTTTGGGTAAAAGGTATTTGCCATTGTTATTTTTTTAACTAAATAGACCAGATAATGAATTGATTGATAGATAATAAAAAATAATAATTACTGAAATCTCCCCAAATAACCACCATAAAGAGACTCACAGCGACATGTAGAGAAAACTAACATGAAGATTGAATAAAAAAGTAGTCGACTCTAAACTAAACTGGAGCCTGTGTGCAATTGTCATGTCGGACACCTCGTGCCAATCCAGAGGCAATGAAAGCAGGGAAGGATTGTGTCTTTGAACGTGGCCAGACGATGAGGTGGAGGTCAGCCGCTGATGAGAGGGGGACCCCTGCTGAGTGGGGCGTGTCTGACCTCTGAACATACACAGACACATCCCTCGCCCATCTGTCTCAGAGATTGACGGAGCAGGTCAGCGAAATGGGACAAAAGAAAAGGGGTGTATGAACTTCACCTGGAACAGAAATGAGACCAAAGCACAGAAAGAGTTTTAGCTCATGAAAGAGGGAAGTGGGGGCATCATACACACCCCTGTGCACCCTGCTGCTAATGGAGGATTTACGGGAGAGGAGCCTCTTTCTCCACTTTATTGTTTTTTTTTTTCCCATTGTCCAACTGATAACATTTATAAATATAGCTGCTAGCAGCCATTTTGGGTTCAAATCATTTTTTCACCCGAAGTAGCGCAATTCCCAAAATCAAAACATATCCTGGGAGTTTTGTTTTGATTGGACAATTTATAGTCTGATTTGTGTTATGCCACGCACATTTTTTTTTTGCATTTGTAGCGCCCTAGTGGATGAGTTAATGGAACTTTCAGAAGTTCAGTATGTTCCAGGTATATTGATGTACTGACCCACGCCCTTTTAAAGTTCATCGATCAATATCTTCAAAACACAATGAGATATCAACACGCTTTTGATAAATTTGGATAAGCTTAGTCCAATGATGATCCACAGAAAATTTGGTTACAATTGGGCCTACAGTTTAGGAAAATGTGTTTCTCAAAAATTCGAAATGGCGGAAAATCTAGTCAGGTGGGCTTTAGTGGCTTTTGAGGCTTGTAGAGCACACGGAGCTGGACAAATTTCAAGTCAATGAGGCGTGTGGCCTTTTCAAAAACACATTTTTGGGAGTTAATTACAGCGCCACCATGTGGCCGATTGGGGTCATATTTCTTGGGAAGCACTTGCACATCATTTTCAGTTATTGGGCCAAGTTTCATATTTCTAGCTCGTTCCAGCTCACAGGAATTTGAGCCGTGGCATGAAACGACAACAATCATAAACCGGCACAGACTCAATAGGTTCTACCCCTTCAGGGGTGTTAACTCTAATAATAAATGTAAATATACTAGGTCTGTCAAAGTTAATGCGATAATAACGCGTTAATGCAAATTTGTTTTAATGCCACTAATTTCTTCAGTGCATTGATGCAACTTTTTTAGGTTGTAGCGCACTCGGTTTTAAGAGAGATGAGGCATCATATGAAACTAGAAAACCTAAGGAATCTATTGTTATTGGTACCAGCCATGTAATACTAGCTTGTCATGAAGGAGGTTAAATAACGCTCCATACTTACACTAACTTTTGGCGAGGAAAAACTGGCATGGCTATTTTCAAAGGGGTCCCTTGACCTCTGACCTCAAGATATGTGAATGAAAATGGGTTCTACGGGTACCCACGAGTCTCCCCTTTACAGACATGCCCGATTTATGACAACTGACACACTGACAGCTGTTGTTGCCTGTTGGGCTGCAGTTTGCCATGTTATGATTTGAGTATATTTGTTATGCTAAATGCAGTACCTGTGAGGGTTTCTGGACAATATTTGTCATTGTTTTGTTGTTAATTGATTTCCAATAATAAATATACAGTACATACATTTGCATAAACAAAGCATATTTGCCCACTCCCGTGTTGATAAGAGTATTAAGGTACATTTGGAACAAATAAAACATTTGAAATTCATTTGCGATTAATCGCGATTAACTATGGACAATCATGCGATTAATTGCGATAAATATTTTAATCGATTGACAGCCCTAATAAATATATATAAACACAAATGTGAACACAACTATATAACCTAAATCTTTTTTTTTTTTAAACAAACCTTTACATCCATACTCTTTGTTAATATGTTGCTGCCTTCTTGCTCTCCTCAGGTTTCTGGTACAGTCCAGAGGGTGATTTTGTGCGACACTGCATAGCCAAGTCCCAGGAGAATGTGGAGGGCAAAGTACAGCTGTCTGTCTTCAAGGGTCAGGTCTACATCCTGGGACGAGAGTCACCTAAGTCCCTTTACAATGAAGAGTTGGTCAGGTAAGCGAGGACAGAATAAAAATGTGTGTGTGTGTGTGTGTGTGTGTGTGTGTGTGTGTGTGTGTGTGTGTGTGTGTGTGTGTGTGTGTGTGTGTGTGTGCTCATAAAACAGAAGAAGCCATGTGTCAGTGAATCAAAGTGCTTGTTCTGACTTGACAGCTGGCTGCTCTGGGCACAGTGCAGCTATTCCACCATGTTCACCAGCCAGCCTGTTGTTAGGCCAGCTTGCCCAAGTTCTCTTACGACCTCCACATCAACATACTAAACCGACCCGGCCTCACAAAGACATCAGAGAAGTGTCAAGCTCAGTTCCTGGAGGGCAGACCCGACCCCAACCCCTCCTACTGCACCCCCGTGGCCTCTTATCCGCGGTAACAGTGGGTTTGTTCAGGATGTTGACCCCTGATGCCCTCTGGGCAGGCTCAGCACTGACCAAAGTAAAAACCCTCCATATGCCTCTCCATCTCCACTTCAGTCACACTCCAGCTGTACCCTAGAGTCACAGAGCTAATGGTGTTTTCAGCCAGAGGAGAGAGGTGATTTCACCGGGCTTTTAAGAGCAAAGTACCTGGGTGTCATGCTAGTTAAGCAGGTCAGAAGAGGGAGGAACATGTCTCACACAGTCAGACATTCAGTTTCTTAGACTGGTTTGGAAAGTGAAAAAAAGCCAGGGAAAAAAATCAATACGCTGACCGTATATTTAGTCCTGTGTGTGAGAGAGAGATAAATACTGTACTCATGAGTTATACTGTACACTCACATGAGTGTGACAGAGGTGTTGTGTTGCAGCATCACGGAGTCCTTGAGGCCCCTGACAGATGGGCGCAGTGGTTCCTCATTAGGGAGAACATTACCAAAGGAAAACGATGTAGTCACACAACTTTATACAGTACCATGCTAATGAACAAAACTCAGTGGTGATTGGCCGAACAGTGGGTATTTTCAACCACACATTTTATATAAACTCATCACCGTTCTAATTAACCACATAGCCATACACGCCAATTATTTACTCAATTACTTGATTACGTTTTATACTATAAAAATATCAGATATTAGTGACAAATGCACATTAACATCGAACAGAGTCCAACATGACATTCATATCAAAAGTCCAAACCCAAAAGATACTCAGTTTATCATACATGACAAAACAAAGCATCAAATCCTCACATTTGAGGAGCTGGAATAAACAAATCTTTTTGTCCCCTGAAAAATAAGTGAAAAGATTGATACATTATCAAAATGGTTGCAGATTAATTTTCTGTTGATCGACTATTAATCGACTGATTTGTTTCAGCTCTTCGTGCATGCACAGTAATCAGCCGTGACTTCTCGTACTTGTTGGAGCAGCAAACTAACTTTTATTCAGAAATTGGCAAATGTTGTGCCAGCTGGAGCCTGACCAATACTGGGCCGGTACCGATATTAATATTTAAGAATAAAAAAGATTCAATAACATCATATAATGTGATATTTGTTTTCATAGACATTTTTTGGAAATACATTTTTATATCAAAGGTGGCAGTAACTGTAAATATCAGCACATTTTAAGCAGGAAACTTGTCAAGTCAAGTCAGTTGTATTTGCATAGCCCAATATCACAAATTTGCCTCAGGTGGCTTTGCAATGTGTACAGGACACAACACCCTCTGTCCTTTACAGTACGACCTCCTCATCGGATGAGGAAAAACTTAACCCAAAAAAACTTTTAAAAGGGAAAAAAATGGAAGAAACCTCAGGAAGAGCAACAGAGGAGGGATCCCTCGTTCCAGGACGGACAGATGTGAAATAGATGTCGTGTGTACACAGTAAAAACATAATAAAAATACAACATAGACAATCTATATGATAAAACAAAAATGAATACATATAATGTGAACATATGTGAGAAGGTGAATCCAGGAGGATGTCAAGCAGCTTCTAGGAGAGCAACACGACCTCCTCTCCACCATGGATCCTAGATAGAGGACAAGATTTTTGTTTTTAGTTCACAGTTGCTTATGGTAATGTAAACGTACGTTTCCCATCCCAATAAGCCCCTTTGGTGTGGAAACTTGATTGGACATTTTTTCTAAACGAGAACTATAAATAAAGCCACATATAAATGAGAGATATATTTAACTTGAATTAATCAATGAAAAATGATGACCTGGTTTTAATGCGCTGACCATGTAGTTTCTCTCCCCTCATTTCCTGACAGCTCTCCACTGTCCACTGTATAATAAAGGCATAAAATACTCACACAAAAACAAATATACATAAAATGCAGTGTTTGCAAGATGTATTGTTCTTCTGTCACAAAATAAGTATGAATTAAGGCTGCAACTAAAGAAAATTGTGAAAAATGTCGATCAGTGTTTCCCAAAGTCCGAGATGTCCTCAAAATGTCTTCTTTTGTCCACAACTCAAAGATATTCAGTTACTGTCATAGAGGAGTAAAGAAACCACAAAATATTCACATTTAAGAAGCTGGAATCAGAATTAAAAGAAAAAAATACTCAAACTGATCAATTATCAAAATAGTTGGCAATTAATTTAATAGTTGACAACTAATTGATTCATTGTTATTAATTAATCGTTACAGCTCTAGTATGAAGAGTACATAAGAGTATATTTTGATAGGTAGTAAGTGGCCATGGTATAAATAGTATTATCCGCTGTTAGATATTTTTTTTATTTTTGATAAAGGAGTTATTGTGGTTTATCAAAACGTGTACAGTGCTGTTGTATGCATACATACATGTACAGTGATACACCTGGAAGCTGCAGTTTCTCACACACACATTTGCCACTACATGATGACCTGCCACAATCGCACACATACACACACACACACACACACAGACCAGATTAGGCATGAAACCCCCGCTGACATCCTGTTGGCTCTCCACGGGCAACAGTAAACGGCGTCATTAACACAGTGGTAATACAGCCGGTCACCGCACCCATCTGAGACAGAAATGTCACCCTCCTCGCCGTCCGCTGGCTCCACTCTCAATTAGACCGCAGGGTTTCTTAAAGGAATACACAAAATATCACATGCTCGCACACACACACACGTATTCTTTAAAGCCACTCACTCATAATGGTGTTCAGGTGCCGGGTAGGGAGCCTTGTATTGAGAGTTGATGATTTAGTTGTCGGTCTTTCTTTTTATAGTGTTTATCCTATCATTTGTTGGCAATTTCCTCTTTTGCTAAGTGCTTTTGAAGAACGAGTGCAAGCTGTACATCGGGAGTTGGGGGTGTCGTAGGGAGGAGAGGACTCAGTGAGGGAGTGTATTAAGCACTGCAGGTAGAAACTGCTGTAATTACACAGCACACGGACACTCTTTGTGAGACACACGAAGACGAGATGACAGCCTAAACAACACCGAACATGCAGTGGCACAAGTTATAGATTTGCGTCTTTTTCTACAAGAAGCGGATAAACTGCAAGACAGAAACGTCAGATTAGAAAATCCTCTCGACACTTAGCTCAGAGTTGATATGATGGGATTGTTTTAAAATGGGTTATGTGCGTCTGTTGTGTACATGAGCGTGTTTTCATTCTGCGATATTGATTCTCGGTTATTCAGGACAAACAATGCTAAAGAGGAGCATTCAAAGGAAAATCGATCGGGACATTATTTCAAAAGAGCAGATTATCAATGATCCAGTTATCCCAGTAGTTGATGAGGCCCCATGTCTCTTATGTTTACTGCAATGATACCAAACATTTCAACCATTTTCTTAGCAGAATATCCTGTAACTTTTTTCCTTCAGTTCTTGGTTGCTCTTGAGCTGTCTTTTCATCCTCTCTGTTCACTCACCTGCCTCTTTCTTGACTTCTTTTCACCCCAGCATGGACGTGCAGGGAGACTACGACCCATGTGATGCCTCTGGATTCATCAGGATTAATGCTGTCAGGTTAGCATCCCTTGTATAGAACTTTAAAGGAATAGTTTGGGTGTTTTGAAGTGGGGTTGTATGAGGTACTTATCCATAGTCAGTGTATTACCTAGAGTAGATGATGGTCAAGACACCCCCTGTTTGGAGAGGCAGACAACCAAATGTACTGGTGTGGACGGAACCGGCAGCATAGTATATTTTAGAAACCTAAAAGAAAGGCCCACCTAAAAAAAGCAATATCAGTTTAAGTGTACGCTATATTTACAATATTTTCACCGTTTTACCTCACAGCAAGGTAAACTGGTGAAAGTATTTTAAATATAGGGTACACTTAAACTGATATTATTTTTTTTAGTTGGATCTTTCTTTTATGTGTCTAAAATATGTTTTAATGCCCCCATTCACAGCAGTACATTCTCCAAACTGGGGGCGTGCCGACCGCCATCTACTGTAGGTAATACACTGACTATGGATAAGTACCTCATACAACCCCATTTCAAAACACCCAAACTATCCCTTTAAGATGAATTCCAAACCGCTGTACAAAACAGTTAAAATTTTTTTTTTAAAATGGAATTGTTCCACATGCACAACCCTTCTACCTTTACTTTAAACTCCCATCTTATTCTTTGTCCTTCTTGTTCTGCTCCACAGGTTAAGGGAACACCATCGTTTGCAGGGTTTCTCCGGCGACAAGAAGTAATTGTTGCAGTCCTGTGAACCATCTTCCCTCCTCCCTCCGCCATGTCTTAAGCAGTAGTAGGTTTAGACTTTGTGCCTTTATTGTCTTCCTTTTGCCTTATTCTCTACTGTTAGTTATATTCAGAGTATCTAGCACACTAGCGAGCACACCAGGCTCTTACTGTAAAACTGTGACGTTTCTTAGGTGATGAAGAGTGGAGGAAGAAAAATCTACAAATAGTATGAATCAGGTTAACAGATATATTGTGGGTGAGGATTATTATGTATTTCTTAGTATTTTATTTTCTGATTTGCCTCATTCCTGGCATCAGTAGGTCAGCGCTTTAGTGCAAATATATATAAACTGGGAATTCTTTGTTTCAGAAATAAAATGGAGTGAATTGTGTTTTTTCTTCCTCAGCTCTTTTCTTAATTCATTCCAGAAAATATCGGGTATTTATCGTGAGTTTACATGCGAACACAGTGGAGAGATACACATCATCAGCCCCTGTCACTTTAAATGTGTTAGTGATTAATAGCTCATGTCTTTGGCAGACAGCCTATTTATTAGTGCCCGCCTGTTTAACTCTCGGGGCTGTGTAGTCACTGCCCCGTGAAGATTTCAGGGCAGCGAGGACACTGGATCATATTTACAATATGTAGATGAAGCGGTAGCGGTACATGAGTTCGGCACAGGCTAAAGCCAACGCGGTGGCTTGCTGATAGCCGCTGGAGCAGAAGTGATGAGGCCATTTCTGAGCTCAAATGGCACAAGTCAGATGGAAAGAAAACCAATTGGCCACATATTTATATTTCCCTGCACCGCATGGGGTCTCCGGGCTTAGAGAACAGAGGGAAGAGGTATTTTAAAGAGTATTGTGCCATTATTACCTTTTTTGAAAAATAGATAAACCTGGTATGAATGGTGCTCTCTTTTCTTAGTTTTTTGGTCAATATGAGGAGATATGTGACCTTAAGGATGTACTTTAGGCTTTAATGCAAAATCACATCAAGCAAGAACATCTTTTTAACCTTGGATTTTAAATTCAAAGTAGCAAAATCACAATTACATGGCAGCTACTGCACACAAATAAGTGATGAATGATTTAAAGCAATTAGAAAGTGTTTCAGTTTTGAAAGAGGTTTGACAAGCAATTTTAGTTGTTAAAAACAACCAACGATGCAACAACCAAAGAGCTCAGATTCTAGATGCACAAACTGCACGTTTATCAAACTGCAAAAAAAATGTAAGTGGCAGCCTAAAAAATCATGACCCTTAGAAATGAGATTAAACAAATTAGATAAAACACGGTAATTAGTATTAATAACTTTAGGTTACCTTTGTCCACAGGCGTTTTAGGACGTAAGGGATCGCCTCGCTTCCCAGTATTGGACGCTTGATGATGGGCTGCCACTAGTTACTAAGCACCTGATTGAATGAACACTTTCTTGTGGGCTGCTGCTCCCAGCTTTCAAACCAGAACCAACGCTGAAGCTCGTTTGGAAACTTTTCTCACGATATTCTGAAAATAGTTCACCGAAATGTGTATCTGAAAACATTTTAGGCGAGAAATAAGCCATGAGGTTGCTGAATCCGTCTTCATTTTACATCGACAACGATTAGTTTCAAAGTTTTTTGGGAGTTACCAGAGGCGGCGAGTCGCGCTGAACGCCCCTGATTTGCATAAAGTAGCCTAGACCTCAACTTTATGCAAATGAGGTGCGGCCAACGCAACGGTTTGTCTCTGAAAACGCAATGCTACACTACCAGAATGCATTGCACGGCTAGACAATGAATGGGAAGCGTGGAAAGGATGATCTTGTTGTGAAACACTCCACAAGAAAGCAATAACTATTCCTTTAATTTAAAATCATATTAATTACCATATTGTGATTGTTGTTTACTCTGTGGTGCAAAAACTGCTCCATCATGACTGTCACTTATTCAGAGATTAATGCCACAACAATGTAAGTCAGACCTCCTTCACAGAAAGTTTTGAAGATGTAGTTTTCACCTCGTTAATCCCTCAAACAAATGGAGGCTTTTCTTGTTGCAGGGCTCAGTGTGTCTATAACAGCAATTTCAGAGAGGATGAGAATATTTTTACATTTGTATATTGTTTAATATTAAAGTAGTTCTCCCCCTTCAGTGTGTAGCACACAGCAGCTGCTTCTGTGCGCACCACTCCCCGATCCCCACCACTGAAAGATGTCAGTCCCGTATTGAAGTGCTGGGTACGGTGTGGGCCTCAAGGTGGAGTCCACAGTCACAGGAGACCCCCCGCCAGGTCTAATGGGCAATGAGGGCTCCTCGGACCCTTTCAGTCCCGCAAGAGCCCCTCAGCCCCCGCTCAATTACACGGCAGGCGTCTCAGTCTTTGCCTGGTCAATTACCAGCCAGCCCCTGCATTTACTGTCGCGCACACACAGGTTGCAAGATAATCAGTGTCCAAAATTGCCCGGTTAGAATGAAGGGATGGATGGAGAGGTATTCAGATTAGTCAGTCAAGCTGAAGGGGAGGTAGGAGGGATGGGGACAGCTATCAATCTCAATCTGGCTTCAGTGGTTGGAGGGGGAGGATCGCGGTGACCTTTCAACTTTGTATCTGGAAAGATATGATCCCGAGAAATCTTTACTGACGTGATAGCTCTCCTGTACAATGTTTTGTTTTAGGAATAGAAAGATGGTTTCTGTATGTGAGTTCCACCGCTTAGTTTTATTTAAGCACAGATAATCAACGATCCTGGCTGCGTGCATGTATGTGCGCGCCCGGACACACATACACTTTACGTCGTCTCATATTCCATCTACCTTCCCCTCCCTCCTACCTGTCTATCCAACCAGCCAGGTCTGAAAACTAGCTGACACCTGACCAAGGGAATTAATCATCCTTGACCCTGGACCAATTACCCCTCATTACCCACTCTGTGTCCACCTCTCAGGGGAGAGCCGTGTAACAATAGCGCGACATGAAAGTCGGCGGCGTCACAGGACCGAGCCCTAATGGACGCTCCTGTGCGACCGTGTCTCCTCAGGAGTCCAGGTCGACTAACCTTCAAGTCCTTGTCACTCTCCCAACAGCACACCTACAAAGGACGCTATTGTTCAGGATCAGGGTCCATGACCTCTTGAGATGAAGTGCAGAGGGCCGCTGGCAATGAAAGGGCACCCGTGCTGGAAATGGATGACTCAAGGTTTGAGAGAATAAGAAAGTGTTTAAACACTTGAATTTAAGATGTTTGGTGCCACTTTCTAATTTACCGTATATAGTGTTTGTAAGTTGATACTAATAGCTTTACTTGGTAATAATTCAGTTAAAAAGGTTGGTAATCCATTAATAAATGCACCTGGGTTTCTCACTTTCTCATAAATCACAGTTATACGCGTTAATAAGTTATTAATAAAGTGTTTACACACTAATTCATCCAGACAGCAGCTGATGTGGTTTGGATTCTTCACAACCAGTGTTGGAAATTAACTTTTTGGTCCCCCTGCTACCGTGGCTGGTGGATTCCAAAATCTACCAGCCACTCAATAGATTACCATTGTTTTTTTGGCTGGTGATTGAAGCAAATCTAGCAGCCACTTGCATATTTTACCAGCATTTGACTGGTTGCTGGTGCTAATTTCACTGCTGCCAACCCCAAATGTGTTATTATTAATGCTAATAATTGACTTATAACTACTGGAAATTGAATCTTACTGTTGCTGGGTGAATACGTTTTATCTCTAATATTCCCTTCCTGGCTTGCCAGTTCACTATCTGCTTTTAAATCACATTTTAAACACACCTCTGTAGCAAGTATGGGTTTCATTTTTTTTCATAAGTTAGCTTCTTTGTCATTTAATTAATTTTTGATGTATCTTATGAATCCAAAACTTAAAGATGCTGTTCCAGTAAGACTTATTACAGTATTTGTCTCATATTTTCAGAAACAAAAACAAAACCAACTGCGATTTTAGCCTGACGACCTCCCATTCATAGCCGAGGGATAAAAGAGCTTTCTTAAGACAAACTAAAAAATCACTAACTAACCTGGAATTGCCAGATTTTCACTCAGCAACAGTGATATTCATTTGTGGGGACAAAGAGATCAAATTACCTGAACAAAGCACGTGAGAATGTCTTTTACTCATCAGAATATTTCTTGGTCATTCAATCTGTGCTCTTCAGCTACCTGTTTCCCATGTTCACTGACCTCTCCTCTTTAAACACAATGAGACAAGAACAATGACCATGGGGGGTTAATTACCATCAATTAGAGGCAGAAGTGGCTCTCCTTCACTATGGTGTGCGTAACCTGAGCCCAGTGAGACGCATCGGGGCTCCATTATAATGTCCGTCTCCAGATTTCCATATTTAATTTAACTAGTGTATAGATAATTAAAACATTTGCTACTTTAAACTTATTCTAAATTTCCCTTAAGTATCTCAGAACACGGTTTTATTTCAGTTCATGGCTTCTTTCTTTTATTTATTTATTACTTTTTTTTGCTTTTACCACTATCACATCATATTTTGTCCGTGCAGTGATATCGCAATAAACTGTCAATTGCTCCTTGTTTCTGAACATTTCACTTAATGCTACTTTACTTAGCAGGTAAGGGGTTAATGGACTGGTCCCCTGTGGTTTGTGCAGAAAGCTAATGGGCCTGGCAAAGATGATGAGGTCACTCTCTTACTGCTAAGAAACAATGAGCGATTTATAGGCCAGGATACCATGCCAATAGTGTTGGCTTACTAATAATAAATTATTTATAGTTATACTTTTTATATCCATGGGTGCCACTAGATGGACTTGGATAAATGGTAATGATGATCAGCTCATATTTTGTGAACTAAAATACAAGTGTGAAGGATGTGAGGCTGATTAAACACACTTTTTCTTTCAGCTAGGAGAGTAGACATTTCCAGCAGTTGTTAGTGGTATTAATAAGTTCATTAATACTATGGCTCAGATCATTTCTTGGGTATAAATGCCATCGATGTACTTGAACAGAGCTGATTTGTCCTAATAGCTGAAATGTCCACTTCATTCATACTCTTGAAACTTGATCTCCTGCTAGAGTATGAAGAGACCATCTGTGAGGAACCATCCAAATAAAGCAGGATCCACTTTGCCTTCCAGGCTATAGCTAACATCCATGGATCCTGTCCTGAGTGTTTTTCCTTGATGTCGAAGCCTATTTTCTGGTGTCAAAGGACACCCATACACTGATGTCCTAAAGATCTATAGACAGATGGGACCATTACGGTCAAAGCCCTTGGCTTTGTTTGGCCTGAGCCGGTGATGAAATATTGATGGAAAAATAGAAATATTTTGCCTGCTGCTCAATGTTGCCCAACTAAAAGGGTTAATGAGTGTGATGACTTCCCAGTCTCCTGTTACAACAAAATGTAGCTCAACCACCCACTAACATTGACTAGACCGGAGTCTGCAGGCTCTACGGGGCTAACAAGAATCGATAACCTTTTTCAATGCTGGATTAAATTACCCTGGTATAGTTACTAGAAGCTGAATTTGATGTTTATGTTGAGTTGTAGGTTGCTAATGTTTTGGCAATTTCCATCTTTAATGGGAAAACCCAGGCCAATGGAAGAATTTGACATTTTGGGATATACAGTATGCTCATTTACTTTCTTGCTGAGAGTTAAATGAGCATATTGAAACCACTCGAGTGTACAGTAAATATGAAGCTACTGTCCGTAGCAACCGCCTTTTTGAAGACACAAAAAGGCTTAAAAATTCACGAGTGGAGTATTTTGTTAACCGCAGACCTTATTTCAAGTATCTAACTAAAAACCCATTCAAAAAAACATTGACTTCCAAACGAGGGAACCGGAAGGGCTAAAATGCTAACTCATTTCTGGGTTTTAGGACTCATTCCTGCACCACACTATTTAGTCGGAAACCAAAGTATGGATATGATGGTGCTGGGTAAAAAGTCAAGGAATCACCAAAGTTATTACAACTCATCCTGAGGGGAACATGAACAACTGTGCCATATTTCATTGCAATTCATCCAATTGTTGTTGAGACATTTCACTAAAAACCACAAATGTTAACATCTTGGTGGCGATAGAGGAAAAGTTAGTGGATCACCAAGGTCTTTAAGATTCATCCTCTGGGAGGCCATGAATGTCTGTACAGAACTTCATGGCAATCCATCCATCTTGTTGCGATATTTCAGTCTGGACCAAAGTCGTTGACCAACAAACAGACCGAAATCGCCATTTCTAAAGCCATGCCACCATTACGCCCTCCTCCTCCACTTCCCAGATCCTCTGGGGGCAGCAGCAGTAATGCAGCACGCTGATCTCAAATCAATAGATTTATCTCCCTCATTTGAAAGGGACTTGGCTCCTGCTGCCTCTCCCCTTCCCCTCCTCTCCCGGGGGTCTACTGCTGGGGTTTATTTGCTGGCACACACTCTTTTATGTTCTTCGATCTGTTGGTCTGCGAGGTGGTGAATGAATGAGGGACCTATCAGATTCAAGGTGGCTGTCCTAGTAGCTCTGTCTTTCCCACTCTCGGTGAATCCCATGGAAGATCTAAATGTTTAATGGCGCTGGTTATTTGATTGTTATGGCGTGTGTTATGATGGATGATAATGCAGTGTGGGTTTTTTTTTCCAATGGTGCCTGAATTACACCACAGGGTATACTGTCTGTTTGGGTTGGGTGTTTAACTGGTCTTCATTAGTGAGCCTAGCAAATATACTTATATACTTGCTGTATAAGTATATTTATATACTTGCTATACTCTCCTTTTTCTGCTTTCCTTACAGTAATCAGAGATCAAGATAACAAGGTACAATAGATATAGTAAAACGTGGCTAGCTTACCTCCAATTCTCTACTGTCCACGTCTTCCTAGCCACCTGCGAGTATTTTTTGTAGACGTTTCAGCAGACAGGATGGCACAGATGATCAAGGCAGCGCCTTTCTGCCTTGTTAGCATTGTGACCCGTACAGACCTGTGCTAGCAAACAAACTTTACCTGACTCAGAGCTTGCAAACAAATCTTTATTTGACAACTGTCAACAGCCAGAACGGTCCGCAGGGGCCAACAGGCTGTGTTTGTTTTCTATTTTACACGTACAGTGTGATCGCTCAGGTCATGGCTGACGATTCGACCGTACAGTGTGAGCACATAAATCGTGAGCTTTGGCTTTACATCGCAAACCGATCTACTCGTACAGTAGGATTAGGAATTACACAACATTTCTTAAATCTTACAGTGTATGCCCAGCTATAGCAAAGAAAAAAGTAGTAATTTTAAGCCATTTTAATACAGTGCCTTTAATGCACCACCTTGACAGTAGTACCGATTTTAGTTTTTGTTTCCTCCAAGTCACAACATATAGCAACAAATAAAGCTGGCCAAGATGTCTGTTGCTTTGTTTGCATGAAATGAGGAAGACTTGTTTTGCTTCATGGGGCTTGTGGATGTATTGCCAACCTAAAGCTGTTCCGGCGGTACACTTTGGTTGAGCATTACTTGCCGCTTTGCACCTCAGTGAGTATGAGCGACACAGCAGTAGGTGAGGGTTTTATCCTGAAAGTAGATTCAACACCAACAGAGTACATCAAAGATAGATTCCACTTTTAAAATGCCTCAGACCCCCGTAAGCTGTGGGTTTAAAGTGCAGAAAAGAATCACAAACACTGCTTTGGATGAATAAAAAAAACACTCTGTCCATCTCTGCAGCTCTGCCTGTTGATGTGCTTTTATTTCTGTCATGCCTGGTGTTTGGATTTGAACAGCGCCTTGTGTCAACCTAAAAAAAAAGCGTCTTTCGTTGTGTTGGTCGCAGCAGAAGAATTACCTGCAAAACACTCTTTGTCAGCTCGCCGTGCCGAGAGCTCACAAACAAGACCATTTAGCTATTATTCCCTCTCAGTCGCAGATACACACAGCAAAGCAAACGTTTATCAAGAAAAATAGGCGACTGTGGGAGAGGAGGAAAATAGGACAGGTGGAGAGAGAGAGGCCGGGAGAGAGGGATGGAGGAAAGAGGAGGAGGAGGAGGGGGTTATTGGAGCCAGGGAGGGGTCATGGTGTCCCGGTGGAGAGAAATAGTGGAAAACATCCGTAATTTTCACCGCGGGATCCCATGTAATTGAGTCATTTAAAATACAGATACAGAGCTGAATCAAAGCAAAGTGGCTTGTGGGGGAGGAGGGGGACTGCAAAGTAAAATGGGAGAGAGGTAAAAAACAAGGAGGTAGAAGTGTATGTCTCCTATTGTTGGACAAAGCTGGTCTGTTTATCCTTTTCATCTGTCAATCTTCTCTCTCAAGACAGGATGTTACCTGTCAGAGGTTTTTGTTTGTTTGTTTGTTTGTCCTATATGTTACTCTTTCACTCCCTGTGAAACTCCTGCTTCCTGTTCTCTTCATCCGCTCGCTCAAAATGTTTTTTGATGTTGCGGTAAATGCACTTTTTTTATTTTTCTTCTCTTTCGTTTTGTTTTTCCAGTCTGTGGTTTTCTGATGCTGATAATAGATCTCATAATTTGCCTTTACACTTTGTTTTTGTTTTTTACATTTTTACAGTATATATTCTATTCCAGGGATTCAAGCTGAGCTAGCAAAGTTTCTACATTTAGCCTATATTCCTGAATTAGTGCAAAAGTTCCGACCACACATTAAACAGAACTTAACAAAAACATAATTTAGCTGCAGCTACAACAATACATTGGAAAATGAAAAGACAAAACATGCTGGTTACAAGCTCTTTTGGTGTATGTGTGTATGCAGTGTACTGACCATAAGTGTAATAACTAGTGGTATAGTTTAGTCAAGTTTAGACTTGTTATGAACTTAACTTAACTATATTTAGCACTTTTCTAAACAGCATTATAAAGTGCTTAAAGAGGACCTATTATGCTCATTTTCAGGTGCATACATATTTTGGTTTCTACTAGAACATGTGTACGGCTTTGTAAAGCTGCCTTCACATGATAAGACACCTTAGCTCACAATGAGTTAGGGCGCAGAGGCAAAGCACAGCGCAGGTATATGTCATCAAAAAGTGTGCAAGGAAAGCCATTCACTGATTCTAGGCAACAACAATAGTTGCAGCTGTTATCTCATTGGTTGTGCTTTGAAAGGTCCGCGGCAACCGAGGTCAGATTTGAAATAAATTGAACTTTGAGCACACCGTTTGGTGGCAATCATGTGTGGGCAGCTTAACTTTGCAGACCTTTTACATGCACAAAAAAACGATATAACACACTAAAGGAAAGAGGAAAAGCACAGAAGCATGATAGGTCTTCCTTAAAGGGGAAATTTTACATGTCAAAGTCTATTGTCTAAGTTTTTGGGGACTCCAGAGGGAGTTGAAATCTGATCTTTTGCCTTAAGTGATGTCACTTGAGTCAGTGTCAATTGGGGCTGAAGACTACAAGACTGAAAATGAAACAAATCTGGAGGTGCAGAGTTAGAAAGAAGTGAGCTGAGCAGACCTCGGTAGCCCGTTCCTCATCTCTGCTGGAGGCTGGCAGCTCGAGGCTAGCTGCTGCTAGCATAACACACCTGAATCTCCAATCAAACTGTCGGCACTTGAGTTGTATTGTGGGTAATGTAGGCACCAGTTTTTGACAAGGAAGAAGAATGTGTGGAATAAAAAAAGACAATATTTCTGGTTCTATTGCATCAATTTTGATCCTTTTATTACTGTCCATACTGAGTCCGACAATGCTATAATCAGAGTCAGAAATACTTTATTGATCCCCGAGGGGAAATTGGGATGTTACAGTTGCTCTTATGTAAAAGCATAAAGAAATGTAAGAAAAATAGAAACAAATAATACATAATAATGAGAAAAATAAGAATAATAAATGAGAAATATAAGAAATATGTACAAATATGTGCATCAGACACATACAATATATAACCACAATACAATATATAACCACAAATGGGCCTTAGAATTGGTGAAGTCCTTTTTTTAACAGACAACCAACAATGTACAATGTAAGGAATCACAGAATAAAAACAGTAAAACAATGAGGATCATACAAAAATTAAAACCAAAACAGGTTAAAAACATAGTTCAAATTGAAGAAAGGGCTTGAATGTGAGTCTTTAGAAATGATTTAAAAGATACTACAGATCTGGCTTGTATTGTATTCAATGTGTTTTTCAAATATGACAAGTATGAATATGTTAGAGGACTATGCACTACCATTTTATTCAGTGCTTCCCTCTGCATGAACAATGTGTTCATGAATGAAAGCTGTGCAGTGATACCTCAGAGAGGTCTCTGGATGAAACACTATCCGCTTCTTGTATCCTGCCTTTAGAAATTTACGCCCATAGCAGAACCGTGGCAATTATAAAGCAATTACAGTTTCATGTGGCCCGTTCTTTTGAGATTGAGGAGGAGAAAGGAGGAGGTAAAAGCTCAGTAGTTAAAAAGAGTAAGTGTGCCAATATTGATGTTCCTTTTTTCTAAATGCTCGGTTGTCCAGCTGGGTATTCCGCTTGCCTGACCACAAAAACATCACATTTTCTTATACACTTCAAATGAAAATGAAAAGAAAAGTGGGTCAATTACTCAGCACACGTTGATGATTTCTTGAACTTTTTTTATTCTTGAGAGAGGCTGAAGATGCACTCCATTGACGACAGTGAACCCTGGGAACAAGAGGCTATTCTCTGCAAGACAATGACAGGCAGGAAGCTGTGTTTGTGTGTGACACTTGATCAGCCGGCTACGGTAACCACATCTTGGTCAACTCAATTCCCACTGCTTGATTGGCAGGACGCCAGAGACCCACACCTGCTTTAACTGCCTTTAAATTTTCTAGGCTGTTTGACCAGATGGGGGCTGAATTCATAACTATCTATGTGTGTGTGTGTTCTTGCGTCCATGCATCGTGCGTGGCTGTATATGACGACCACCACCTGACTTACCCTTTGATACCAGAGCTCTAAAATCATTTCCCAGCCACCTTGAATACATTGGCCGGCACATGGTAGCAATATGTTAGCAGGCCCGGGATCATACTTCAGTCATGCTAAATTGGAGGTCTTCATTTAGAGGTGCTGGTCTGGGAACAGCCTTCAGCTCCCACTTAATTTCCATGCTTCTTTTTTGGAGGTGATAACATGCCCGGGGGCTGACAGGGAAGAGAAATTGATATCTTTACGGATGTCTGTAAGACGCAGCACGCCAATCTGCTTGTCTCAAGTTCGAGGTCAACCATCCCTGTTCAAGCAGCTGCATGTTGCATATATGTAACCATAGAGGGACACGGTTATTTAAGTGTTAAGAAACAGCACGTATGTTATCAAATTATTATAAGCTTCAGGCTAGTGCATTTAATATTATTGCTTAATGCTGTTTCATGTTTTGAAATGATATTTTTGGAGATCTGACATCAGTAGGTAGCAGGAATCACTGCACATCATGCTCAAAATGGATTCACCCTGAAAAAAGCTTTATCAGACACTCTGAAACAAACTCTGAACTGTTTCTAACTCTGCTGGACCACACAGTCACTTTATTCCTTACTGGTCGGACTTTGCTCATTGAGGTTTGGATACAATTTATGGAGCAGGAACTGTTTTGCATAAACAGTTTGGAAATTTGCAGCAATTTTACTTTCTTCTGTCTGGCTGCTGGCATTTTCCAGATGTGCAACAAGAGATGTTTCCATATGTGCAGCAAAGGGGGAAAAAAACAATATTCCTCAATGTTCATTTTGTTGTGCCAGATGGGATTTTTTTTATTCTGGCAAGACAGCCAGCAATGTTAGGACTATAAATAGCAAAAGTCAGTTTAAAACATGGTTTTGTAGAGTGAGCTGTAAGATGTATGTCAGGGATCTCTGTTGGGTTTTCACTTTTTTTAGCAAGCACTTATATGGACCGTCAGTAAATCCAGAAATAAAGTCTGAAGATGAACAGATTACAGAACAGAACACATTGGAGCACATGGGGGAGTAAGGTGGCCCAAGGGAGCTGAATAACAACTCAACATAGCACCGTCTCTGCCAGAGAGTCCTTGAGCAAGGCCTGCTGCTGTGCTATAGCGGATTAGTTTTTTTTTTTTCTTTTTATAGCCTACATCTTGGGTCAACAGTATTTCAGTGATTATATTTCAATGCATGGGAAAGCAAATTTAGTATAGAAGTAATCATATCAGAATCAACTTATTTGGCCGAGTATTTTTACACAAAGATACGTGACTCCAGTTGTCAGTAGGCTATATTTCAATATACCTACTTACAGTATACAGCTGATGTGTTATGTACATCTAACTAAAATGGCACTCAACAACCCTGCAATTAACTCTACCTTTTAGTAGTAGAACTCTACTCATTAGGATTAATAAGAATAAAATATAATTATTAAACAATTATAATTGTATAATATCTTTGGGTTTTTGACAAAACAAAACATTTTAAGATATCACCTTGGGCTATGGGAAACTGACAGCTAAAGAAATATATTACATAATCACATAAAATGTTATGTATGAATTGTATTGTATTATAGCTGCAGAGTTGTACATGTATGTATGAGTATAATATATATATATATATATATATAATAGTCTATGTTATATATTATTATATGTGTGTGTATATATATACGTGTGTGTGTGTGTGTGTATATATATTTGCCATGCCAATAAATGTATGAGTATAATGTATATAATAGTGTATGTTATATATTATTATGTGTGTGTGTGTGTGTGTGTGTGTGTATATATACATATATATTCACAGACATATATACATATACATATATATATACATATATACACACATAAAGTATATATGTATATACTGTATATATATATACACACATACAGAATCAGAATCAGAATTGTGTTTATTGCCAGGTGTAAGAGATTTACACTAGGAATTTGCGTTGGTTATGTTGGTGCAAGTCAAACAGTATAATAACAAAAGAATAGATAAAAACGTTAGAATAAAAAAGAATTAAAAAAATTGAAATTTTAAGAATACACAATATACAAAATAAGCTATAAACAAAAATAAACATGATATAAACAGATAGTGCAAATATTGCAAATATTGCCGGAGTGCAAACAATCATATATATTGTATGTATATATATATACATATATACAATTACATATATACAATTACATATATAAAATTTTGTATGTTATATGTTACACAAATAGATATGGTCTTTATAGTTATAGTACTATATATTCCATAGTTATAGTAACTTTGCCTCCATGCTATATGTGGTCTTCGATGATCTCGCGAGATCTCACGGCTCACGGAGCTTTGGCTCGGCACGTGTGCTGTGCTCTTTCTCTTTTTTGTGTGTTAAGAGCGTCTCTCAGCTCTCAGCTCTCAGCTGCCGAGGCGGATGATGATGATGATGGCGGAGCTGGTTCAGGGACAGGCCTCGGTGGCTCAGCCCGGAACGAAAGATGACTTCGCAGACACGATACGCCGGGTCCGACAGGTAAAACACCAGTATAGTGCTCCTATAAACCAGCAACAAGCAGCGTGTTATCATAGCATGATGATGAGCAGCACTTCACCTCGGACCCTCCACTACTACTACCACCACACTCCTCATGTACTAGCTAGCAGGCTAACGATAAGTAGCCGAGGACAGCACAGCTAAGAGGACAGATTAGAGTTAACCCGAGACACAAGACGCGTCCAGTAACCGTGTCAAAGCTGTCTTAACCCATACACGAAACACGTCCGACCACAAACACGAAGGCCTCTCACCATGTCGTGAAGTTTGTGCAACTTTAGGAAGTTTAAGCCGACACACTGCAACCTGTTGTCAAAGCCGCAGAAGTTGCAGTTAGCTTAGCTTGCTAACTTACTATCCAGTAAGTTTGCCGCCCCGCAGCTTCAGCGACTAAAAGCTAAATCTATAGTTTAAAACACGAAGCCTGGACAGCACGAGCTGCCTGACACGCTGTCAAAAAGTTAGCTTGAAGTCCTGAATTAGCTTCAGTGTAACCGGCTGTTGCCCCAGTTAAAGAGACACACTGAGCTTAATCACTCCTCACATGCCACACGAACCTCTAAACTCCTCCATTCACCGTCTTTAACTCAACAACACGCTTCTATATTAAACTTGCAGCGTGTTTTCATCGTATGATCATGAATGTGAGTGAGCTAGCTAGTAGAGCTGCTAGTAGCTAGCTAGTGTGCGTGGTGTACTGTGTGTCCTAACAGGCAGCGTTTGGAGTAAGGCCATGTAATGTAACGTCATCTGTTCAAATAAGCCCCCCTTCACTCCTCCTGTTGCTGCACACTTGGCTTTTTCCATTGCTGCCTCTGGAAAAATATCATTTAAAATGCATTTCACTGCTCGCCCTGTTTACCTGCTTAGTTTCAGCAGGTACTGTAGCAAGAGAGGGTCACTGTAGTTGAGTTGATGGAAAGTAGAGCTGTAATAGAAGATTAGTACACCACTGATGTTTGTTAATAGTGTGTAAATTGGACTTTAGTCTCACAAGCTACCAGTTGAACTTCCCCCCTGTGTAGATTACAACCTAGATATGAACAAATACTGTGTCCCTGTTTTAATCCCTTATTTCTAGAGATGTTCCCATACCATTTTTTCCCTTCCCGATTAGGGATGTCACGGTATCAGAAATCTAGTAGTCGATACCAATGCCAGTGAATTCTCGATACCACGGTAAAAAACAACAACAACAATAAATCCCCTGTAATTCAACACGCACTCCTTTTATTAAAACATTTGAACATTACAAAAAACAGAGGCATGTAGCCTTTAAGTAGTAAATAAAAAGAAATGTCTATTAACATTGCAAAACAGAACAAGTATTTAAAACAAACAATATTGTCTGGATGTCTGTCTTTGAGGTGCTTTGCTAAATTGGAAGTATTTCCTTCTTCGGTAAGAAAAGTACGACGGCACTCCGATACCATTTTATTCCTTCCCGATACTGATTCCAATACCTGAATTTACGGTATCGGCCAACACCGATTACCGATCCAATGGCAACTTAGCTTGGCAACACCAGTGCCGTCCCTCTAGGGATATGACAGTGAGGACATTTCCCCACCGGTTAATACAATTGTGACAACACCGATGTCACCAATTACACCGGACATTTTACAAGAAAAGATGACGGTCAATATGTGTAGCGCACTTACTTTGATCTTTAGGTTTCCACCCGGCGCTGCTCCGCCGTGCACACCGTTTGTGACCGCTCCGTTCTCCTCGCAGCAATTGCCTCATTAACATTAAGGTTCCCTTATGACATTGGGTTGAAATCTGAAATATTGTCAAATAGGCACTTTTGCTTTTTGCTTCGACTCCAAATCCTCCGCCATCGTCTTGTCTTACAACTCTCTCGTCCCTTTGCGTTTGAAATCTGACTCCTGCTACTTTGAGCTGAGACTCTGTATGGAGCAGACGCTATCACTTTCAGTTTGTAGTGTCCGTGTTCCAACTATGAATTGATAACACGGCATTGATAAGCAAAAATGAATTAAATAGGTTTTATTTCTGTAAAAAAAAAGCTAATGTAATCGGTGTGGGCGCGACCACCGTGTAACACCGGTAGCACAGACTACCGCGGCAAGCCTACCCCCCTCCAAGCGGAAGCCTTACATAATAAATTATGGTATTGGATAGGTGCATAGACTGGCGTACTCGCCAGATCCCGATTTTTGGGCAGTATTGGACATATTTCCGATACTGGTATCGGAACAACTCTACTTATTTCATACGATATTAAAAAGATGTGCACAAATATCTTGAAGAACAGATACAGTTTAATGCTCATTATCAGTAAATTTTGAAATGTAGATAAATGTGTTTTGACTACACCCAGATACAAACAACATGTCAAGTACATGTTACTGTCCATCAGTGCCTGTCAGGATGCTTTTAAAGCCCTCCATTAACCCTCCACTCTGACATGTATGCTCACACCGTGTTTACAAGATCTCAGATCAAAACAAAAAAGCTTCCACCGGAGGAGAAATATTTCACGTCAGCCTCTTATCAGTAACAAGTAGGCTAAAGGATTCATTGTGGGCATCTACTTCACTCTTACATCATTAATTGCAGAAGGCCATAGTTAATAATCCAAGATAAACTTTGGAATGAATCACATATTAACCCTTATAAAAAGCTATTTATGTCTGACACATTGTGTTTGTGGCTGATGTTACGTTGTGGATTTGAACATGCAAGTGCCTCTGTGCTTTATGGAAAAGGGAAGTCATCTTTTTGTTTTGAGTGTTATCATATGACATCGATGTGGCATAAGTCTGAGATAGGAAGTGTTCTAATGCTTGTTTACACTGAAGTGTGTGTGTGGTATGTGGTTAGGGTACCCACAGATGCAGTTATAGCCGTCACCTGATTCTCAGGGAGCAGCCAGTGAGAGCGACTGACATTTCAATCTTTAAGCTGCACAAGCTAAAATTGCATTGCATTTCATGTTAATGGCTCTGTTTTTGTTTTTTATTAAACAATTATCAGAGCAAGCAAAAGCAAAGCACATTATTGTCTGAAGGTCTTAACTCATTAGCCTAAATCACCAGATGTTGACCTCAGCAGTAGGCCTCCCATTTTGTAATTATTACATTCTCCTCCTTCTGCTTTCAAATTGCCAGTGTCTCAGTGTCAGTAAATGTACCCATCTTGATCCTAAACATAACCATTAACATTAACCCTCTTCTTGTAAAATATAAAGACCACATTGAGTAGAAGAGTGTCATAAATAGTGTAGATCACTGACGAAACAGTTGGGCCAAAGCGCCCAATGGACAAGGTGTTCTTGGTCCCTAAATATAAACTATACATAGTTACGTTCCCATGTGACCACATGTCATTCGTCTTATTTTTAGACAAATCCAACATTTCAGTACATATTTTGAGGCTTAAAGTATGACATTTGACTGTAGTTGGTGTTACAGGTCCTTTTTTATTTATATATATTTTTTAATACACATATTCACTCAGCAACAATTGCATTCAAGAAGTGAGTCAGAGGCCAGTCCAGTCCACAGTGGTGTTTACCCAGAGGCCTCAGTGGACATCGAGGGGTTTCTACTGTAAGATAAGAAGTTTGTAACGGACAGTTTGCCACAAAATCTACCAGACTGCATGACTGTACTTTAGGGGCTGCTTGATTATGGCAAATATTGTTCTCGTAAGGGCTGGCTGCGACCGACTGCGGTTTGTTTTGGTTGACGGATACAGAATCGATATGACGTCACGTTACTCAGACTAGAACATTAAAAGCGGTAACTTCCTTCTACTGCCGCATAGATTCAAATATATAGATTCTGGCATTTAAAAATCTACTTCAAAATAAAAAATCATGATGCAATCGTTTTTTTTTTTCCCCTCCTCTAATGTCCATACAAATACTGTCAAAACCACAACAACATACTATTATGGACACTGCTTATAAAACAGGCAGGCATTCGGGGAGATACTTCTCAGGTATCTGGCCAGCTGTAGTGAAACAAAACTCGGAGTAACACTAATTTCACTCAAAGTTTAAGCATTGTCTTGAGTATTGACTTCATCTAAAATGCTTTTCAGGCTGCTTGACATACATAAATGTCATGGCAAACAGCAACCCCACACCTGCTTCCTTTTCTGCCTCCTTATTTCCATCGCGCCCCTCTCACTTCCACTGGTGGGCTCTGAAGTAGATAATCATCCCTGAAGGTGATGGAAGACTCTAATTGCCGTCACTATATTTTCATATTGTGAAAGAAATTCCAGTCAGGCACAGATGTCAATTTAGTGTAATTTTCTGAAATGCTATACTTTTGTATGGATGGAGAGGTGGCAGATTAACGGGTAGTGGAAAATGCTGTTGGCGCTCTCGAGCAGCGTAACTGAAGATTTACATGTCCCTCACTGTAGAACACGAGCGTCTACTTTAGGTTGGCATGTGGGGGATTTTGAAAGTAGACATAGATTGGATTTTAGCTAAGCTGTAATGCAAATAAGTGCACTCTTCTTGAAGTTATATGCGGGGGTTGGACACTTTCCATCACTAAAAGAGAAACATGTAGAGAAATTTATGTCTGAGGTGGCCAGAAATGCAGGCCAGTATATCATTCCATGGCTTTATCGCATATTGATTTGATCTGTAAAAGTAAACACTGACTAAATGTTTAATAATACTGAGTGTATTCTTGTATGATATGACTAGGGCTGGGTGTGTTGAGCAGTAGTTTCAGTACTGAAAGCTGGCATTCAGTGTTATCACATTTGTTTTGCCTAGTTTAGACTATTTATATTTACTTTAGGCAAAGTTATTGTACAGCTGCGGGTTTGTTTAGTATATCTGTTAAAGTAAAGTATCAAATATGTAATTCACGATAGTACTGAAACTAGGGATGTCACGGTGAGGAAGTTTTCCCACCGGTTAATTGTGATAATATCAGTGTTACCGATTACACCACACATTTTACAAGAAAAGATGATACTCGATATATGAAGAGCACTTACATCGACCTTTAAGGTCGGGTGGCTGTGTGTCTGGCCTCGCCGGTAGAGCTTTCGCTGTGGGGCCGGAGTTTTCCAACGTTGTGGTTCCCTTATAGCATTGGATTTAAATCAGAAATATTACCAAATAGGTGCTTTTCCTTTTCGCTTCGACACCAAATCCTCCGCCATCACCTTGTCTGTCAACTCTCTCGTCCCGTGTGTGAAATCTGACTCCTGCTACTCTGCTGAGACACTTTCACTTTCTGTTTGAAGCGTCCGTCGTATGTATTGATAACACGGCGCCGATACACAAAAATTAACTGTATGGGTTTTATTTATTTCTATAAAGAAAAGCAAACGACGTTGGGCAACTAATGTTATTATTGTATGCTTGAACACCGGTAAGACCGACTTCCGCGGTAAGCCTCACTGAAACTTGAGTATGGTATCGCTGCTAGTGTGTCAATAAATTCAGAAACTTGCATAAACAGAAGATCATTACAGTATAATACAGTTAAATATAAAACAAACACAAACTACAGCTCGTAAAATAACGACAAAATTGAATCAGTTCCTCTTCGGTACAAAACTCCATCCATTTTCCAGATTAAAAAAATTCAAATGAGACAATTAAAATGGTGTTACGATTACTGCCATTTTACAATTCTGATGGTAATTGTGTGATTGGCCAATCCCTAATCCTTTCTCTCGTCACCTTTGCACATACATACCTACGGCTTCTTAAAACCGGATCAACAGCCTACACTTGTTTAAAGAGCTGGGACGCTGTTCTTTTTGTGTCATTGTTTTAGGTAGCACTAGAGCTGCAACAATCAATCGATTAGTTGCCAACTCTTAAATGAATCGCAAACTATTTTGATAATCGATTAATCTGTTTGAGTAATTTTTTCAGACTCAATTCTCTGATTCCAGCTTCTTAAATGTGAGTATTTTCTCGTTTTTGTACTCTTATGATCCATTTTCTGACATTTGATAAAACAAACAATCAATAAATCGAAAAAATAATCAACAGATTAATTAACAATGAGAATAATGGTTAGTTGCAGCCTTAGGTAGCACTGATACCTGTTGTAACTTTCAGGCAACTCCTCTACTGGCAAATCCAGTCTGTTGAGGAATTGAGGTGTGCTGTGATGATCTGTGTCATTTGTCAGTGGAAAGCATGAAAAAGTTGGGTTAGTCAGCGAGAGCTGGCACATGACGGACGTTTCAAGGAAAGCATCAGTAGTCTCAACAAGAAGTGTAGCAGACTGCTTCAAGCTGCTGTTATAATGTACAAAGTGCAGTTTTCAGCTGCTGTCAGAAAGATAACACACTCTGCAACAGATGATTCTGTCAAGGCCCAACCTCACAGCAAACTTGAAGCTTTTAAGAAAGCAAGAAGAAAGGAGAATGTGTCACTCCTTTTCATGAAGGGCTGTCTGGGAAAGGAAATGTATGTTCAAAGAGAATATCATCACATGTCCACTTTTCACCTTTTATTCCATCTGTCTTACTGTTATGTGTCTCCAGATGGCAGCCAAGATGGGAGGAGACCAGATGCCCAACATGAACAGTTCCCCTCCGGTCATAGACCCCTCCCTCTACGGCTTTGGAGGCCAGAAACGTTCACTAGACAATGGAGGTAAGCCCTTAGTGTGCACACACACACACACACATGGGTCTGCAGGATGTTCTGATCTATTGATATACTTACAACCACTCTGATACTTAAGCTTTTGTCCTGCATAACATGTATGTGGCCACCTTCATGAAAACACCATCCTGCTATATAAAAGCTCTCAATGTTTGTCCCCTCACTGTAGAAAAGTGTCCGTCTTCTGCCTGTTCAAACTGTGTGTTTGTGTTCCTTTATGTCAGGCTTTTGCTCCAACCACCCTCGTTTCACTTCATTATCCAATCTGACATGTCTCCATTGCTGTTTGGGAAGGGTTGTTATTTTGCCCGACCAATCGGTAGCGAGTCACACATCCACCAGCGTCATTTTTCACTTTACACAAAAGCTACAGCAGTGCTTGCTTGGAGCTGTTGCCTTTTTAAAGTTATTTCTGTAACTCAATGTACAGAGTTGCGTCAATCTCAGACATTTTTCCTGGCTATTTGTCTAGCTCTGATAGAGGAAGATGACTTTGGTTGTTTTTCCAAGTAGGGAAACAGCTGCTGAGCACAACACCACACCTAAAAAACATGCAGGCAGTGAATCGGAGGTCTGGAACCAAGCTACTATAAAGTTGTGAAAATGTCTAACACATGTAACCATACTGATTATTTATTTAGTTTTTCAGTTCAATTATTTTCATACAAATAATACACACAGGCCTAAACTATATCCTGGCATATTGTGTGGCCCAATAACTAATGAGTGAGTAAGCTCAGTAAAAAAAAAGAGCACTTCTGAAGGGATCTACTAAGTAACATTTTAATTCAATACAATATTTTATGAAGGACGAAATTCCTTCAGGTGACTAGTTGACGGACCATCATTTTTTTTTGATGGCTGTCGTGTTAATTTAATCTCCTAAGTAGGGCTGAACGATTTTGAAAAAAATCTAATTACGATTATTTTGACTGATATTGCAATTGTGATATGATTAGCGATATTGGAGGGAATGATCATTTTTACATCATTATTATCATCTTCCTTATAAAACATATTAAAATGATTATGGTGTGATTTTTGCGGGGATCAGAACCAAACAAAGATGTTTTTAAAAAGTCTGTCGACTATGATGTGTAGGTCAGGGCATCTCTGCAGCACCACAATATTTATTTTAAAATTATATTTGACACACAATATCGCCTTTATCAAATATTGAGCCTCTTGCGATTTGAAAATTGCAGTAGGCCATATTGCGATAAAATTTCGATAAATTGTGCAGCCCTACGTGTAAGCCCAAACCATAAGCCGATATTAATAGACATTAACGGACATTTAGACCGAAAGCAGCTCTGCATTAAAACAACACAGGGGGCTGCGTTGGTGGGGTCGTGTTGCTTCAGGTACTGGTGAGACATCATAACAATCCAGGAAGTCCAGTTTGAATAAAACTAAGTTCACACTACACAACTTTCAAAGTCTTCAGATCGCAGTACTGTTCATACTACACAACTTGCGGTCTTGTAATCAGTAGTCTTTAAGTCATTGTGGTTTTCACACTATATGACTGATCGGAGACAGTTCACACTAGCAACAAAATGGTCAGCGTTGCAAGTAACATTTTCGCTAAGTCACCGTTGAAGTGTTGCTCAAACGGTCGTTGACGTATTATGTTTTTAAATAGCACTGGGGATTAACTGCATTTTTTTTTAGATGGAATGGAACAGGGTTAAAAAAACAAAACATGATTTGGTTGACGCTTCACAGCGTCATTGGAGCATCAACTTTGTTTGTAGCGCGTCACGCAGCGGTGACGAGTGTCGGGCGTCAGATTGTAGCTTCATGTCACCGGGTTCCATTGAAAAAGACTTGTAGCCTGTTGCTGTGTGAGCATAAGCTTTACCTATAAATAACTTAATTTTTTTTTGAGAATTGTACAGAGTGGGAAAGTATACTACACAACTAGCCTCCCTCACATAATAAGAGTGTGCCCCACAGTCCCTTGAACTAAGTCCAGTTTGATTTAAAGGTGGTGTGTGGATTTTTTTTGTAAACGTTTCTGTTTACATTCACTGTTAACTCACCAAAACATACTGCGTGTATCCTTGAGGCTTAGCAAAGCCGCTGAACGTGTTTGTCTGCTCATAAAATATGTGCGAAGCTGGATTTTCTTTTTTTAAATTTGCTTTGTTTACGCTCATGTTTACTTGCAAAAAAAAATATTAAAAAAAATATTTATATAATATATATATATATATATATAATATATATATATATAATATATATATATATATAAAGATCCATTTGCAATTATTTTTGACTGATGATTGCGATTTGATTTGCGATATTGGAGGGAATGATCATTTTTACATTATTTTCATTGTAAAACATCAAAGTATGTAGAATATGGACATCTCTGCAGCACCACAATATTAATCAAATGGTATTTTGACACATATTTCACCTTGAGAACTGCAGTAGGCCATATTTCGATAAAATTGTGATCAATTGTGCAGCCCCATAACAGTCCTCTTCTTCCCTGCCTTTGCGGGCCTATTCCTGTGTTTGTTGGCACATTACCCCTATCTGTAGATCAGGAATATCTGGAAGTATGAAACTATTGGCAGGAATGTGTCGCCCACTTGCTTGTCGTTATGCATAGAATGTGTCCTCATGCGCATACCTGAGATCAAAGAAAACTCATAAAAACATTGTTCTATAGGGTTACTAGTTGTCAGCAACTCCCCAGGTGTCTTTAAGCTTAAATATTACTTTAGGCAGGGATAATAAACTACAACCAATGCGTTGGAAGCGATGGGGGAAACATCGCAGCCAAACAATTTAGAGCCATGGTTTTGTGTTTCCATGACTGTATGGAGTATTAAGTATCTGACACTGCATTGTAGTGAAAAAGTGTCATTCTATCTTGCTGTCTGTTGCACACATAACAAAGATTTAATCCATTTCATATCCATGAAGTGGAAACACTAGTCATTTATCCCGTCCTCTTATCTTGTCACAGTTGTTTATATGATAGTTAAGCCCTGAAAGCATGGATAGATAAATTGTATGCAATTCTGGTTTAGGTTTGTTTGACGCACTGTCGTTTGCAACAATTTGTCCTCAGTTTTTCTCCATCAAGGTTGTCCCACAATATAGGGGAAATCTTTGTAGCGCCCCAGTTGGCTCTCAGCATTTAGATATCAAATGTACAAGTATACAAATAGACTCGAGGCATTCACATTTTATCTTGTCCTTGTATAAATTCGGTACACCTCCTGTTTTATATTCATAGCTGTTCCATTCTCAAGCGTTAACCCCGGTGCATTTCCAGAGGAAGTGAAATCAGTGCAAACAACCATAAAATTGATTTGAAGTTGCTAGATATCAACTCAGGTGTTCACGTCCATGGCAGCACATCCTCCACTGACCCTGCAGGACCCTTGCTTGGTGCTACCTGTCAAAATTCAATTCAGGACCAGCAGCCGCTGACCCGGCTGCTGCCTCTCTCTTTTCTGAACGGCTCTGATTGAAACACTCACTCAAACACTCACAGGCCTGATTACCATGCTGGTGAAAGCCCCCCGCTGTGGGTCAGACACCAACACGATGGATTGGCAAGACCATATCCATCTGCTCCCGGCCCCTCCAGCCATGACGCACTCTTTTTCATTTTGCTGCTTCGTCACTTTCACAGATATTTGAATTATGATTTATTTGTAACTAAGATCTCAGATTATTTTTCACATGTTAATTGTTTTTCTTTCCTCTCATCTCTCTCAGTAGGGAACCACCTCAGTGGGATGGGACATCAAAGGTGAGCAGAGCCTACTCGCATTCCTGTTTCTGTTCATTTTAATGCACTTGGATGTATTCCTAGTATTTACTGCCTCAGTTAACCCTCTGAACCCCAAGCAGAGTCAGGGTGTTTGCTCCTGTCGCAATTTACTCACGGTTGCCTCGTTTCTCACTGCAAGTGGCCTTTATAAATCCTGCACCTATAAAACAGTTATAGTGTCATAAATCATAAAATAAAAAACACAAGTTGAATTGTGAATCTTTGGAAGTTTATTTTGACGATCAAGATCAAAAGTATTTTCTTGATCTTGATTATCATCTAATTGTTGGATCTATGAAATGTCAGACATTTTAAATTTTTTTTAAATGTTGGTTATAGTTAAATAGAGTATAAGTTGACATATTCAGGTCACTTATTTTGTCTGACCAACAGCCCCAAACCAAAACATATTTATTTTACTACGACATTTGAAAGCTAGGACCAGCAAATGTTTGCCATTTTTGCTTGAAAAATTAAGAAAACAATAAATCCGTTATCAAACTTGTTTTCTGTCAAACAACTAATAATTTCTAGAGCTGAAATTATGAGTCAATTAGTTGATCAACAGAAATTTAATAAGCAATTTTGGTAATCTGTTAATTTTGTTTTAAGCAAAAATCCCCAAATTGACTGGTTCCACCAGCTTCTCAAATGTGAATATGTTTGTTTTCGTCTGTCTCCAATGATAGTAAACTAAATATCTCTGGGTTGTCAGATGTCAGAGAAAATAAGTAATCTGAATACGTCAATCAGGGCTGCGGGAAATTATGTTGGGCATTTTTCAAAATTCTGACATTTTATAGACTAAAACAATAGATAAATGAATTAATTTAATCATTAGTTGCAGCCCTGATGCACAGGTTGGTTTAGAGAAAAGGTGCTGTAGTTTTAGATGTTTTTTGATTGTATCGAGTTATTGATCATGTCCTAATCTCTCCCAGGGCTCTTGCTACAGAAGACTTCAAAGTGCCTGATAAGATGGTGGGATTCAGTAAGTAGCCCTTCAGTTCATTATAGTCAGTATTAATGTTTGAGATGTAATCATCAGTATTGACGTTCTACTCAGTTTTTGGGTCACTACTCAAGGCCCCTGTCTGCATTCAAAAAGGCTCAAAGTGTCCTTTTCTCCCCCCTCTTCTCTATAGTCATTGGAAAAGGAGGAGAGCAGATCTCAAGAATCCAGCTGGAATCGGGTTGTAAGATCCAGATTGCTTCAGGTAAGTTCTGACTGAACACATTATCTAGATCCACTGTTTCTGCTTGATTTTAAGTGTGAATTATCAATATATCCATCGTCTCCTCAGAGGTTGGAATCGTGTTTTAACTGAGCGGCGTGAACCATAAACAGCAGTAGAATCTGGCTCCTTTTTAAAAGATTGAGTGTGTTTCTCGTGTGCAGAAGTGTTGGAAATGTTTGGCAATGATAAATTATCACTGTGACTTTCAGATTTTTTTACTCTTTCAAAAGTAATATCCATGACATTTTATAAAATTATTTGGCTCACCAAATCTCAGGTTCAGGACAACTACAAGTATGTTATATTAGCAGCACTAATAGTCTCCCCCTTATTCAGCATTTATTAACAATATATAAACCTTTATATTGGGGTGTCTCTGTGTGGAGCTTTGGTTTCCTCCCACAGTCCAAAGACATGAAAGTTATTTGAATTGTTGATTCTATTTTTAAATTGCTTGTAGGTTAGGGCTGCTCTATTATGGCAAAAATCATAATCACCATTATTTTGGTCAGTATTATTGCTATTAATCATAAACACATTGGTTGTATAGATATGAATGGTGATGATGCGGCAAAAAAATCACACCCAGAAAGCAGGTACAGTGGAGGCTGGTGTATGACTGAACAGATGATGAATAATAATATAGTAAAATACAGTTGTAATAATATACGGTCTCTTCATAGAAGTTGTAATTGTTGACAAATAATGTACGATAATAATCACTTAGAAAATATCCGATAATAATCACTTAGAAAATATCCTAATAGCTAGTTATAAAATGTTTGTAAGCTATATAAGGGGACTTAAAGTAAAGTGTTACCGTTATATTAAACAAAGCCCTTGAAATAACACAATAATCAGGTTCCTAAGCAATGTATGTCTTAATATGTGGGTACTTACAAGCTCATAGTGCATGTCAAAGTCATGGCCTGTGGGCTGGAGTTTGCAGAAAACTCCAGGTCACAACCTCAATATGGCAGCTAGTGATTCAGGACAGGCTAGATGTACCTTCCAAATATTTTCAACATATACAGTGCTTGAAAAATAAATGTTGTACTGCACTTAGTAGGTTAGTAGGTGTAGCCTTTTGGCAGACTGTTGGCATTGCTACCTGTACAGTGTTGTAGACAAGAGACAATGCTTTGTGCCAGTCTTAACTGTGTCGTTTGCTGTAAGATTGTACAAGCAGGCAAGTTTGGCAACAGCTAAATGTGTCCTTTTAAGTTCCCAGTCAGTTGTATGTTGAAAGCGCATGTTTTGCTTATTGTTACTTCACTTGTTTTGACCTTTACTGTGCAGAACAATGTATTGTAATTTTTCACAATCATCTGCTGAAGGGAGAAGTTTCTGTGTTCACCTTAATTCTGAGTTTAAGACGCGTACGTACAAGAGCACATTTGTGATATCAACTAGTTTGTAGCCAGTCATGTTCCAGTATCACAGTGTGATGTTGAGAATGTGTTGGAAATGTCAATGCTTGGTTGTGTTTTTGTATCGAGTTGAATTATATTATGTACACAAGATCAGCAACATAATAATTCTTAGGTCTTAAATAACATTTAAATGAGCAGTTTGCATAATGAGAAGCCAGAAGAACAGTTTGCATCAAAGCTGTTGCAGTTGTGTTTTAGCTTGCACCTCTTTCTTCATCTTTTTTTTTAAACAATTGGACCCTTTCACATACAACTGATTATATATTTTCCTTTTTGATACCAACAGCTGTGATAAGGTCACTTAAGTTAAGTTTGTGTGTGAAAGCATCTAAGTATACCGTTGACTACTCATTCTTGTGTATCTAAATGTGTAGTATCTTAATCAATTGTTGTGCTTATGATGTTACAGACAGTGGAGGCATGTTGGACCGGCCCTGCACGCTGACTGGGAGCCCAGAGAACATTGAGTAAGTCTCACCTCTCAGCTTTGACAGATTCATTCAACGTGTGCCCTATTGTTGTGACACGGAGGGCATGAACTCAAATCTCTTTTCACATCTGCTCTTAATCAGTCACTGAATCACCTGAACACCTCTTTCACATCTGACAAAGAAAAATGAGACACATAAGTGTTTTTTTGTGTGGAGTCTGTAACTCTGGTGACAAATGTATTTTCTTGTTCCACCCCCACAGCCAGGCCAAGAGGCTGCTGAGTGAGATAGTGGAGCAGTGTCGGTATGGTCCTGGCTTCCACAGCGACATGGACGGCAACAGTTCGATCCAACAGATCCTTATCCCTGCCAACAAAGTGGGCCTGGTCATCGGCAAAGGAGGAGAGACCATCAAACAACTGCAGGTGTGGTAGTAAACCGCACACCATGTAAAATACCACCCGTAAAAGTGTGCATTTAACAACCTAACTTTTGTAGTTCGCCATGATTGTTGCTGTGAACATTTGACTCACCATCATTGTGGACATGCAGACTGCACTAAACACAGCTCTACACTTGTGTCTGCTGAGGAGCAGATTTGATAGGGATGTCAAGATCATGTTGTTTTTTTAATCCCGATCTGAAAATGAGAAGCTGCTTCCTGAATGTTCTGTAAACGGCTCTAATAAGAGATGAGGGATAACAGATTTAAGACCCTCGGCTTTATTGTAGCACATACCGATCCTTTAAAATATGCCTTGAATCAGCCCCCATACGGCTTGGTACACCCCTAGTGAGCCCCTTACCCCACACACTCACACACACACACACACACACACACACACACACACACACACAAAATGAGATGAACATTGTTTCACATGCTCCGTAGGTATTCACCTTCTGGTCTAGGTGGCCAAGATTACATCGAATAATAAAACCTGTTCTTTGAGATGTGGCAGTATAGTCTTTTGAGCCCCAGGTAACTCTCTGGTGTGTGGTTCTGCTTCCGTCTGATTGTACGCCTGCAGGAGAGAACAGGAGTGCAGATGATAATGATTCAGGATGACCCCATGCCCACCGGAGCAGACAAGCCCCTGAGAATCACTGGGGATCCCCACAAAGTGCAGGTCGGTCTAAGAGGAGCTCAGTGTGTGCCGCTAGCTTTCCACTTTACACTCAATTTTACACATTTTATACCTTCTGTGTTCCAGTCAAACATTTGAAATCCTCTTTCTTTTTATTGACAATTCCAGCTGGGCATTTATGCTTCACATTTTTTGTTAAAATGTTTTTTTTCTTTTAATAAAGATTTTGTCTTTCAATCTTCTTTATAGCAAGCTCGCGAACTTGTGGTGAAGCTCATCCGAGACAAGGACCAAGGAGACTTCAGGGTTGGCAGGGCAGACTTTGGATCCAAAATGGGGGGAAGCAGTCTGGATGTAAGAGCTAAGATAATGTGATTGTATTTATCCACATAGGAGACACAATATACATATGAAATAATGGAGTGAAAATCCATATTTATACTAAAAAAGAAGTGTAGTAGTTCCTGGAAGTTGTTGCTGTGACGCTCTGTAGTTTTGTACCTAAAGGTTTGTTTTGATTGTGGATATAGTTCACTTTAATAGTGTAAATAAGTGTTAAAAGTAATACCACTACATACATTTTAATAATTATTATTCATTTTAATTATTATTTGTACACACTTGCATTGTTTCAATCATTAAGTTTATGTGAGAGTTTTGTTGTTTAACCTGATATACTGAAATACAGACACTTGTTAAAAAAGAAAAGTGAGAGAGAGGGAAGAGAATTGTTGTAATCTTTTCTGAATTCTTTCGTTCCTCATCGTCCAGGTGGTTGTGCCCAGATTCGCCGTCGGCATCATCATCGGCAGGAACGGAGAGATGATCAAGAAGATTCAGAATGATGCGGGGGTCAGGATCCAGTTCAAACAAGGTAAGAAGATAAAACAAGACCTGATGTTGGCAATCAAGTAAAGTACAAATTTGTAATCTCTAAAGCTGGTCATCCTGTTTATCTTGAAACGCAACAACATGTATCAGTGCCCTAAAGACAGATAATGTTGGTTTGGGAATAGAAACAAGTTTGAGTTTCTCATCTGGCCTGTCTTGGTGGGATTCTGAGTACTTGATGGCTGATCTTTATTCCAGTCCAATAATCCAAAAGCATTTTTTCCTACTTATTCACTACTCACTCGAGCTGTGAAATCCAACCTGCATGCAACTAAAGTTATAAAATATCACCAGACTTTTACTTAATAACTTTTATTTAAAGGTAGGGTTGGCAATGCTGTTCAAATACATTGTTTGTTATATTAGTTGAAATTCTAATTACATCCTGACAGCAATCAATAAATCAAATGCTCTGATTGAAAAAAATAAAATCTGGTATCTGTAATAAACCCGCCCAAACATTTCTGGGCTCGGTTTTTTTGTTTGAATCATTTTTAAAATCTAGTGTATTCTTGCTAGTTTCTCAGAATTATCGACCCGACATTTAACTCACTCTGAAGTAAATACGTGTGCAATCTGAAAGCAATTAAAGACCTTTTGTGTCCCTTGTATTTGTCGTCCAGATGATGGAGTCAGTCCTGACCGAGTTGCTCAGGTGATGGGCCAGCCCGACCACTGCCACCATGCGGTCCACCTCATCAATGAACTGGTTCAAACTGCTCAGGTTTGTGCTTCTGCTTTGTCCCCTCTGTTTACATTGCTCTAGTTAATTGTTTTTTAGTGGGAAAACAGAGCAGCGATAAGTAATGCCAAGACACATTATGTTAATAATTAGGAAAATAATGCAACCCAACATTGGTTTTAAAAATGGAGAGTGCCAAGGTTAAATATCCATTAACAGTTTCCACTCCACCCCTCTTCTTTATAGACCCATTTTGTCTTTTTCAGGGAGGTAGAGGGGGTCTTTAGGGGGAGATATCAGGTCGGCAGTATACAGTATGTCGCATAGAAGTGGTGTACATCATCTGAAAACACTGGAACCTGAAGATTAATTTGAGATGCGGCTGAAGTTGTTCTAGTCATAAATCATAAATTTAAAAATAATTAATTAATTAATTAATTGAAACAAATTTGTGTGTGAAAGTATATAGGGGTTTAGAACATTATGATCGAAGTATATGGAGGTAATTCCCATGTTCTATTATGTCTCATAAGTTGTTGCAGCAATTTTTGAGTTGATGCCATTTGTTACACATATTTGGTGCTAAATTTAACTTTTTTTTTACCACTCAAGAATTGATAAAAATTATCAAAAATCCTTAAAATACCACATTAAGATTCCGAGACCTTTAGGAACACCATAGAAAAGGCCATGCTGTGATTTGGTGTCAAAAACTTTTGGCATTTGTAGATTTCTGCAAGAATTACATTTTTCGGCTATCGGATGGTGAGCACTTCTGTTCTGGAAACTGCTCAGAATCCCCCTTATTGTCAAAGCCATCCACCCTCTGAATGCCTTTGGTCTCTAGTTTGTGGCTGTAAAGTTTCATGAGGCTGTGATTATTCTAGAGGTCACCACAGGTCATTTTATACAGTGAGGTCAAATTTTTAAAAAATGTCTCACTACAATGAAATGTCTCCTATGGTGACAAACATCACACATGAATACAGTTGGGCTCATTGGATCCACAAGAGTCTCAGCTTTACAGTCATACCCAATTTATGTAGACTGTTTAGGGACCCCAGTATGCAGAAATATATATGGGAATATATCGTTTCTGCCCCAAACTTCACGTGGTTATCATAAAGTGGGCATGTCTGTAAAGGGGAGACTCGTGGGTACCCAGAGAACCCATTTTCAGTCATATATCTTGAGGTCAGAGGTCAAGGGACCCCTTTGAAAATCACCATACCATTTTTCGTCACCAAAATTTAGTTTAACTTTGTAGCGTTATTTAGCGATCTCACCGACATGCTAGCATGACAAGGTTGGTACCAATGGATTCCTTAAGTTTTCTAGTTCCATAGTTTTTGATAACAGTACCTTCACTCTAGCTCTAAAGCCTGCAGCTACAGCCTCTGAAAAAAGTCATGTCGGACGAGGGTGCCTTTGCCCTCAAGGTTAAATGAGAATCTCTAAATTGGAAGCAATTTCTTTCCAGCAAACTGTTCGTGTAAAAACATTATTTTTCTTTTTTTCCCTTCCTGTAGGAGCGAGATGGGTTTGGAGGTGGTGTAATGGGACGTCGAGGGCGAAGTGACTGTAACATGGGAGGAGGCTCTGGAGGACTGCAGGAGGTGACATATGCAGTACCTGCTGACAAGTGCGGACTAGTGATTGGCAAAGGTAATGAACATGTTCTTATTAGTTGATTTAAACACCTATTATTGTTGTTGTAAGCACCTTAATGAACTGTTTTGGTTGTGCTTTGTATGTATAGCTAAGACTTTTTTTGTTACTAGCTTATCTAAAAGTTTCTGGGATGTGAGCTGCCTGGTTTAATAGGTTTCTTGCTGTCTGGGAGAAATAATACAGAGTCTAGGAATAGATGCTAATATTTTTAAGCACTGGCCCCGCAAGTCAACAAGACCCTAAATTTGATGGCCAAAGTACATTTTTGGTGGCACAAATGTAAACTTATGTAAAAACAATACAGAAAAGGCCATTTGATGCAACTTAACACAGCCTTCCTTAACTGTGACGTTAACAGAATGAAAATATGTAATTTATTTAGATTGAAAACTCAACTTCTTTGTTCTCTCTCTGTCTTAGTGCACACACAACAAAAGATACACTTTATCTTTTTCACATAAAACACAATTCAAATGATTAGGAAATAAGTGGTAGTATTTTTATGTAAATATTTGCTTTCATTAAAAAAATCTTGGCATCAATAGTTTTAATTATATATTATAAGCTGCTTAAGAGCTGGTGTTATGAAGTTAAACAAGTTAAAATTCCCTCTCTAATATCTATTTTTGTATTGCTGTGAAAACGTCTCCTTCAAACTGTATTTGTTCAAGTTTCTCGACCAAAACCTACATTTTACAAGTTTTTACAAGTCACTTGCTCGCGTCACATTCAGTATGCAGATTATGGTTAGGACACGGACACGCAGCCTCATTCTCAAGAGAGACCTGATAAAACTTGGTGGCCACAGGAGGCCACCTCCAGCAGATATTTGGTGGCCACAGAGTAACTTTTTGATGCCACGAGCCATTCGACCATGGTTAATAACGAACCCTTGAGTCCATCAACATGAACAGCCTTAATAAGAGTATATCCAACTCACCAGATTGCCTTTTCCCCTTTTAATAACTGAATGGTGTTTGGTGTTCTGCCGCTGCGTGAAACTGATGAGAAGAGGGGGGCGAGTGACCACCCTCCTATTCTCTCTCCAGGGCTCATGTATACAGCACAAGTGGCATTCATTGGCTTCACTAAGGGCTTAATGACGGGGATAATGCGTGTAATGTGACATTAATTGTTAAAGGTGCATAATAACAGCCCTCAATCATGTGGAAGGCTGCCTGGCATCTAATGAGGGTCTTTCAGCCCAATAGAGTGCAGCGAGGGAATGAATAGGAGGAATTAGCTTATTGGCTATTCATGCCCACTCTATTGCCAGCTATTTAAAAGTCATTGACCATTGCATTGGAAGGAGCTTGTGAGTGTGTGTGTGTGAGCGTAGTGTGTGTGCATGCTTGTCGCCTTGGTGTGTGTGTGTGTGTGTGTGCGTGCAGTTGTGGGCGGGTTCGGAGTGGGCCTCTTTACCTAAGATAAAAACATGGCAATAGAAATGTCAAGTGGCTTTTGTGCATGTAGTGGGGCGAGGGAAACAAATAAACCTGGGCGTTGCGTCCCCCTCTCTGTGCATTAGCATATGAAGTGGGCCAATATGGTGGAGATGGCGGTGGGTCTGGGTGCTGTCAGCCGTCCCTTAAAGGGTGCGGTGATTAATATCTTTACGATGCCATATGCAGCCCGTTGCCCCTCCGTTTTGACCCCCTACACACAGACACACACACACACAGCTTGATGAATCAAGCCACCCACCAACCTGCTCACACTTTATAACAGACGTGAATTCAGTGCCGTAACAAACATCCTACAACTTTACTCATGAATTCTGACCTAAAAAATCTAAATTCAAAGGTGCCCTCACTAGGTTTTTCCAGGGCTTTCATTCGCATCTCACAGCAGATGGTTGAAAGTTGAAATTTGCTTTGTTTGGAAGCTCTGGAAAAAGCTGTATAAGTTGACCTTATGTTAAGATTTCTTTGTCAAACTCTACTACTTCAAAGGTCAAGAATGAACTTTCACATTATACCCATGATGATTTAAAAAAATGGATTTAAATCTAACCTTCTCACGTTTCAGTTTGATATATCTGTACTCGTCTATCCCTTTAGATTAGTAGTTTTTTTCAGTGCCATGACATGCAAAGAGAATATACATGAATCAGGAGAAGTAACAGAAGTAAACAAGTCACCATTACTGCAGTGGCGTCTCCCTACAATACGCGCACGTTTGAATGCAAGCAGTCCTAAGAGGTGTACAATTTTCTACTTTTACCTTTACTTTCTATGTAACGTTTCTTTTGACAACGATGTCTAGGAGTTCGGGAAAAACCTGAGCAGTTCTCCGCTGCCTAACGTTAGCCTGACATGGTGAAACAAGTAACGTCAGCTAAGTTAACACTGCTAAGCTTGCGTTGTAACGTTCGTGGCTAAAGACACTGTCTAGATGATACGGCGGTCCCACAGAATAAATTAACTCAATCGACTAACTGTGGCGTTATTGTGAAATATTCCTTAAGTTGCTCTAACTAGGGAAACCTAATGACCACAAAATAAACCTCATTAATCAATCGGCATCACAAAGTGGCTGCTAAGAGAGTAGAGTCACTACGACTTGCCGTTATGGCGGCGCCGCTAGACACAAAGTGGACGCCGGTTTTGTCTATACTGCAAGTTGATTTTCATCTCTTCAATGTACGCCTGGGCCAAAATTTTATGTTTTCCTTTATTGCCTTTCAGTGGAATTGTGATGTTACATTCCTGTTTTACAAAATTAACTTGCCAAATTGATGTAAATGGTAATTAAAAAGTAACAGATGAAGTGTAAAGTTAGATTGGATGTGACTCAGCAGGTAGAGGAAGATCTAATAATCACAGGGTTCGTGGTTCAATCCCCAGATCCTCCTAGCCACATGTTGAAGTGTCCTTGGATAGAGACGGATCGCCAGATTGGGGAGTTTTGATTGTTCTCTCCGTTGGGTTTTCCTCCCACAGTCCAAATACACGCAGATTAGGTGGATTGGCGACTCATAAATTTCCCGTGAATGGTTGTCTATGCATCAGCCCTGTGATGGACTGGGGACCTGTCCAGGGCGTACCCCGCCTCTCGCCCAATGACAGCTGGTATAGGCTTCAGCCCCCCCACGACCCTCTAAAGGATAAGTGGATAAATGGATAGATGGAGAGATGGTTAATGTTCAATGAACTGATTAATCTACTAATTATTTCAGCTCTAGATCAGGGTATAAGACAGAGCGAGTTTATAGGAGCATCTAATTAACACAGTGAAAAGTACACAGACTAATTAAACAAACAAACCAGACTTTTCCTTTCTTTAAGTCCGTCTGATAAAGAGTTATCGTTGGAGGGTTGTCATTGGAAAAATAATGAAAAACCAAATTTAAACCTTTCATGGTGGAAGGTACTAAACATGTCTTTCCTGATTTATATTGATTATTAAAATACTCTTTTTAATATAATCTTCATCTCAACCGTACTGCCCACCCCTAGTTTGATGTAAAGCTGCAGTTTCCTTGTTACACAGTCTGGTAATGTTATTTTCCCTTGAGAGCCTGAGAGTTTTTCCCCACCAGCAGCTAACCAGTCCATTGGCTTCGCCTTGAATGCTGTCACCAGTTGCACTTTTGTATCCCCTCCTTTTCTCCAGCTCACTAAACCAGTCTCATTAATAAGGCCCGTATTATCTGCCCTCACTACAGCCCAGTCCATGAAATGAATAGTCAGGGTCTTCATTGCACTCTGCTGTCTGACTAGAAGAGCTCATAATGGCTTCATTAAGGCAGAAGTTTCATTTGGTTGACAATGGGTTAATGGCCCATGTGCAGTCTGTTGGCAGCAGGGAATAGGCTACGGGAGGAGGAGAGGTTTTTGATGAGCGTTTTCATTCGGAGGTCAGCCAGGGTCATCCGAGTGTCAGCCACAAGTGAACAAATGTGTAATTGATGTTGGGACAGCCCCGGTGTCCCCCCGGGAAGCACCCTCAGCCTTTTTCGTTCAGATGGGTATTGTGGAGGGGTGGGGGGGGGTCGGCGGCGTCTATTTGCCCCCCGTTCACTCCCTCCTCTCATCACAGAGGACAACACCGAGTCAAGAATGAAAAGGCTAAAAGAGACAAACGATATCCCAGAAGGAGGATACGCTTCAATTTTGGCCCTTTTCTCCTGCCGGCTATGTTTCATTTCTCCCTGCTGGTGTAATTGCTCTCCCCACACGTCGGGAAGCTGGCATCTGATGCCGCGGAGGGGGGGAGGTGTGCAGGAGATGTCTCCTTTTGTTTCCTGATTTGCATGGATGTTACCACAGAATGGTAGATAAGTGGTGAGACACAAGCCGGAGTCTTCATAAGGTAGCACGATCACACCACTTTAGTCGAGTGAGTCGGTGGGATTCCTGTGGAGGAAAGTTTGGCTTAATTCAGGCCACGTTCATATCCTAATGGATGGATGGTAGAAATGGGATTCACACATTAATTACTTACTCACTATGTGTTCACATCTTTGGACAACTTAAGACAGTTGTAGGATTACAGACTTGGGCGATAATTCAATATGATTTATCGTGTCTCAGTGGAATCGTATCATGATTAAATCATATATCAAGATATCTTGATGCACAATTGTCATCTAAATTGATAATAACAAGCACATACTAACTCAAATTTCTCAGAAAATCTGATTTAAAAATAGGCTTTGCCATGTGGTCATTTCATATAGATTATTTATTTATTGAATTATCAGAAAACATGCTGTATCGTGATATATATATATATATATATATTAGTTATCGAGATATGAAATTACCTATATTGGTATAGAAGATTTTGGCCATATCAGCCAGCCCTAATTACATTTAGGTTTAATTACATCGAACGAGACTTTGGCTGACGTGCTGACGGCTGAAATGTAACGTTAGGTCAAGCTGAACAAGGAATAATTCAACAACCGTAATGATGGAGAGAACTCGAACAAAGAAAGAGAAGCAGCGTCCCCAAATTCTGACATCAGAAATGTGAAAGAGTTTCGGGTGTTGTTTGCTATCGGAACAAGCAGTTCATTTTATATGTTAACACCTGTGTTGTGAAAATCTTATGAAAGCCACATACAAAAACAGCTTATCATATGTATAATTTAGAAACTTGGAACGATTAACTATTTTGATAATTGTCTAATCACTGAAGCAGTTTTCACCAATTCCTGGTTGTTAAATGTGAAGATTTGCTTTTTTACTTTATCTTTTGTGATAGTTAAGACATTTTCTTGAAGTTTTTGACATTTGATCAAAGAACAAAAGAAATGTGAGGACGTCACCTTGGGCTCTAATTTTTCTGTATTTTGTGACATTTCTAAGAAATAATAAATAAAGAAAATAATTGTTAGTTGCAGCCCTTTGTTAAATATTGTTTTTTGTTTGCTGTTCTTCCAGGTGGCGAAACCATCAAGAACATCAAAGAGCAGTCTCGTGCCCACGTGGAGCTACAGAGAAACCCGCCGCCCAACACCGACCCCAACGTGCGCATCTTCTCCATCCGAGGCACCCCTCAGCAGTTGGAAAAGGCTCGCCAGCTGATCGATGAGAGAATTGGGGTAGGTGGTCTGGCCCTGGCCCAAAAACACTATTGTCTGGCCTGATATTCATGAGCGCACATGTCAATGCGGAGAGCTGCCGGGTTGCTGTGGTGCTGGTGGCCAGCAGGATGTCACCAGAGGTTAAACATAAAGAATCCATCAAATGGACTTAATGGAGTGCATCAGCGCCCGGCCCTGCCCTCTGACCTTGCCTGTTGGCTCCCTTTTAAACACAAGTGTGGTCTCTCACTCGCCTCCTCTTCCCTTTCTCTGCTCTAGGGCCCAGGAATGGGGGGCAACAGCAGCTTCGGCATGAATCCCTACAACCAAGGACCAACCACTCCTCCTCAACAGTAAGCTTCAATTCCTCTCCAAACCACCTCACGGTTTCATGTCTTACAGGTCAAACGCATACTGATAAAGTGTAAGGTGGGAATCACCAGAGGCCCCACGATACGATATTATCACAATACTTAAATCATGATACAAACTTATTGCGATTTCGAACATTTTGTGATATGCTGAGTTTTGCAATAAGATTTATTGTGATATATTACCTTTTTTTCAACTGTATATTATTCAGTTTGTCAACATTTTTTTAATGTAATAAGATACCGTTTTCATTCTGTTCATCTCAGTTTTCATTCACATATCTCAAAGGTCAGGGAACCCCTTTAAATTTAGTAAAATTCTAAATTAAGCATAACTTTGGAACGTTATTTAGTGTTCTTCCAACAAGCTAACACAACATGGGGCACTCCAGCTTTAAAACTGAGCCTGCTACAACTTCTGAAAGACAGAATAGCGGCCGGATTGTTAACAGTTTAATAGTTTATATAATAAAAGATCGATACAATATTGCCACACAGAATATCATGATACTATGCTGTAACGATTTTTCCCCCATCTCTAATGAAGTGTAACACAGTGGCTTTTTATTACTCACATTCAATTGTCCTTTTGTTTTACATAAGTGGGGCTCAGACGTTCATGACCGGAGGATGGGGTACAACCTTTCAGATATGGCAGCCTCAAGGCCAACAGGACCACAGTAAGTAAAATGCACTAAGAACTATTCTAGCTGCTAAAGCTGCCTGACCAGATATCAATAGCGAGGCGAAGTCCCGCCCCTTTCCGGTGGACCACCACGGGACCTTATTTCAGAAACAAAATATGAACGGTAGTCAACGGCGAGAGACGAATAATTTCTTGATCCCGTTTGAATCGGGCCATGAATCACACGTTTGTCAGTTTAAAAGATAATTTTGCAAGTCAAGAAAGTATCAGTTTGTTGTAAAACTGTTGAAGTATCAGACTGTGAAAATACGTAATTAGAAAGACTACACACCTAGAAGTCGCAAGTGACGTCTCTCTCTCTGAAGCTACGATGTCTGTGTGTTTCGTACTGGGATTCACTCACAAGAGCAACAGGTTTCGCTCGTTTTTTTCTCTTCCCGGCTGATAAAAAGACCAGGAGTCGCTGAATAAAACGCATCAGGAGATAACGTTACATTTGTGTGTGGTCATAGCAAACATCATATGTGTGATTCATGGTGCAATTCATTCAAACGGCATCAAAAGTGATTGTCTCTTGCCGTTGACTACCGTACATATTTTATTTCCAAAATAAGGTCCCATGAGGGACACTGGAAGGGGATCTATCTGCCTTTATAGAAAAACACAACAAATAAAGAAATCTGATACTTTCCCAGCTAGATAATTTTGTCAATGAGGAAACACAAAATAACCCATAAGCTGCCAAAGTCAGGCTAGTTTTACCATTGAGCATTTCAAAGTTTTCAGCAGGCTGGGTTGAGATGGTCGCGCTCCCTGTGGCTAACCACCTCTTTCCTGCACAGCCAGATTTTAAATGTGCTGTCGATGGAAATCATTAGGAAACGGATGAGAGCAGGAGGTGAAAAGGGGAAAAGCAAAAGCCCGCTCTCAGTAACTCTGGTGGTGTTATCTGTGTCTGGTTTCAGGTCACAATGGATCCCAGACGAGCCAGATGGACTGGGAGCAGTATTATAAAAAGCTAGGCAAGAGAAAAGGATATTTATTCTACATTCTTGTTCCGCATAAGTTTAAATTTAATTCTTATATACACTTTGTTCACAAAAAGCCTGATGAAATCATGCACTTACTCACCATACTGGAAAGATTATTAGCATAAATCCTGCTTCTAATTTTAGTGTAAAACTCTGGTCACTTAAACTGAGGGGAAAAGCTGTATTTTAAGATTTGTATTAAATTGCAACTCTCCTTCTGTTTTGTTTTCAGGTCAGCAAAACCAAGCCCAGAGCACTGCTCCCGAATACAACAAAGCTTGGGGTGAGTACTTGTGGAAGTATTTTAGATTAAAGTTTGAGCTCAAACCTGCAGATGTGACTTCATTTCCTCTATTCCTGCTCTTCTGTTTCTCACTGTTGGATTATTTCCTCCTCTTCAGGCCAGACAGCTGGTCCTACATCTCAGCAGACCTCTAATCCTGACTACAACGCCGCCTGGGTTGACTTCTACAGACAGCCGATGGCCTACTTCAACCAGGGCGCACAGCAGCAGACACAAGCCCCGGGCCTTCAGGTGAGAACCAACTGTGCTTTCACAGATTAGTTCACAGAACAGATCTGTCAGGGTGAGAATGGTAGTTTCTCTTATTGTCAACAAATCCCATAAAAAAGCGTTAGTCTGTTTCTCTCTCTGACTTTTACTTTGAAGATGTAAACCTTTTAAACTGAATCGCTGTTTGCGTGATCCTGTTAAAATGGATCTAAAATACAAACCACAATAGCCAGAGCATTCATTCTTTTTGCAACAGAAAGCGAAGGCTTCTGTCTTTTCGCGTCATCAAGTTGTACGCTCGTGATGACGTCATTACGTTATGTGACATGCTGAACGTAACAAAACTATCAGAAAGCCTTTGCACTCGATCTGCTCATAAAAATTAGCATATCTCAAAAACTAAAAAATTTTCATAATTCAAATGACTTATGGAGTGTTAAGAAATATTTAGTTTGTTTCTACATTTAAAAATCTTTTGGATAAATATGTTTTGTGTTTATTTAGTAACATTTTATAAAAAAACATGTTCAATGTTTTATTATTATTTGACATAATTTCAGTACTTTTATCAATTATTTTGGTTTAATGACTTTTACTTGTACCTTAGGTTGTACAGATTCTAGGGATCTGAAGTATTTAAAGATACTCCAAGAAATTACATCATCATAAGAAAAAATACCAAAGTAGGCACTGGTGGACCATCAAGAGTTTAAAAGGGTTAAAAACATCTTACAAATATATATAGTTCAATTTATAAAAAGGCTCAGTCACTTCGTAGGACTGCTTTGAGCTGTAATTATTAGCAAATTTTACTTTATAACGAGTAAAACTGAGATGATTTGTGGATCGACAGAAAATTAATCTGCAACTACTTTCATAATCTCTTAATCTGTGAAAGGAAATGTGTTTTTAAATAGTTTTTGGACAACGATGGAGCTCCATGGCACAATTCTTACTGTACGGATTTGTTGGCAGTGAGATAAAATATCACCAGACTTTCCCTTTTAAACTCCAAACTAGGGCTGCAACTAACTCATTGTTTTCATTGTCGATCTGTTGATTATTTTGTCAATTAATCGATTAGTTGTTTGGCCTATAAAATATCAGAAAATGGTGAAAAATGTTGCTCAAAGTCCAAGATGACGTCCTCACATGTCTTGTTTTGTCTGCAATTCAAAGATATTCAGTTTACTGTCATAGAGGAGTAAAGGAACCAGAAAATATTCACATTTAAGAAGCTGGAATCAGAGAAATTTGACTTTTTGTTCTTTAAAAAAATTACTCAAACAGATTAATCAATTATCAAAATAAAGTTGCTGATTAATTTAACTCATCCTACCAACCGTTTTTACCATACAAGTACCACCGACTGGAGACCCTGAGAATAAACAACTACAAAATGTTATACTTATTTCTTCTCAAAACATGAATTAATTATGTAATTTAATGTCATCTGAAGAAAAAACATATTATTATATTAGTAAAGTTACAGTTAATTTGCACATTGTGTAAAAGGAAAATAGTCAGAGCACATGAAGAAACCTGTGTCTGCTGCATCCGTCTCCTTCAGAGTACCCCGACCCCCCTGATAGTGTGTGATGCTTTAAATTAGGACTCATGGAAAACATTTTATCCGTCTATACTATTCTATATGTTTTAACTGCATAGGCTGCAATTGGGTGCTTTTGACTGGGGTCCCCCAGGATGCCAATACATTAGTCCTTTTGAAAAAGCACAAATTAAAACAGAAAACAATGGTATGAAGTCATGAGGAACAAATTGATTAACAAAGTCATGACAAATTGCAGTGATAGAATAAAGCACCTGTGAGATATGACAAAGTAGACCCTTGGGGTCTGCGGGGACCCCAGTTGGTAGGACGAGGGTTAATAGTTGACAACTAATCGCTTAATCATTGCAAATGTCAGTGGAATCAGCTTCAATATGAGTGTATATATTATGAGAAATGATGAACAAACTGGTTTCCTTCTCCAGGATCATTAGGAGAAGACGCCCAGGTGAAAGACTTGAATCACTGAGGATGAAAACGACCCTTTTTTAACGGAGGGGGTTCTAGATTTGCAACGCCTTGAAGACTTTTTTTCTTAGTGAGAAACACTAGCTGTAGAATGACTTATATGATAAAGTAATATTTCTAAAAATCAGGAACAGTTATTTGTTACTAAATGCTTGTGTACACTGTTATTTTGGATAGACAGTATCTGGGATCCCTTTTTGGACTTGAGAGAGCTGTTTCGTTTTTCTATATTTTCCTGTCTTTGACTCAGATTGTACCGCCAAAATGAACCCAAGAGTTGTAACATTTCAAAAGGCAATATGATCTATTTTTTCTAGTTATGTTGAAATGAATCCATGATTATGTGCTTAGCAGTCTTGAGTACCATTTGTCATATGTCATAAGATGTTTAAAAAAAGCGTGTGTTAAAATGTTTTCCTTTTACATAATTCAGTGAAATGAAACTGTGATGTTTTGTTACAGGAAATGTATTTTTGTTACAAGGTTTAAAAAACACGGATTAATGTCAGCCAGTGGCAATAGCTCTAATTTAATTCCTCTTGTGCATTGTATGCTGTTTTTCATTGTCATTTTATTGTACTCTGGTTTAAGAAAAGGTGCAATATCTTATTTCACTTTTGAAACAAAGATGGGTTCTCTAATATTTTGACAGACTTTTAACTTGTAGTTTTAAGATGTTGTTTTTTTTTCAAATGGAAATGTCATGGATAATTTATTACAATTATCTGATATGATAGGATTTAGGGGGATGTTGCAAATAGCTTTTTTGCCTTTGCTACCTTGTAAAACTATGTATATATGCTCATATATTTGACTGTTAATTTAAAATATATATGTTTCATATATATATACTTATATAAAAATTTATTTTTTTTCCTGCGATCAGTGTTGCAGGAAAATTGTCCCTCTTTTTCTGTTCTGTTTTCATACTGAAAATGTTCAAAGATTGTGAATGTGTGATTTGAAATTTGATGTTGCATCTTGTTATGAAGAAAAAATAAGACGTGGTAGATTTTTGTGTATGTTCTGTACCTGAGCTATTCAAGACTGCTAAGCCTCTGTACTTCTACCTGTGTAATAATTAATATAGTATTTTTATGTTTTAAGTATTATGATCAAAACCTGTCTTTATTTGGTACCTCCCAGTTCACCAACGCCCCACTGAGCCCTCGCTGTGGACTCAGTGGGGCGTTGGACTCAGTCCAATGCTAATAACTTTTTAATTAATTTTTTATTTCTTTGTGTGATCTAATGTAATGCTATAAATGATGCATCATTATGGAAAAATGATTCTGGTATTAACGTCATTTCTTAATGAAAAGGGATATAATTTCAAAATGTCTAATTATGGTGTTTTTTTTTCCTTGTGTACAGTTAACCATGTATTAAAAACATCCAGACTACCTTTATTGTGTAATGTTAAGCTGATTTTCTGTTTAATTTGTGACATATTGTAATATTTTTATGTCTTTTGTTGTGTTTTGATACAAAGTGAAACTTTGAGATGACACATAAAGGATATAAAGGCCAACTGTATGTTTTATAAACAGAAACTATATTTTCTATAGTTTATATCCAGTTCTCGCATTCAAATAAATTTTACGCAAGCCTCTCTTGTGCTTGACTTAAACTGTCGTTAATGTAGTTTTGACACATGAAGATGCAGCTCATCTAGGGCTGCAACTAGGGATTATTTTCATTGTTGATTAATCTTTGAAATTTTTTCCTCGACTAATCGATTAGTTGTTTGGTCTATAAAATGTCGGAAAATTGTGAAAAATGTTGGATCAGTGTTTTCCAAAGCCCAAGATGATGTCCTCAAATGTCTTGTTTTGTCCACAACTCAAAGATATTCAGTTTACTGTCATAGAGGAGTAAAAAAAAAAAAAAGAAAATATTCACATTTAAGAAGCTGGAATCAGGGAATTTTGACTTTTTTTTTTCTTTCAAAAATCACTCACTGATTATCAAAAGTGTTGGCGATTAATTTGATAGTTGACAACCAATCGATTAATTGTTGCAGAATAACAGCAAATGCGAATTATTTCTGCATCTTGAGACAATATTTTAACAAATGGAACATAATTGTTCCAGGTGTGCAGATAAAAGTTAGTAGTTCTTTATTTGCTGCTTTATCAGCCGTTTACAATATTCTGACAAAGAAAAGTGGTGAAATTTTGGCTTTTTTGTGTGAAGTAAAAGAAGAAATTGTCTGTCTTTAGAAAATTGTTAGTCAACTTATACAAGAGCCTCTCATTCTTTCCACCTGACTTTACGGGTTAATTTTGTAGGCCTATATGAGCTTTAATACCACATCTGTCTGGTATCGGCATCCATATCTGAACCTGTTTTCTCTGCAGCCTGTCAGCTGAGGTTTCAGATGTAATGATGCCACAATGAAAATTTAAAGTTGACTGTCTTCTCATTATTTTCTTCTCATTATTTTCTTCAGACAGACGGTGTTTCATAAAGTGGCCACTGCAGAATTGGGTTTCTTTCTCCGATTACTACGTTAAATGACACATTTCAATCTCTGCTTTGCTCAGTAGTAGCAGATTTCATACACTTGGAAGCTCATTTCTCCCTCAACAATCCATGTAACATTTTTTATCCTTTCCCTCCTTGCACATGCTGACTGTCCACCAGCAGCAGCAGCCGCCCGTCCTCCCTCAGCTCTCCTGTCCATCTCCCCCTCCAGACCCCCCTCCAGCTTTGTCACTGCACATCTTTGCACTCAGCAGGGAGACTCCTGCCACAGTGGACCCTGAGCGGCCCCATACCGTCCACTGCATTGATGCAGTGCAGCTGTTTCCAAATCCAGCCCTTGATTTTGATCCTCTTCCTTCTTTTTAACGCGACGTCCCCGAGGACACTTCTGACCTGGTGGTCCTTTGTGGCCGTCTAATGATTTAGTTGTTCCAGGATCATTCGCAGACTGAGGTTGAGAGGCACGATTATTATTCATATAGACCATTCTTGGACACCTTTTTTCTCCTTCAGGGGTTATTTTATGCTGAAGCATTTAAACCCTCGTCCATATAAACAGGCAGGTAGAGAAGGATACAGTGGGACAAAAATATTAAGGTTCAAATTTTAAAGCACTTTGAAGCAAATTTGTGATTTTATGCCAATTTGACTTGACTATTAGCTACAAAATATACAATATAATGCAATTAAATAACAATCTATGACTTAAAATTAACAAACATATCAATCAAGAATATTATACACTTAAAAAAGTTGTATAAAATAATAAACAAATAATATATATTTGATTCACCTGTTTTTGTTATTTTGTATATCTTATATTCAAACTCAGATTCTTTCAAATAGATCTGCAGTTTCTGTAGGTGTGTGTTGTGTTCAGTGGTAGAAAGTTTTATTCAAGTACTGTACTTGTAATATACTTTAGTATTTGCATTTTCTGCTACTTTATGCTTGTACTGTACTACAAATCTGTTTCTAATGTTTTTATTAGGAAGTATGTGCATATTAGTGGTACAGACTTCTGTGAAGTGAATATCATGCCTCAGTTCAGATATGCAACAACAAACAAAAGACAAACAATAGCAGGAACTAAAAGCAAAACAAGACAACAAAAGAGAAAATCAAACACACAAAAATAAACCCCAAATACTACTTTACTACAAATCTGAGGCAAACATTGCACATTTTACATTTTTGTCAGCTATAGTTACCATGAAATATTACAAAATAATGATCAGCTTATAAAATATGATGCATGAAGCAACAATAAAACCATATAATATGATGAAAGGAGCCACTCACAATGAGGCAATGAGCAGTCCACTTTTACTTTTGACACTTAAAATACATTTATCTGATAATACTTCTGCACTTTTTAGTTGAAGTAAAATTTTATAGGCCGACAATCTGAGTAGTGCATCACTCCTGAATAATTCCTCTTTTAGCAAGAAATGGGTTTCTCATTGAGCCTTATTGATCTGTTTGGATTGTCTGCAGTGGCTGAAGAGATATTCAGATGTTTTAGTAAAAGTAGCAAAACCACAGTGTGGAAATACTCTGTTACAAGTCATGCATTCAAAATTGCACTTAAGTAAAAGTACAAAAGTATTAGCATCAATAGTAAAAGTACTCATGCAGAATGGACCATTTCAGAATAATATATTATTGGATTGTTATTATTGATGCATTAATGTCTAAGTATCACTAATGTTGCAGCTGACAAAGGTGGAGCTAATTTAAATATATCACATTAAATCATCATTTATTAGCTGAATATATTTTGTATTAATAATTTGAAAAGGCAAAGTACCTAAAGCTGTCAGATAAATGTGGTGGAGTGGAAGAATAAAGTAACATAAAATGGAATTACTCAAGTTCTTTAGTTCTTTATCTGTGCATAAAATAAAAGATAAAAAGGAACAGGAAAAGGAACCCACCTAACAATGAAATTGCAGCTGTATTACAATTTACAAACAGACACAAATACTTTCAAAAATATCTATTTCCAAAAAAGAAATGCTGGAGATAAAAAAGACAGGAAGGAAAAAATATATAAATAAATAAAAAACAGGATAACAATAACAAATATTTGCACTATTTTCATACACACTATCCATCTAATTTACACAATATTGTATTCTGTCAAGTAAAGTTCCTCAAAATGACTTGAGTACATATGTTTAGTTACTTTTCTCCACATGGTAAAGAGGAAGAAAATACAGTGACTCTAATGCATGTGGAGTTTTTTGCATTGAATTGAGTGATGAATGAATGAATCCACTTTTCCAATTTAATATTTTATTCTAAACAATTTAAAACAGACACAAATACTTTCAAAAAGATCTATTTCCAAACAAGAAATGCTGGAGATAAAAAGACAGGAAGGAAAAAATATAAATAAATTAAAAAAAACAGGATAACAATAACAAATATTAGCACTACTTTCATACTATCCATCTTATTTACAGAATATTGTACTCTGTCAAGTAAAGTACCTCAAAATGACTTGAGTAAATGTGTTTAGTTACTTTTCACCACATGGTTAAGAGGAAGAAAACGCAGTGAATCTAATGCATGTTGAGTTTTTGCATTGAATTGAGTGAATTAATCCACTTTTCCAATTTAATATTTTATTCTAAACCATTTAAAAGCTGTTTTCCTCGCTGTGTAAATGAAGGTGCAGCTCCTCCACATCAGGCAGGTGTCCTGACTCCCCCCACATGTCCCCCATGTCCCCCTGTCCAACAAGAGAGAGAGGGATGGGGGGAGAAAAGCTCCTTTAGGGGGGGAGGAGAGACTTCACCACCTTTCTCTCTCTCTCACCTTTGCAACAGATGAGCTGATCTTCAGTCTCCTCCACACTGAGACAGCCAGCTACCTTAATCTGCTTTTAATGACCTGCGGAGGATCCCCAGAGACTCTGCTCTCTCTCTCAGCTGGTTGGACCGCAGCAGTTTGAACAAGTGTGTGTGTGTGTGTGCGCGTGTGTGCGTGTGCGAGTCCGACTCACTGATTCATAATATGACTATGAATATATCTTTGTGTTTTAAATGTGGATTATTTATTCTAGCAGGATAAATTCTTATTTCTAAGGCGCAAAAAAAAAAAACATGAAAAAAAAAAATTCAACTTTTCCAGCTTAAATCTAATGACCTTATACTAATTTTATAATTTGCCTTATATACTCTCAGTTATTTTGTCATTAAATCCTAAACGTTCACATGCATTATTTGAACATGACCGAGTCTATTTATCTCAACCTTTTCTTCTCTCCTTGATAGGCGTTAAACTCTGCCATTTATCCGCTTTTCTCTTTCATAGCTTTCCCACCAGCTCTTTGAAATAAAACAATTACCGCATTCTTTTATGCAATAATTGTCAATCATCCACATTAAATTGATAAGCTTTAAATGGACAGAATAATAGCTCAAATTGTTTTACAATGGCACAGCTAAGCAGGATGATTTGCTATTGCTGACATGCCCGCAGGCTTTACTAGCTCCACATAATGCCATAAGGTTAATGCAGAAATAAGCAAATCAAATCCATGCGTTACCCCAATTCAATTCATTTAATTCCTCTTTAATAAAGAAACTAGCCCACCCTCCTTATCCCCCCAGCCATTTACCTCGGATTTGTGCAATGAATGCTATAAATGTAAATCAATCTAGATGAGAAAGAATCCCATTGAAAGCGCACAGAAATTTCATCTGGGAAAAGCAGACCAATGTAGGAGGAGCCCAGCTCATAAAAAGCAGCTGTTTTTCACACTAATCTTTTTTCGTGCTCTGTCACTCACCTTGCCTTTTCACTATCTCCTCAGCTCAAAAAAACTATTGTATTTAGTTGCCATATCTTCTTTTTCATTACATTGCCATAATCCATATTCGTTCAGAGAGAGAGAAAGAAAGAAAGAAAGAAAAGAGAGAGCACAACTTGCCCATTTTCTTTTCTGGACAATCCTCCTTGTAGTTGTTGGAGTGAAAAGAGGAGTGCATGGATGTCAAATTGCCCCTCAAAAACACCATGAAAGATTGATTTGCAGCACTTTTCAGGGCCCTGACATTACTTGAATAGGAAACCTGTGAGCCATGGATGGAATAAAGATGTCCTCTCTGCTGGAAGAAGAAGGAAAACTGCCCATTTAGCCCCCCAGTCCATCAAGCCAGAAGAAATAGGCAAGGAGAGGAAAAAACACTGTGACTATAGAGAAGAAAAGGTTCCGTATATACTCATCTAAACGGTGTCACAATACCGAGGGGGCTCCGAACATCCATGAATATTAAACCGCTTATACCTTCAACAAGGGCTTCTTGAAGAAGTGAACCACGTCAAAAGCAGCTTTGCATTTTTTTTGCATGTGAACAATGCTGTAAAAAAAAAAAAAAAAAAAGTCCAGTTTGTTTCCATTCTTGTTATTCCCGCGCTAAACTCCTCTCACACACAAAAAAAATTATATTACCACCACATGAATACCAAATGCATGAGAAAAAAATGGGCGAGCAACTCCCAGACTCAATAATGACCCACTTCTGTGGACAAAATCATCACTTCAACTCACTGAAAATGATCTTTATTTTATTATTGTTTTTTACACTGTGTTGCATAATTTTTAGTAATGCATGATTTTTTTTAAACAGAGTGCAATTGTTTAAAAATGTGCTACAGAGTGTTAGTATAACCTTAGTGCAATATTTGCACTATCTGTTTATATCATGTTTATAGCTTATTTTGTGTATTGTATATTGGTAGAATCAAATTTTTTTTATTCTTATTTTATTCTAACGTTTTTATCTATTCTTTTGTTATTATACTGTTTAACTTGCACCAAACAAAACCAAAGCAAATTCCTAGTGTATACCTCTTACACCTGGCAATAAACACCATTCTGATTCTGATTCTGATTCTTCTTATGCTTTTTACGCACTTTAAACTTTTAATTTATAAAGTTTTCGATTTAAAAAGAAATACTCAATTTTATTTATTTATTGTCATTTTTTCATGCATTTGCAGCTTTGCACAAAAGTGTTGCATTAATTTAAAGCCCAGATATTTACAAAAATAAAGTTTTTGCATGCACTCTTCTTGTCTGTGCTGTGTGTTTTAATGTGTGTGCTGGTGTTTTTGGTGCATCAGGCAGCGTGCAGGTCCACACACACACACGGTGAGGGGTGTGTCATTAATAAGTAATTAGACAGGGGTCACACCAGACACTTCTATAAAGACACCCTCACAGCCTGCAGGGCAGCTTTACGCACAGTCAGTCTGGAGCAGAAGGACGCACTGAGGAGCAGCTCTGGGTGTCCACCTCTTCTTCTTCTTCTACTACTCTCTTTTTTATCGCTCCACTTCGCAGCTGCACCGCTGTTCATCATTCAGGGGTTTTCTTTTTTTTATAATTTGCAACATGGGCTCTGTGCTACCCGCCGATGCTATGAGTCTCAAGTCTGGATTTAAGTGTCCGAGCCGCTCGCTGTCGGACGTGATCACCTCGGACATCCTGCACAGCTTCTTGTACGGCAGGTGGAGGAACGTGCTGGGCGAACACCTGGCGGAGGAGCGGCAGAGCGGCAGCAGCGGCACAAGCGGCAGCAGCGGCAGCCCCAAGACCGCGTTCACAGCAGAGGTGCTGGCTCAGTCCTTCGTCGGAGGTAGGCTCGCATGCTGCTTTATTATGGGACTTTTTTTATTTAAATTTTAATCCTGATTGTTTTATATTATTGTTAAGAATGTTTGGAAGTTTTTTCATTGTGGGTTTGTAGACTAATTTAGGAGATTTTTACACATTTTATTGAAATTAAATGTGTTTAATAAAAATGATGATTTGATTGCAGTTTTATCTCCTCAGCTCCAAAAAAAACCCTCCGCTATTGTATTTAGTTGCCATATCTTCTTTCCCATTACATTGCCACATAATCCATATTCGTCCAGAGAGAGAAAGAGAGAAAGAAAGAAAGAAAGAAAGAGAGAGCAACAACTTACCCATTTCTTTTTCTGGACAATCCTCCTTGTAGTTGTTGGAGTGAAAAGAGGAGTGCATGTATGTCAAATTGCCCTCAAAACAAGAAATTAAATGTGTTAAATAAAAATCATGATAATATATATATTGCTTATCTTATGTAATTTCCTACAAATGTGTAGTCCTATCACTGAAATCCAAAAGATTGTTTTTTAATTTTTCCAACTGACAGCTACATTTTTTGTCCAAATAACATCATCACATTATTTCGAGAAGCTCCCACATCCTGCACAAGAAACTAAAATAACATTCACATTTATTTCCCAAAGTTTCTCTCACTAACTTGTTGCTGTTTTTCTGCATTTTGCTGCTTTTATTTGGACCCATTTAGCGCGTGAACCCTTCCAGAGCTCGAGGACCTCGCGCTCAGAGGCTCGTTAGTCGTGTAACTGCCGCTGATTGAAAGACGCAGGGCATTAAATTCATTTGGTTAACTTTGTGCTTGACCTGGGAAAGTTTCCACTTAAACCTCTTGGAGAGAAAAGGTTTCCTTTCTTTGAGATGTCCCGGGTTTTTATCCCGCATTCATCAATCTCCGGACAGTCTCTTTTCCTCTCTTGGCAGCTATGGGGCTCCTGAGCTTTTCTCTTTCTCTCTCCTTTAAAAGATTTGCTGTTCCTCGCATAATGCACCGTGAAGGCTAAATCTAATGCTATTCATTGCATGTCAACCATCTAATCGCCTTTCCATTTTTTTGTTGCAGAAATTCCTGAGTCTTTTAAACAAGTCCTCGTTTCATTCAGCGCAAATTTATTGCTACAAAGTTCTTAAAAGGATAATGAATTTGGAATTAGCCGTTTTCTTTTTCCAGTAAACTTTAATGAATATCACATCTGAAGCATGACAAATTGTTGGCCCCTGAGCAATAGAGGACCATTTAACCCCCTCGAGGCCTCTCGGCTTCTTTTTTTTTCGCAGCCTTAAAAAAAAAAAAAAAGAATCTTTGATTTTGACATTAAAGAAGTTTTTTTTTTCTTTTTCTCCCTTTCTGATGCGGATGAAAATGCTTTCCGAGGGGTTTTTCTCTGCACAACAAAAACGTTCAATTCAACCAGATAATCGAATTAAACGGAGGATAAAGTGTAGCTTAATATTTCGTGACTAAAATAAGATCCAGTCCATTTGCTGCTTTCAGGGACTTTTTTCCAGCAATCATGTTCCATGAGACGCTTTGGCATCCCTGCTGAACAACAGTCTCTGCTTTATCCGAATTACATTTTGTGCCATTTTACGCATTCTTTACGCACTTTTTTTTTTAAATCAATTTGATGCACAGTCTAGTTTTACTTTCCATTTTGCATGCTCACACATTTTCTTTTCTTTTTCTATGTTTTGCAGAGGTGCAGAAGCTGTCCAGTCTGGTGCTGCCCAGTGAAGTCATCATCGCTCAGAGCTCCATCCCTGGAGAAGGTCTGGGCATCTTCTCAAAGACCTGGATCAAAGCAGGGACCGAGATGGGCCCCTTCACAGGCAGAGTCCTGTCCCCTGAACACGTGGACCTGCTCAAGAACAACAACCTCATGTGGGAGGTGAGCTGAGAGACTTACATTACTGATGGAGTTCATTCATTCATTCATCCTGCAGGACAGTAACATCCTGTACTGTAAACAATTGCTGTTAATTCACAGCAGGATTTCAACAGTAATAACCTGTTATTGCTAAAAACAGTGCTTTACTGTTAATACAAAAGAAAACCTGTTAAATTACGCTCATAGGCCGTTTTTTAACTGAACTATAATGCATTCTTAAAAAAACAGCACTTTACTGCTGATCTGGTCTAAAGTATCATCAGTAACAGTTTCATGCAGTATTTTTTAATTCTGGGACCTGATCTGCACATGTGAGGCTTGTACATTGTACATGATTGGAAAATCCGTGAATTATCTCTGTTCTTCCCTCACATGTTGTTCTGGTTTGCATTCTGTGCTTGTAGCCAGCTAGAGACAGACATTTTTGGGAAAAGTGTCAACAAGTCTATTATAGCCTTTTTCCTAACAAGTGCCTTTAATTGTATTTAGTGTGACTATTCCTGTCTGTAACCTGCTAAGTCTATTCATCTAGGCAAACATTAATGTCTATTAAAATCAATGTAAAAAATACAACCTAAATAGTGCATTAAAACAAATCAGTAAGATAATGTAAAAGAAATGTGAAAAACAGCTATATAATGTATCTTTAAACAGTAAATTAACTGTAAAATACTGTGAAATTAATTTAAAAAAAAAAACCCAGTTCAAACTTTATTTTTCATTAACAGTACAAAGCTGTACATTTCAGCGACAGTATAATAATGTTAATTTTACAGTAACATTAAGGCAACCCTGATGCCAGTTCTTTACTGTTATTTTACTGGGAAATTCTTGACAGTGTGTGTGTCTGTGTGTCAGAGTCAGTGTTTTCTAACTTCCTTATGATCTTGTGTGCTCTCAGGTGTTCAATGAAGACGGCTCTGTGCGCTACTTCATCGATGCCAGCCAGGAGGACCAACGCAGCTGGATGACTTACATCAAGTGCGCCCGAAACGAACAGGAGCAGAACCTGGAGGTGGTGCAGATCGGCAGCAGCATCTTCTACAAGGCGGTGGAGGTGAGATTATACACTTTTAAGATTGTTTCTGTGCATTTATAGCTTGTGAGAATAATACTGTAGGTCTGTAAACACTGACTGGGCCTATGGGTGACTTTATGTTGTTTTTTTTGACGACCACCAACAATGTGAATTAATGTCTTTGAGAGCAGCGCCGCCTACTGGACAATGAAAATGTGATTTCTGTAATTCGGCTAGATTGATTTGCATCAATCACAGAAGGCAAGGCAAGACAGCTTTATTTGTATAGCACATTTCAGCAACAGGGCAATTCAAAGTGCTTTACATAAACATTCAAGAACATTTCGACAAAGTGCAAAAGAACATTAAGACATAATTAAAACAGTTATAAAAATATTAAAGATTAGAAAATAAAAGCAAGCTAAAAAATAAAAGCTAGGATAAAAGCTTAAATAGAATATAACACACAAGAGTAAAAGCTCTAGTGCAGTATAAGATCATCAATATTGGTTTAATAAAAGGCAGCAGCAAACAGGAACGTTTTAAGCTTTGATTTAAAAGAACATTAACACATAATTAAAACAGTTATAAAAACATTAAAGATTAGAAAAAATAAAAACAAGCTAAAAATAAAAACTATAGGATAGAAGCTAAAATAGAATATAACACACGAGTAAAAGCTGTAGTGCAGTATAAGATCATTATATGGTTTAATAAAAGGCAGCAGCAGCAAACAGGAAAGTTTTAAGCTTTGATTTAAAAGAACTCAGAGTTGGAGCTGGTCCTGCAGGTTTCTGGGAGCTTGTTCCAGATATTTGGTGCATAAAAACAGAACAGCAAATTTCAATCACTTATTTATAATCTGACCTTTGCCCTGTCTTCCTCAGACCATCCCACCAGACCAGGAGCTTCTAGTCTGGTATGGAAACACCCACAACACATTCCTGGGAATCCCTGGAGTTCCTGGAATAGATACAGAAGAACATCTGAAGAAAACCAGGACTGGTGAGTAGTTTTACGGATCAATATCAGGGTTTTTAGTGAGTTTATTTCTTTGTGGTTCATTTTTAGAAGACCAAACCTCAGCAGCAGCATCTGAGACAGACTTAAACTCATCTCCCTCCTCTTTTATTCCCTCTCTCCAGATGAATCCCACCCCTGTGACGGCCCTTCCTCCTGCTCTCCACCCGCCTGCCCCACCACAGCGTCGCGGATGCGGTGCGTCATCTGCCACCGCGGCTTCAACTCGCGCAGCAACCTGCGCTCCCACATGCGCATCCACACTCTGGACAAGCCCTTCGTCTGCCGCTTCTGCAACCGCCGCTTCAGCCAGTCGTCCACGCTCCGCAACCACGTGCGCCTGCACACCGGAGAGCGGCCCTACAAGTGTCACGTGTGTCAGAGCGCCTACTCGCAGCTGGCGGGCCTGAGGGCGCATCAGAAGAGCGCGCGGCACAGACCGGCTGCGCACGCGGCAGAAGCAGCATCCAAAGTGTCCCCTCCTCCGCCCCCACAGATGACGGCCATGACCCACCAACACCACCAGATGCCCACCATGGTGCACCACATCCCCACCATGGTGCTATGATGACAGAATAACATGGAGGGACAAAAGAACAACGTTGCACTTTAGATGATACAGCTGTAGTGGAGACATTAAGGAGATCCTGATGAGACTATAAGGAAATAAATGAGTTGATGTGACTACGATACGATAATATGATAATACTTTAGTGTCAGACAGGTCTGAAATTTGTTTTGCATCACAGCAGCTCCATTTGCAACATCACAGAAAGGACAAAGACAAGAAACAAGGATACATACATTTAAACATTACAATCACAGAGGATGATATTCAGGGCCCTTCATCGTACCTTTACCTGGGATTAGGCTCCATATTTAGTTTTAGGATTGACTGGTGCGCAAAAGAGTGCTTCAGTCTAACCTTATTAAATCGTGGAACCCTGTATCTCCGATTTGATGGTAGCAATTCATATTCACTGTTCAAAACATGGTTGGGGTCAGAGACGATGGTGTTAGCCAGCCTTAAGATGTTATTATGATAGGCTGATTCATAGAATTTCTCAAGGGGTTTGACCTACAATCTTTGAGCAGGTTTTCATTTGGTGGAGCAGTTTTGACTTTAAAGTGGTGGACAAACTCTTGTACCATGTAGTATAACAATACTGTAGAACACTCATAATCACAGAGGTAAAAAACAAAAGAAGAATTAGTTTACTCGCCCCAAAAGACCTGAGGCGCGGAGAAAGTAAATTCTTTGTTTTGTCTTTTTACAGACAAATTCAATGTGGTCTTTCCAAGATAACAGATGATTCAATCATTACGCCCAAATATTTATATGAAAATACCTGCTGTATTTTTTCATTATGAATAACAATAGGAACTTTATGAGAGTCAGATGGTGAACCAAATACAATTTATTCCGTTTTCTTTGTGTTAAGCTTAAGAGCATTACTATAAAGCATACTGTAAAGCATCTCGCAAAGACATTTGAATATGTTGCCTTATTTGTATTGCTTGTTTCTTGGGCTATCACGTGATCAAAATTCCAGCAGAAAGTTGTTTTAATGTTTTGTCTGTGTGCTGAAAAACAAGTGTGTTTGAAGATTTTACAAAAAAAGTTGTTATTCTCTGTGTAATCTTAAAACCAAGTGTCATAAAAATCACTACAAATATGAGACAAAAACCAGATATTTTCTACATTTTTAGACTGTTTTATTTTGCATCACATCCTCACCAGCTCAGGTGAAAACTACAGTGAGAGATTTGTACAGTGAGTAGAGACTAAGGGATGTGGCCGCCGGTGTACATTGTTTCAGCTGCATCCTTCCACACTGTAAATGGAAATTGTCACTTTAACCTTGCACAGACTGTATCTACTATACTGTTGTGTAATTGTAAAATTGTATTGTATGCTATACTGTACATGTGAATGTAAATACATTTGTGCTTTCTTCTATTCTAAATAAATATGATATGATATTACATATGATGGTAATTATTGTAGGAAGTCACCCATCAAAACACCTGTTGCAGCCAGCATACTATCAACACTGAGCATATACAGTCTTTTCCTGTTCAGTCATGGGGTTGACACTGACTTTCATCTAATAATATAAAATAATATAATATAATATAATCTTAGTAGTTTACTTAACTGTGCGCCTAACAAAAAATTACGACTTCTGAAGAATTTTTGTCAAGGATGATACCAAGTTTGAAATAAAAACAGGAAAGAGTCCATCACTTAAACCCTTCTTTTATGAAGACATAATCATTACTAAGAAATACACACTTTGCCAAGGTGCTTGCAAATAATCTAATGGTTTGTTTTCGTTGATCATATCAATTGAGAGTCAGTTTTGAGGTGTGAAATCAAGAAAGCTTTGATTCTATAAATAAATCTTCCAACTGTAGCAGGCAGGGTGGAACACAAAACAGGTAAATGCACTTTTCATTTTGACATAAAAGAAAAGTTCTTGAGGATTTTGCTCATAGGTGATAGCAACAAAGCCTCTGCCTTTAAAGAACCTTTTAATGTTTTTATAGGTCATATCAGTAGAGCATCAGATTTAAGAAGTGAAATCCAGAGAAAAAGTCTTGTTTTTAGTTCTGTAAACCCCAAATACCCCGTGGTGTAGAAGAGGGTATACGCAGGTATACAAGGTCTGCCATCCTCTTTTCTGACGGTTTATAATATATCCACTAATAAGCCAAAAATACACTGGAAAATATATAGAAGACCCACTTCCCCCTCTGTAACCTACCCATCTACCTAGTAGTACACCCACCTCATCAATGACCACTACACCACTGAGAATACCAGTACATATAGGCAAGTGGCTGAGGAAAGGTAACCAGCACATTGGCTCAGTGCTGCAGGTGTGAATGTGCTTTTTTGTCTGTGTGTTACACCTGTGATAGTCTGCTAACTCGTCCAGAATGTACCCGGAGGCCTCCATATAATAATTGACCATAATTGACATATATAAGAGGTAATTTATCTCACAGGCTTGCTCAATTCTAATACTATTTTGCTTTGAAAGATACTTTTCTTAAATAATGTGTATTTTATTACTTGGAGTATTCATAATGTTTTTGTTATGTGGTGTGTGGGTGTATGTTTTGATGTTTTAATGAATAGCCGGATGGGTCAAAGGCAATTTTCACAAAGGCCACTTTGTGGACAATAAAGTCTATTCTATCTTCATTGAAACAATTAAATGCACATAAAAGTAGCTATTAATATTAGGGCTGTCCCGAATACCATTTTTTTGGGCTTCGAAGCTTCGGTGAGAAATATTCGAAGGTATTCGAAGCTTCGGGACGATGCCGCTGCCGAACTACTATACACACACGCACCTCTACACATGACAAACAGCGATATCCGTCTGAGAATAATTATAATATTCATGTTGAATATAAATAATGAATAATGTTGTAGGATTATTCATAATTTCATGAGCTATTTTGAGATTTATACATTATTATTACATATTTATATATAAAAAAAGTAAGAAACGAAGCATTTGAATAGTGATTTGTTTACCATGGTTGAAGCTTCGAAGCTTTGAAGCATCGGGTCAGCCCTAATTATTAGTTAATAGATAACAAAACCAACAAGTATTTTAGGTACGTCAAAGAGGTGGAGTTTTTGAAAATGTGTTTTTACCTTAAGTCGTGACTGGCTGACCATCTATAATGTGTATCCTTATTTAGTAATGAAATGTTTGTCATGATAAGCTAGTGAGTAAATACTTACTTTGAAATAATGTAATCTAATTTCATATCATATTATTTAACATTATTTCATCTTAGTGATAAATAAACCAGGGCTGCACGGTGGTGCAGTGGTTAGCACTGGCGCCTCACAGCTAGAGGGTTGCAGGTTCGAATCCGGCTTGGGACCCTTCTGTGTGGAGTTTGCATGTTCTCCCCGTGTTAGCGTGGGTTTTCTCCGGGTACTCCGGTTTCCTCCCACAGTCCAAAGACATGCAGGTTAGGTTAATTGTGGACTCTAAATTGCCCGTAGGTGTGAATGTGAGTGTGAATGGTTGTCTGTCTCTATGTGTCCTGTGATGGACTGGCGACCTGTCCAGGGTGTACCCCGCCTTCGCCCAATGTCGGCTGGGATCGGCTCCAGCCCCCCCGCGACCCCTAACGGGATAAGCGGTTGCAGATGACGATGAGGATAAATAAACCAGTTCTCTGTCTTTCTTCAGTCAGCAGGTAGTTGCAGTTATCTTTTCTTCCACATGATGACGCCAGATACTCAGAAAAAGAGTCTCATAAGAGAAAAGTGTGTCTCTCCTGGAGAAACAGTGAAAGGACACTTTAATGACACAGATCATTTAATGATCTTAACAACCATTTATTTAATTAACTTGATGAATTCGCTGTACTGACCACAATGCATTTCTACCACATAAATGATGAGTACATAAAAGTAGATGTTAGCCACTTCTGAGCCACTGCTGCACTTGTCTGCTGTCAAACATTATCCAACTTCCCAACAAGGAGTTTTCGGACAAGTCATCATTATAACAAGTACAGAGCAACACAGAGCAACATACTGCAAGTGAATAAACATCAGAGATAAATAAGGTGGAGGGGAAATGTGGGCACATCTACTGTCCAGAGGAATTAGGGAAGATTTTGACTGGATGTTGTTCCATCACTGGAGACTGTCCACACTTTCTGCTCTGCACCTTGAAGAAAACAATAAGTTTAGCCATCATATAGATCATTATTTTTAAATTGTACCGTTTCACTGAAACGAGGAGCACCTTTACACTGGTATTGTCATCCTGCTGCTGTCCTGTTCTTCTTTGAGGAGCCACAGCAAGAAGCTATCCACTCAGCGGCTCTGCGCAGAACTGAAGGAAGAAGACAATGTAAAACAGACATGAATTCTTCTTTTATCTGTTTGTAGTATCAACCATACTGCTGCTGACATAATGTGGTGGCAGGTAACCTGATCTCACACCTATCAGGTTTAACACGCTCCGTTTAACACACAACCCTACTATGCATTTTCATGTTATAAGTATTTACTTGACTAAAATGTGTTTCTCACCACAGTCAATACAATAAGGCTGTCTATGGGAAAACATGTCACTATTCACAATGACATATTGTTTATGAAACCTGTTTGCTACAGCATTGTCTGTTTAAAAAGTAAGTTAGTAAGTAAGTAAGTAAGTAAGTAAGTAAATACTTACCAGAGAATATCAGTCACAGCATAGTTCCACTTTAATTTCTTCTTTTACGAGTTAATGTAGAAGTCATCTGTTCCCATGTGGTCAGTGTAATGATGTATGCGAGCCGACACAAGACAATGAGTGTTTCTTCAGTTACAGAGACTGTATTCACTGAATGATGTCAGCAAATTGAGGGCCACCACAGATACAGGAAGTATAGTATTACTGTTATGTCGTTCATTTTTCCATTGCATGTTTACTTCAAATACCTGAAAATGTTGAACAAAAGGAGATATTGCCACTGACATAATTAACATAAGAACAGTATACACATTTATGATAAGGGGTCTTTTCATGCAATGTGTACAAACAACTAAATAATCATATGTGCATCTTGAGCATTTGGTTGTCATAACAACTGCAATCAAGGTGCAAAGATGGGGATGTATATTTGTCAGTATATTTCATTAGAGAAATATAGTAACAAAATGATTGCATTATTATACACACTTCTTTTTTTTTGTCTTGTTTTTTGTTTCTGTAGGTGAAAGATTAAAATTGATAAAAAATGAGTGTCAAGATAGTTAAATAACAGAAAGGAAGACACATGTATCATTGAAATGTACTGACACAATAAAGTTCATCTATGATATGATATGAAAACGCAAATTCATTTTAACACATTAACGCAATCGATCTTCCGGAGGATGTACTGGGCTCAGTTTTAAAGCTAGAGTAAAAATTCAGTTGTACTAGCTTGTTGGAAAGGAGGTTAAATAACACTCCAAACTTACACAAAATTTTGGCGAGGAAAACCTGTCATGGCCATTTTCAAAGGGGTCCCTTGACCTCTGACCTCCAGATATGTGAATGAAAATAGGTTCTATGGGTACCCACGAGTCTCCCCTTTACAGACATGCCCACTTTATGATAATCACATGCAGTTTGGGGCAAGTCATAGGCAAGTCAGCACACTGACACACTGACAGCTGTTGTTGCCTGTTGGGCTGCAGTTTGCCATGCTATGATTTGAGTATATTTTTTATGCTAAATGCAGTACCTGTGAGGGTTTCTGGACAAGATTTGTTGTTGTTTTGTGTTGTTAATTGATTTCCAATAATTAATATATACCTACATTTGCATAAAGGAAACATATTTGTTCACTCCCATGTTGAAAAAAAATATATAGTAAATCAGCTTCACACTTCATAAACCATGTCAGTAAATCAGGTTTCACCTAAGCTATATGAAATTAAACATATTAAATCAATTCTGTTATAAATGGCATACTTGTAATATAGTATTGAATGACATCTCTCAGGGCTACGACTAAAATGTAATATAACTATGACAATGTTGTTTTTGGATATAAAAAGACCTTAAAAAAACATTAAAAATAGAAAATATAAATGATAAAAAGAAAAGAAAAAAAAATAGCAAAAGGACAAATTGGAATCAGCCTTGTGGTAATTTCTAATAATGACACAAGATCTTGTGGCCATTATTACCAAGAGAAAAATGTATCTTGTAAACACGGTAATCGATTGAGTTGGTCTGGCCGGAGCGATGCTGCTGTGATCTGCTAGTAGAGTCTGCTGCAGGCTTGTTGTCATGTTTCTGCTGTTAGCCTTCAGCGCTAACCAGCCGGCTGACTTCTCTCCAACATACTCTGATCCAGCAGGTGGGTCACACTCTTATGTCAACAACCTTGTACTAACGCCAAGCTGATTAACTCCTGCAACATGAGTTTATGAAAGTAGCCGCTGTTTGTTATAAATAAGCGTGTCACTGGAGCTGAGAGCAAAACAAGCTAACAAGTTAGCTAGCTTAACGTTAGCATGAGAGGCATGTCTGGCGAGCAGAGCTTTAAATGAAGCTCTTTACTACACAATCACACTCACACATGTCAGCTAGTTGTCAGATGTTTCTCTGGTTAACGTGTGGTAGGTCAGCAGGAGGGCTGGACAGTCTTCAGCTCTCATTGTAAACAACAGGAACTTGTTTTGGGTTTTTAGCGCACAGCGACACAAATGTCCATGTTAGGTCATCTTCTCCTCTGACGACGGGCTGCTTCCTCCAAGAACAGCTGCATTACCTCTCTCAGAGTTAGACAGCGCTTTATGTTCATACAGTTTAGTTTGCATGAGATCCCCTCATGTTTGACGCTTGTTTGAGCTTGTAAATGCCACATAGCTAACATGGCTCTGATCCAGCATAAACTCCTCTCTGCTGCTGTTTCTGTGACAGACTGAGACAAGTCATTAAGCTCAGTGGCCATAATGAATGCACTTGTGGATGCACTGTCAAACACAATGATGATAGTTTTAATAAGAGAGACCTGTATGGCTGACAGCTCAGTGCTGCTGTCTGTGCATGGTCACACACACACACACACACACACACACACACACACACACTAGTGTAACAAGCTCTCAGCTGTCAGCCTCAAATTAGATTAGATTTAGATTTATTGATCTATCCCAGAGGGATGTTTGTTTCCACAGCCAGTACACAGAAATATGCATATATACACATAGCAGCACATAGCAACATACACATATACAGATCAGATATAAACAGTACACTCTCTCATGTATGCACTCATTCATCCCACAGTGTGAGTGAGGCAGATTGTTCAGAGGCTGCTGTTGCAGAAGGAATAAAAAAACGCCTGCTGATCTTCTCCATCAAAGTGTTCTGTATCTCCGAGCAGATGGTTGTAATTCAGCTTTAATTTATTTATTTCAAGCTGTGAAGTGTTGGTTAGGGGGGGGGACAGTGTCATTTGATATTGTGAGAGCTAGGTGTGTGTGATAGTCCCGTGAAAGGTGAGGTCTCAAGTTATTTATGGATGCAGAGGGCAAAATAATATGACTGATTTCAGGTTTTTTTCATTCTAAACTATAATGTATCTTCTTAGCAAGAATATGTCATCTCTCTTTGAGCATTTTCTCTATTTTTTTGACAGTTTGACAGACGTATTGATTAATTGAGAGAGTTGCAGCTGTAGTATGTACTATGGCATCTTAAATTTGACATTCAGTGATTATCATCTGTTGCCTGAAAATTAGGGAGGCACCGATCCAACTTTTTCAGTTCTGATACCGATAGCAATACCTGGGCTTTGGGTATCGGCTGATACCGAGTACCAATCTGATACCAGTGTTTAATTAATAAGCTTAATGCCTCACTGAGTGGAAGTGACTGGGATCATTCTTTTATGTGTAAGGCAACATCAGGTTTGACTTAAACATCGCTTTCCTAACTTTGTAAAACAAATTGTAACAAATAAATATAGATATGTAAATGTATTTATTTGTTCTTTATTTTTTTTTAAATAATGCATCATACACCAGTAACTTGGTAAAAAAAATCTTCAAAATTGCCAGGAATTACAATTCAAGTGTAAACCTTTTTATTGCAGCAACAAATTGGTCAATAATTAAAATAACAGTATATAATGTATATAGTATAAACACCCACGAATTGAATTGAGTAGAATAGATCGGCCCCATTGTCAGCAATTTCATTCAGTGTCAGTATCGGTGCATCCCTACTGAAAATAATCTTGTATACTTAATTTGACCAAAAGTACGGCTGCACAATTAATCATAATTTCATGTAAATCGCAACATGGCCTACTGCAATTTTCAAATTGCGTGTGTCAAAATACCATTTTTAAATTAAATATTGTGATGCTGCAGAGATGTCCTGGCCTACACATCATATTTTACAGACTTACGAAAACATCTTTGTTTGGTACAGATTACCGCAAAAATCACACCATACCAATTTAACATCTGAAATAAAAGAAAGCATTTTAATCATATCAGTGGAATATGTCTAAAAACGATCATCAATTTCAGCTTTAATTTATTTATTTCAAGCTACGTTTTGCATAATCAGTTCTCAAGTTATCAGAGTCAAGTATAAAAGGACTCAAGTCAGATTGAAGTTCAGGTCATGCAGTCTGTGTGTCCTCTGTATTTGACTAGAGTTGAAACAATTAATCGATAATGTGATAATGAAAATAATCATACATAATATCTTTCATACAGTGGTGAAAATGTCTCGGTGTCTTCCTAAATGGTGGTTTACTACAGTTTCCTACAAACTCATGCTGTGCAGTCAAGTTTTGTTTAAACCCACAGAATTTTATTTTATATTTTTTACAAATTAAAAATATGTCAGTTTTTGGGGAGATGTGTATAAAATGATGCACAAACATCTAGAAATTGTTCAATTTGATTGAATGGTGAAGCCATAAAAACATGGTCTGACTTTTTCACATCATATAGCTTCAATGTAACAATTCGATACAGAACAAGTTGGAATAAGATTATTTTATCATCCTTAAAAGCTACTTACGTGGAAACTGTATGTGAAGGGGTTGAAGTTGCTTTCACAGAACATCACCTCCATGTACCTGTGATATGTGTGTGTCGTACACAGGATGTTAGGATGGAGTGTGGCCCAGTTCTGCCGGACAGCCTGGTGTTGGAGATCTTCCTGCGTCTGCCCCATGATGCCGTGCTGAGAGCTGGTCTGACCTGCAGACAGTGGCTGGCTGTCTCCAGAGATGAGTTCCTTTGGAGGGAGCTGTTCTACAGCTACTACCGCATACCACGCTCTGTTCCCCGACACCCAGGTAAATAATCGTATGTTTAACAGAAGAAGTCAGTTTCATTCAGTATAAAAAAGACACTGATAGCAGCTTTGAGTTATGAGTATAGATATTTAGACCAATTGCAGCTAATAACCCCTGATCTTCCTTTGTGCAGCGGCGGTGTCATGGTACAGGGAGTTCAGGCGTCTCTTTGACTGTATCCCCTGTGTGGAGGTTCAGACGCTGAGAGAGCACACTGACCAAGTCCTCCACCTGGCTTTCTCTCACAGAGGTCACCGCTTCTCCTCCTGCTCCAAAGACTGCACCGTTAAGGTAGGGATTTTAAATATTCTTGAGGTCACTTTCAACCCAGATCATATTTTCTTTCTTTCTGCCAGCGTCACAAGTGATTGTGTTCAGCCTTTGGTTATGTACTAGGGCTGTTAATCAATTAAAATATTTAATGGAGTTTAATCACATGATTGTCCATAGTTAAACGCGATTAATCGCAAATGAATCACACATTTCTTATCTGCTCAAAATTAACCTTAAAGGGAGAGTCGTCAAGTATTTAATACTCTTATCAACATGGGAGTGGACAAATATGCTGCTTTATGCAAATGTATGTATATATTTAATATTGGAAATCAATTAACAACTCAAAACAATGACAGATATTGTCCAGAAACCCTCACAGGTACTGCATTTAGCATAGAAAATATGCTCAAATCATAACATGGTAAACTGCAGCGCAACAGGCAACAACAGCTGTCAGTGTGTCAGTGTGCTGACTTGTCTATGACTTAACCCAAACTGCATGTGATTATCATAAAGTGGGCATGTCTGTAAAGGGTGGGACTCGTGGGTACCCATAGAACCCATTTTAATTCACGTATCTTGAGGTCAGAGGTCAAGGGACCCCTTTTATAAATGGCCACGACAATTTTTCCTTGCCAAAATTTAGTTGTGTCAAGTTGTGTTAATGCGTTAAAGAAATTAGTGGCGTTAAAACAAATCTGCGTTAACGCGTTATCACGTTAACTTAGACAGCCCTATTACATACCTAAATGTAGTATGGCTTTTTTCCCCCCCTGGTTTACTGGTAGTCCGGCTTTAAAGTAGGCCTACAAACTTCAGGGCAAGCTCCAACAGGTGAACCTAAAAAATGTATTCAAACATGTCCTGTCAACACGGTGCCACCCAGACTGCAGTTACATTTGTGTTTTACAAAATTTCAGTAATTTCATAATAATCTTGGCACTCTCTGTGTTCTTGTTTACTGACACATTTTTTTTCTCCAGGTTTTAAGTACTTTTTATGGGTTTCATTCATTGGAATGTTAAATCTTAATTTTGGTTTTAAATGTAGGAGTTTGCTTTGGTGCTTGACTGTGTGCTGGGAAGCAGCTCGACTGGTGAATTAGAGCAGTGGTTCATAATTTCAGGGGGTTGCCAGATGCTTGTGGAGAAAAAGAATTAAATCACATGTTAAAAATAAAATAACATATTTTAGACTGAGGCATGTTTTTTACATTACATTGCCTGTACCAGTGATATTAATTAGCCTTAGAATCGATTTTATTGAGTGTAGGCACATGAGTTTCTGACGGGGGATTTCCTGCGGGTCAGGCGGAGAGAAAAAGTCCCAGAATGCATCAAATCCACAGTGCCTGGAGCACATTGGGCAACGCCAATTAATCAGATCATTCACAGTAATCACTCAAAATCAACAGGGGGAGGCAGGTAGAAACAGCTGTTTACGTCGGGTGGGGGGCTCGGGAACACTAATCTGATTATTCTGGGGAGTCGTCTGGAACTGTCAGAGCAACAAGTCGTTGATATAATTATGATTTTAGATGAGAACATGATGAGAAATCATTATTATTAAAGACCAATTGATCCTGCTTGTTGAGAGATTTTAGTAAGGTTTAATGTTCATAGCGGGCTTATGATTATCACTGAAACGTGTCTTGCATGTCCATTGAACCTCAGCACATAGCAGATTTCCATTAAAACCAGACTCAACATGTTAAGGAATCTTTCGTTTGAACAGGATGAACTATGGTATTTTACTTTGGGCAGTAAGCTCTTGTAACATGTAACATATACAGATGCAATTATTAGAAATCCAGGGGTCTTTTGAGCCTTCTTCTTCTCTGATCCCCTCAATGTGTAACCACCATCAACTGTCGTCCTCCTTACCATCCACTTTCCAAGCCTGACCTCTGGCTTCTTTTGTGCAGCTATGGGACACGGAGCGGCCAGATGGTAATATCTCGATGGTGCACAGCTCCAGCATGCGGCAGTTTAACTGGGGCTACACCCAGTTCTCCCAGTTCAATGCTGACGACACCCTGCTGCTCGTGTCTGGTGTCTACCTGGGCCCGCACCACTCCTCGTCAGGGGAAATCGCTGTCATCAGTCTGGGTAGGCAGCAAAAATGATCCCAGAACAGTAGTGTGACATCATTTCCTGTTAATGTTTCTTGAAGTTATTACCTCCGCCAAGGCTCGGGGAAATTACAGTTGAGTTCGACCAAAGCACACTTGGTGATTGTTGCACAGAGTAATGACGACGGTTGTCCAGTTTGAATGAAGTGTTTTACGCTGCTCCGCTACGTACAGCTGATCTCATCAGAAATAAAAATACATTTGGATGATGGCGCAAGCTGCACGGAGATTGGGGCGGAGGTCTGCGCTCTCCGAGTGCCATTCTAGTTTTTAGTTTTCACAATAATCTTTTGTGGGAGTCTTTCCTCAATTAGGAGTTTGTGTGTGTTTCCAACTCTCCCGTTCTCCCCTTCATGTTTTACCACACTGCAGAAAACTACACGCTGTTGTCGCGTGTGAGGAACAAGCCGTACGACGTGTTTGGCTGCTGGCTGAATGAGACTCACCTGATCTCGGGGAACCTGCACTGGATAGGCAACATGACGTCCTGCTCTGTGCTCTGGCTTAACAAAGCCTTCCAGGTGAGACCGAGCGTAGCAGCTAAAGCCTCTTAGACGTGATTGGAAAACAAATTACACTCCACGTCTTTCCTCCTCACCCCTTCTCTTTTCTCCGACAGGATGTTGAATCAGAGAACGTCAACGTAGTCAAGCGCCTTTTCAAGATCCAGAACGTCAACGCCAGCACCATCCGCACAGTGATGGTGGCCCACTGCCGTCGTCATGACAACCCGGACTTGCTGCTGGACTACGAGGCTCAGTCCCAGGCTCGAAGGCAGAAAGGGCAGCAGCAGCAGCAGCACCAGCCCCTCCTCTTTGACCTGGGAACCTCCGGCAGTGAGGAAGAAGATGAGGAAGAGGAAAGGGGCGAGGGAGCAAGACTCCCCACTGCCCGCTTTTCTCAGCCAACCATCTCAGGCCTGGAGCATGTTATACAGGTGAGCTAGATCAGTGGTTCCCAACCTTTTTACTTCAGGAACCCCTTTTCTATTATTGAGTAAACTGACGACCGCTGACTAAGTGACATATTTTATGGATATTTCATGTTATATTCAATGAATAACAATAACAGTACTGAACAACTGGTAAATTGTACTATTAACCCAAATAGTGAATGCAATAACTGCCGGACGTTTGTGTAAAACGAGCAGTTTGGATGAATTTTGAGCAGATTATTTCCTGTGAATATTGCAACAGAGATGAGTTTTCCTGTTATTTTAGGAACTTTGAATACAATTTTTCTGTCTGTATTATGTTTTTCATACTTAATAGGCTTTTTTTTTTTTTTACAAATTCAGTGTTTTCTTCTCCCTGATGCTTGGCCATTGTTCTATCAGCTCTTTGGTTGTTTTAACTGCATAGTTTTGTAATGTAGGACGAGGAGCAGAGTCGGGAGGCTCCATGACTCTGCTCCTATAGGCTATAGCCTGTGTTCAGGTCTTCACCGTGCCCTTATCCTGTTTATATCTTATCAATAATCCAAACATCAAAAATACGTTTTTTTCATAGAAATGAATGAAATCCTGAGATATAGGCCAACTGAATATTTTTAAAAAGATGTTGTCTTACACCCACTAAAATTAAGAAGGCCTCGCGACCCCCCCTTGAAGCTTTGGCGACTCCTAGTGGAGGTTGGGGTCCTCAGGTTTGGAACCAGTGAGCTATGTGTAAAACTCAAGGCATTTTGATCAGTGTTTTTTTAAAGTAATACTGTTCTTAATTCTTCCTCTATTCGTGTGCTTCTCTTCCTTTCTCTTAGAGTTGTAAAAATGTAGGCCACACGGAGTTGGCGATTGAGACCCACGTGGCTAAGATTATGGGCAGAGCACACACGAAGGCCCCTGACTCCAGCCTCATTGAGCCCTCTGAGCCCGGGGACGGAGAGGACAAAACTTACTTACTCTTCACCACCGGCAGCCTTACATACTCCCCTCACCAGATAGGTAAGATCTCTTCCAAGCTGAGGCATCACAGCTTAACTACGCTGATATAATGCAACGATTCATGAGACTTTGCTCATGAAATGTCTCATGCGGTAGTCTTTGTCCCTTTCCAGGTATTAAGCGGATCAAGCCTGACCAGATGACCACTTGTGGTCCTGTACTCGGGGAAGAGCGGAGTTCAGATGAGTTTTTTGATTCCTTGGACCATGTAATCGATATCCATGGACACATCATTGGTATGGGCCTTTCTCCAGACCACAGGTAAGCAAATGATGTATAGATTCAGTATGATTTCAATGTAGAAAATAAGCTATATGGGCTCATATGTATGAACTGGAATGGCGACTGCCCATCAGTGGCCGAATGCGTCTGTGGTTGAATGGGAGCAAATGATCCAAAATCTGGAAAGCCTCCCAGAAGAGAGGAGGCTGTTATAGCAGTATATTAATGGTCTTGGATGAGATGTTCAGATATCACATACGGGTTGTGTCAGAGAACTACGGTGGCCTTCTGGTAACTTAAAAACACAAAAGGCTCTCGCTAGAGCTAATGTTGTTATACGTTCTGTCTAATTGTAGGAACATGGCAGACTCCGTGAAGAGGACTCACTCTCTATATAGATCAGCTCAGAGGCCATCCTTAATAACACTACTTTAGGAGCAATGGAAGTCCGACGGCGGCTGGCGGTACCATGGTTTTGCACTCTGTGGCTCACGTTATCGCAATTAACTGCAACTACGGTAGCTTTCAGGTAACATAAAAACGTGAAAGGTTCTTGCCAGAGCCAGTGTTTGATCTGGTACTGTAGAAACATGGCAGAGAAACATGGTGGACTCCGTGATGAGGATCCACTCCCTATGTAGATATGAAGGGCTCATTCTAAGCTAACGAAAACACAACAATTCTTAGTTTCAGGTGATAATACACTAATGAAAACTTTGTTATGAATATTATATTCCATTTCTGCAAATAGATCCCCCAAAATGTTACGCACTGGCCCTTTTAAAAACGACATCTAATGAACTTTTCAGATTGCGTACTCCGTTATGACTCTTAAATTGACTCCTTTGCTTTCATTCATCAGGTACCTTTATGTGAACAGCCGGGCTTGGCCAGCCGGGTGTGTGATCTCGGACCCCATGTCTCCTCCTCCCATCGCCGAGGAGATCGACCTGCACGTCATCGATCTGAAGAGTTTGAGGGAGGAGAGACGGAGCCTGCGCGCTCACCGAGCCTTCACGCCTAACGATGAGTGCTTCTTCATCTTCCTCGACGTCAGCAGAGACTTTGTTGCCAGGTGGGTCCCCAAAGACCGTCTAATTGTCCAAGAATAGATGCAGCTTTCACACATGCAGCCCTCACCATAATTTGCCTGTGGTTTTGCCATTTAGTGGTCAAGTATGATACGGGAAGTGATACTGCGAATGGTGGTAAATTTGTCTTCACAGTTTGACAGATCATGTCGTGGTAACATCTGTGTTTCCATACTGGCATTGTGGTTATTTTTATCTTTAGCTATTTTGGTGTTGGCGTGTGAATGATCACATAGTTTAAAAATAATGTAGCTCGTGTGAATGACGGAAGCTGCCATCATCACAGGAACAGCTCGGGTAATTTATTTATTCAATGAATCTGTGAAAGCACCTAAAAGATGTAGGAGATACACTTGCAATATCAAATTTGAGGTTTCATTTAGAAGCTAAACAAAAACAAAGAGATGGAAATGAAATGTTCCCTTCAGACCGAGTGAGGAATGATGTAACTCTGCTCTGCAGGATGATCAACACGAAGAGTTTAAAACAGATTTTCAGGATAGGAACTTTTTCACTAGCTGTATTCTGTCTGTATTACAGAATACATTTCTGAAACGTTTCCATCCAAAAAGCAATTTCAGAATAGAAATGTTCCACTTATATGTAGCATGTATGTTAACCAAACTCCCCCACCACAGCTAGAAGTGAATTTGCCACGTGGGAGGTATTGATTACATTGAGTGATATTGTTGAGAGTCTTGGGTGATTTCCAAAGCAAATGAGTGACAGAAGAACTGCCCACAGCCATTTAGCGACCACTAACTCTTTAAATGTGCATATAGACGTGAGTATTATTGAAAAAATGTGAACCTGTCCTTTAATATTTTAATACCACTGATAAAAAAATAATCGATTGCACGTTGGTGTTGTCTCTTAGCTTCGTTTTATGAAACCAGACAGTTCTCTTTAGTGACTTCAAAGCAGGTAATGTTTAGAGCTGAAACATAAATGTTGATTAGTTTTCTCTGCTTTTCATCGACAATGGACTGATTGATTGTCAATATTTTTTATGCAAAAATGCAAAAAAATGAACTGCTTCCAGCTTCACAAATCTGAGAATTTGTTGTTTTTCTTTGTCTTATTTGATAGTAAAGGGAATGTGTTTGGGTTTGGACTGTTGGTCAGACAAATTGAGCAATTTAAAGATGTAGATTATTACTAATTTATTATTATTAATTGAGAAAATAATTGGCAGAATAATCAATAATGAAGATATTTTGTTGTTGTAGCTCTATTAATAACAGACTGAAGCAAATGCTTTGATAACAATGTTGAAATAATTTCATCATGAGGGCTTCGCTGACTTATCTCTCTCCACTCTCCTACCCGTAGCGGAGCAGAGGACAAGCACGGCTACATCTGGGACCGCCACTACAACATCTGTCTGGCACGCTTGGCGCATGACGACGTGGTGAACTCGGTGGCGTTCAGCCCCGCTGACCAAGAGCTGCTGCTGTCTGCCAGCGATGACTCTACCATTAAGGTGTGGCGCTCACCCCGCATGGTGCGCCTGGCGCAGGCCCCCAGCCGGCCGCTGAGGCCCCGCGGCCTCCTGTCGTCCTGGCTGGGCCGCAACAAGAACTCGACGTCTCCCAGCAGTGTGAATGGAAAGCCGTGAGTCAGGTTGGAAAACACTTGCAGTGGGACGGAACGGGGAGAGGAAACTTTGATCTTTTTTTCCTCTATGGTGTGAATATATATAAATATATATATACACTCCATGTATATGTACAGTGTGGTGACAGTCAGTGGTTTTGCTTGAGCTCATGGTGTTGTGACACACCGCAGGGCTCTGTGTCTTCAGCTAACAGGGGACAGGACGTGATGTGACTCAGGGTTAGACACAAGAGAGCGCTGTTGCACCAGCAAAAGACAGAAACCACCACGGGCTCTGTTGTGCCGTTGAAGGGAGTGATATGAAATGTTACACAGGTAGAGATAGTGTAGAGCTGACACCTAAATGCACAAGACAGACGTCCAAACATGTTACCCAAGAGATGGTGTTTGTCTGTTTTTTATCTGTAACGTTGCGTCTAAACAGGTCAGGGCTCCTGGACCTGAGGTGTAAATGTATGTAAATGTCCCGCAGAGACGGCACCTTAATGGTCGCGGCTGTCATGTCCTGCTCATCAGAGGTAAAGTGCTGTAACAGAATTACTTCAGAATTTTCTTATTAATGGATATGTCCAATTGATGTCTTGAGTATAAACCCCCTAGAATAATGTTTTCAGAGAATTATAAAACCATTTAGAGAAGACAACATTTTGCTGCATTTACTGCGGTCTGCCTTGGTTTTTAATTATATCCCATTGTTTTTGTGCCCCATAAATGATCGATCATTACTGATCTGTTAAAAGTAGAATTAATTTAATCTAGAGGGGTTGTTGAGGAACAGTTAGCGTGAAGCATGACTGTGAACAAAAAAAAATGTGGTTTGTGTAGCTTATTATTATTTGGGCCTTTATTATGTAGAAATGTATTTAAACACTTTTATTCATTTGTTTCACAAAACGGCACCCGTTCATTTTGTCAGATGAATCTAAAAAATTGATGTCACCTGGCAGTTTTTCAATTAAAAAAATTATTTTCTTTCCTCATCATTACATGTCACAGAAGGTTTGTTTAGTTTCCAAGCAGACTTTCCCCACTTGAAGTCTAAAATCCCAACATAGAGAGCGGGGTACCTGGATATACGAACCCTGTATATGGATAACCTGGAGCCCTTCTGAATACAACTAGAACCATATATCTTTTGACAAATTGTTAAATTCACTAACTTCAAATTTGATATGATATTCAATGAATACATTCAGTAAATTGGCGGTTTTATTAAAGACGCTAATTCTGTTGAAAGAACAGATTGTACACCAAAAACAATAAGAAAAACATCAATTTCATGGACATGTCAAGTCACAGAAATGTCACACAATTCTTTAATTTAGACACATGTGGAGGACACATTTAAAAGTACCACAGGATATCTTTTCTGACATTAGAATAATTTAAAGGAACAACTAATGATGCACAATAATTTAAAATGCTCATACAGATCAAGTCATAAAAAAGTACAAAGGACAGTCACATTGAGATCAAATAGAAAAAGTCGAGCAAACCTCCTGCCGCCTCTATTCAAAAGCCTGATCAAAACATCGGTGCTTTTGTTTTTTGGGCCCTTACGGTCTTGTTTGTGTGTACACGGGTTATCCCCGTCACTACCCATCAGGCTTGTAGTCCTCTTCAAGGTTAGGAAAAGGAAAGTTCCATCACTGAAGGACTGGTCCCAAAAAAGCAAAACAAAAAGTAATACATAAGCTTGATGCTTTGTTTTTCAGTTGCGGTTTAACCAGCGCAAGGTTCAGGTACTTTACCTGGGAGATATTTGGAGATTCCCTGCTGACGATCGTTGTGACTGATTATTAAAAACACTTTAATTGTGATTGTGGGTTGTCTCATGACCTGGCCAAATCGAACTGGTGCATTTGCATGTCAAATTTTTAGGGAATCCTGTGTGAATGTCACTTCATCAGCAACTAACTTTTTTCTTGGTTTCCTTTGACAACTTATTTTTTACTGTGGCTCCATCTTGTTATTAATCATGTTTCCTGTCCTCCAATGTCATTTTCATGCTCCCCAGAAATAAAAAGCATGCCCTGAAAGGCCAGAAGTTTGCAAAAGTGTCAGATTAATATTCTTTTCTACCAAAAAACATTCTTGGGCCATTTTTGAGCGAATGTTTTGGGCATTTGCTAGAGCTGTTTGGCATTGGTAAGAAAGGGTCAACACAGGTCACCATGGAAACTAGAGGGTTACTATTGACTGCCTACAGTAAGCAATATTTAAATTTGTTCTAATATGAGGCAGAGTAGGGCGGAGCAAAACTTTCTCCATCCTAGGAAAAAAAAATTGGCAGCCCATTTGATTGTAATGTTATTGTAGATATTTGTGGCAATTATTAGTTATATTAATATAATATGAATTATATAAATATCTGACTTAAATTATAATTTTCTCCATTGAAATGAAGCATGAAGGTACAGTGTCAGATTTTGAAACCCCTGGTCTACAGCCATGCTAACTTGCTCAGCTAACGGCCCGCTGTTACATTAACATGCTCACATTAACAATGCTAACAGGCTGATTCTTAGCAGGTATAATGTTTACCATACTCACCATCTTAGCTTAGCGTGTTAGCACAAAACACAAAGTATAGCTAAGGATGATGAATGAATAATAAATAAATAAACTTTATTTATATAGCACTTTTCAAAACAGCAGTTCCAAAGTACTCAGTTAATAATAAAATGCATAATAGCACACAGCATGAAAACATATACAGTTTAGAAAACGGAAACAGATGTGCAACAATAAAAGCAATATAAAAAACTAAATTAAATTAAAAGACAAATAAAACCAAAACCAAAGGATTTGCATCCAACAAACTTATAAAAACATCACGAGCATTTTAAAGTTTTTTTAAAATGTGATACAGGCTCACTGATCTGACGATTAAAGCACAGTCCCCCTTTGTTTCAAGCCAGGATTGTGGGATTTTTAAGAGGTTCAGAAGATCTGAGTAAACTTGGTGCAGAGTATTGGGTTATAAATTCATAAATATAAGAGGGTGTCTTTCCATGGAGGACTTGAACTGGATCTTGAACTGAATTCTGAAGCGCACAGTAAGCCAATGTAGAAAGTTGGCAAGTGTGCTTGCAATCTGTTTTGTGTTCAACAGTCTTGTTCCTTTGCAGTTAAGATGGATATTATTCCACCTGTAGAGATCGTTCCTAGTCCAGAAATAGTCAAAGTGGTTGATAAAACCAAGACCAGTTACCACACAGAAATTGAGAAGCAACAGATGCAGCTAAAATTCTCACAGGATTCCCTCTGTGTAGGAATGGGACCAGGAAAAAATGCATATTTTGATAGTGATTGATTGGCTGGACCAAATGGTGCCTTCAAATGGGGTTGTGTTTAATTTTTCGGTACATCATAAGTGAATATATTGCAATTTTATTTGTATATTGCAATTCTTCGTAATTGTATAATTGCTAAATTGTTAGCCTCTGTGGCTTCTAGACGCCGACAGTAACGTTAATATTACCGTTGCTTAGTAGCGGTGTTCTCACGACTTAACCACTTGAAGCATATTATTCCCATGTTGTAACCACGAGCTCGCGAGATGCATTTGAAGGCACCATAATTGGGGAACTATTGAACTTGATGTCATCCCTGTTGTTGACCACATGTGCGCTCACACCAGATGCAGATTTCACTTGATGAGCAGCGGAGGCCGCAGCGGAAACATGGCCTGCATCGTGAGCAGACAATTCGGGAGGAAGGGGCTTTCAACCGTGGGCGCTTGCCCTCCGGAGATGTGGGCAAGTGGGTTGCGGAGTTCAAACTTGGAGCTGAGCGCTTCTTGACCTCTTGACCCGCGGCACAGCCCCGACTTCCTGTACAGGGTTAGCGGTGTCGGCTGGCTTTAGCTAACCCAGCTTAGCGGTGCAAAAGAATTCGAGAGCGGCAGAGCATCCTCTTCAATTCTGGGTCAAAGAAGGAGAGAGCTGAAGCACAAGACAAATCCCTGTGAGCTGACACTGGACTGGTGGCTCCAAAGCCCACCCGGTCCCTCAAGCGGTCACACTATGACCGGTCCAAAGCCCTCAGCTCCAGCTAATGTTTTAATCCTAGAGACAGCAAACAAGCCAGCTGACAGCTAGTGGCAACTCAAGTGAATAAAAGACAATCTGGAGCGAGAAAATGCAGATCATGTGAAGGGAGACAGATCCAGGGACATCCAACACATGGTGAGTAAAATCCACTTTAAGATAAATATTGTAATGCTTTTCTCCTTAAATCAATGAAACAAGCATTGCTTGGCTTCCATGCCAAGGTGAAGCCATGGGAATGTCATTACTGTAGTTTCAAAAGTGTTTGGCTATAAACCAAAATAGGGCTGCAACTTCTGATGATTTTCATTATTGATTAATCTGCAGATAATGTCATTGACAAATTGTTTGGTCTATAAAATAAAATATAGCTAAATACTAGGGCTTTCAATCGATTAAAATATTTAATCCCGATTAATCGCATGATTGTACGTAGTTAATCGTGATTAATCAAATTAATCGCACATTTTTTATCTATTGAAAGTGCACCTTAAAGGGAGATTCGTCAAGTATTTAATGCTCTTATCAACATGGGATTGGGCAAATATGCTGCTTCATGCAAATGTATGTATATATTTATCGTTGGAAAATGGAAATCAATTAACAACACAAAACAATGACAAATATTGTGGATGAAACCCTCACAGGTACTGCATTTAACATAAGAGATATGCTCAAATCATAACATGGCAAACTGCAGTCCAAACAGGCAACAACAACTGGGACGATTCACCTATCTCCCGATTCGATACCATCACGATACTTGGGTGCCGATTCGATATGTATTGCGATTTTTAAGTATTGCGATTCTACAAGAATTGCGATTCAATCTTACAATTTTTCGCGATATTTTAAATTTTTTTATTTTTGTTAACTTTTTTAACACTACATGGGAAAAAGTTTAATCATACTCTTCTAGGGAGTTTTACTTTGGACAATATCAACATCAATACAGTCAGAATTTTTGATTTTCAGCACGTATTAAGTCAGAGATGTCCTGAAGTCAAATATTTCAGGCAAACAAAAGAATAAAGACATTTCCCTCACAAATTAGTGGTATTTTCTATTTTATTTATAAGGGACATGTAACGTTTTATACTTCTGGTGAATATAAGCCAATCAATCTAATTTCCATATATAATTTATATACACCGATCAGCCATAACATTAAGACCACTAAGAGGTGACGTGAATAACATGGATTATCTCGATAATCTTATTTTTTGGGTGCGATATATTAGACAGCAAGTGAACATTTTGAACCTTGAACTTTGTGTTGGAAGCAGAAAAAATGGGCCAGCGTAAGGATGTGAGCGACTTTGAGGAAGATGAAATAGTGCTGGCTAGACGACTAGGTCAGAGCATCTCCGGAACTGCAGCTCTTGTGGGATGTTCCCGGTCTGCAGTGGTCAGGACCTACCAGAAGTGGTCCAAGGAAGGAAAAACCGGTGAACCGGCGACAGGGTCAGACCCGAGGCTCATTGATGCACGTGGGGAGCGAAGACTGGCCCGTGTTGTCCGATCCAATAGAAGAGCTACTGTAGCTCAGATTGATGTAAAAGTTAATGCTGGTTCTGATAGAAAGGAGTCAGAACACACAGTGCATCGCAGTTTGTTGCGTATGGGGCTGCGTATCCGCAGAACGGTCAGGGTGCCCATGCTGACCTGATGTTATGGCTGATCGGTGTATGTACAGTATATGCTGTTCCCTTAGTCACACGTGTATTCTTCCGCCAACTTAGTTTGTCGCTAGCTCTCCCATGTCTTTATCCATCCATGGTCAGCTCCATCGGGGGGGCGCTTGAATGCATTTAACATAAATGTCAGTATATGGGTACTCTACAGTTGTAGCGTCGGCCAATTTGACCACGGAGATTAGAGTGACGGCTGGCTTGACCGCACGTTACTGAAATACGATAACGTTTCCTGTCCCAAGGCCTTTTGAAAGAGGCTGGGTCACGTGCCATCAACGCGTCATATCTTTGGGGTACAACACATGAAAAAAAAAAAAATTGCGATACAGGTGAATCGAGGTGAATCGATTTTTTTTTCCAACCCCTATGTGTCAGTGTGCTGACTTGACTATGACTTGCCCCAGACTGCAAGTGATTATCATAAAGTGGGCATGTCTGTAAAGGGGAGACTTGTGGGTACCCATAGAACCCATTTTCATTGACATATCTTGAGGTCAGAGGTCAAGGGACCCCTTTGAAAATGGCCATGACAGTTTTTCCTCACCAAAATTTAGCATAATTTTGGAGCGTTATTTAGCCTCCTTCCCGACAAGCTAGTAAGACATGGTTGGTACTAATGGATTCCTTAGGTTTTGTAGTTATGACGCCAGCATCTTCACTCTAGCTTTAAAACTGAGCCCGCTACAACCTAAAAATCGCAGGTTGCGTTAATGTGTTAAAGAAATTAGTCATGTTAAAACTAATTTGTGTTAACTTATTAAATAGCCTTACTAAATATAAAATGTCCATCACATTTTCCACATTTTGTTTTTAAGATAAGATTTTTGCACACTCATCTTCGTCACTTATGTAATCAAAATATCCACAGGCCACCTGAGAGAATGGGCTTTTGTAAATAAATTCAGCCGTTGAAAAATAACATCAGTGTTTAGACAGAAACTGACAGCTACCCTCCCTCTAGTGGGGTTTTTCCTATAGGCCCCGCTCTTTAACCGCACCATGCTAAACAAAGCGATGTTGACAGTTTTTTTTCCACTCGTGGCTCACAGCAGGGGATAGCTGCAATACATCTAACAAGAACTCTGTGTGGCTGTGTGGTTAACACTTAGTTAGTGTTTGGTGAGAAACAACATTGCACTCATTTCACTGCAACAGTTCCATATGAAGTCATCAGCTGGTTTTAGTCAGAAAGGTCGCAGGTTTTCTAGAAACATGTTCTATGTGGTGGTGACAACCTGCATTAGTCTATTAATAACAAGAAGCTGAAAAGTCGAATGGTTGTACTGCAATGGTTAAAGTAAAGTTTTCACACGTAACACCAGGGTCTATTTCTTTATAACTGTGTGTGTTTTACCTGTTATATGTTTTATCTGCCGCATTTAGTCTTGTCAAGTATTTGTTTTAAAGCACTGACCAGATGTGGCAATTGTGAATCTCGTTGTATTTAATACAATGACAATAGAGCTTTCTATTTCTATTTCTAGCCATGCAGGCAGTTCTGGGGTTTTTATGCCTCCGTGCCGGCTACAGATGGCCGGCATTATGTATTTGGGTTGTCCATCCGTCAGTCCATTTGTTTGCCCAACTGATATCTCAGGAACGCCTTGACAGAATTTATTTAAATTTGGCACAAACGTCCACTTGGACTCAAGGATGACTGATTAAAATTTGGTGGTCACATGATACTATGACTTTTTTTAATGACATACTCTACTAAGACTTATTGACTTGTGACATGCTATACTATGGTTATTTTATAACTTTTTATGACATGCTAAACTATGACTTGTTACATAAAATACATACTATATTATGAGTTTTTAATAACATTGTTTATGACATACTATAGTATGACCTTTTTAAGACATTTTTAATGACAAACTATAAAGTTTTTTTTATATAACTTCTGTATGACATACTATAATAAGACTTTTTTAATGACATTTTTTATGACTTACTGTACAATGATTTCTTATGCCAAACTATACTATGACTTTTTTAAATGACTTTTTAGGACATACTATACTATGACGTTTTATGACTTTTTTTCCGCATACTATACTATGACTTTTTTCGACATACTATATTGCGACTTTTTTAAACTCTTTTTCGACATACTATACTAAGACTTTTTTTGACATACTATACTATGACTTTTTTTGACATACTATACTATGACTTGTTTTCGACATAATATACTATGACTTTTTTTGACATACTATACTATGACTTGTTTTCGACATAATATACTATGACTTGTTTTCGACATAATATACTATGACTTTTTTTCGACATAATATACTATGACTTTTTTCGACATATTATACTATGACTTTTTTTCGACATACTATATTATGACTTTTTTAAATTATTTTTTCGACATACTATATTATGACTTTTTTAATTATTTTTTTGAAATACTATACTATGACGTTTTTTTTACTCTTTTTCGACATACTATACTTTGACTTCCTTTTCGACATACTATACTAAGACGTTTTTCGACAGACATTACTTTTTTACTCTTTTTTTGACATACTATACTTTGACTTTCTCTCAACACACTATACTAGGACTTTTCGACATACTATATTATGACTTTTTTTAATTCTTTTTTCGACATACTATACTATGACTTTTTATTCTTTTTTTGACATACTATACTTTGACTTTCTTTCAACACACTATACTAGGACTTTTTTTCGACATACTTTACTATGACTTTCGACATACTATAGTATAAATTTTCTTTTGACATACTATACTACGTCTTTTTTATTTTTTCAACATAATATACGTTGACTTTTCTCGTTTTTCGACATGCTATGCTATGACTTTTTTCGACATACTATATTATGACTTTTTTTTACTCTTTTTTCGACATTCGACTGTTCCATAGTTTCACTCCACAGATTGAGATACAAAAGCTCTTCATGGTCGTAGTATTCGTACAACCATGAAGAGTTTTTGTATTTCAATCTGTGGAGTGAAACTATGGAACAGTTTTAATGTGGAGCTAAACCAATGTCCGAACTTAAACCAGTTTAAAATAAGGTACAAAGACATGATTTTCTCAAGCTCCAGGGATGAAGTGGGGGTTTGACAATCACAAGGTGTTTACAGGGGTTACTGTTTATATATTTATTACTGTTTATTTATTTATTGGTTACTTAATATTTATTCTGTCTTATTCAATCTTTCAATTTTTTTTCTGTAAAGAATATTGCAAATTTGTGGATATTTGATTTTGGGTATAAGAATAATATATGCATGGTCAGATGCTGTGTATTGTATATACTGTATGTATGTATATATATATATGTATGCATATATGTATATATGTATATTCATATGTATATATGTGTATATATATGTATGTATATGTGTGTATTGCGTGTTGTATTGCATGTAAATATTTTATATTATAAATTGCATATTATAAATAATAATATGTGCATATAAGAAAAGATAACAACTAGTCAATATGATTAAGTTAAATATGTAAGTAATGAATTGGTATTGTGATTAGGTTATATTATAAGTAATGAATTGGTATTCTGGATTGATAACAAATTTATATTTTGATAAGGATAATTATATCAGTAATTCATTTATATTTCTGTATGACAGAGATAAAAGGTTATAATTATAGTAGACAAATTTAAGAAAATGGAATTAGAGTATATATATGGCTCAATAAGGAAGCTGGTTAGTTATTAATGAATGACCTATGGAGAAGGGGTGGGATTAAATAAGTTTGTACTTCTACGCACTCCTTTTCGAATATGTAAATCAAGGCATCAAGTGTTTGACAATATCTTTTTCTTATGTCTACATGTTTTTTATTGTTTTGGTAAAACATGTGCTCTGCTACCTAGCAGTTAGGCTACAGCGGGTAGCTAGTTTTGTTCTAGTATAGTGTGTTGAAAGAAAGTCATAGTATAGTATGTCGAAAAAAGAGTAAAAAAGGTCATAATATAGTATGTCGAAAAAAGGTCATAGTATAGTATGTCGAAAAAATAAAAAAAGGTCATGGTATAATATGTCGGAAAAAAGGTCATAGTATGTTGAAAAAATAAAAAAGGTCACAGTATAGTATGTCGAAAAAATAAAAAAGGTCATAGTATAGTATGTCAAAAAATAAAAAAGGTCATGTCGAAAAAAAGTCAGTATAATATGTCGGAAAAAAGGTCATTGCATAGTATGTTGAAAAAATAAAAAAGGTCACAGTATAGTAAGTCGAAAAAAGGTCATAGTATAGCATTCCAAAAAATTTAAAAATGTCGTAATATATTATGTCAAAAAAAGTCAAAGTATATTATGTCGAAAAAATAAAAACAGGTCATAGTATAGTATGTCGAAAAATAAAAAAGGTCATAGTATAGTATGTCGAAAAAATAAAAAAGGTCATAGTATAGTATGTCAAAAAATAAAAAAGGTCATAGTATAGTATGTCAAAAAAAGTCATAGTATAATATGTCGGAAAAAAGGTCATTGCATAGTATGTTGAAAAAATAAAAAAGGTCACAGTATAGTAAGTCGAAAAAAGGTCATAGTATAGCATTCCAAAAAAATTAAAAACAGGTCATAGTATAGTAGGTCGAAAAAAGTCAAAGTATAGTATGTCGAAAAAATAAAAAAGGTCACAGTATAGTATGTCGAAAAAATAAAATACAGGTCATAGTATAGTATGTCGTAAAAAGATTATAGTATAGTATGTTGAAAAAATAAAACAGGTCATAGTATGGTATGTCGAAAAAAGGTCATAGTAGTGTGTCGAAAAAATAAAAAAAGGTCATAGTATAGTATGTTGAAAAAAAGTCATAGTATAGTACGTCAAAAAATAAAAAAGGTCATAGTATAGTATGTCGAAAAAATAAAAAAAGGTAGTATGTCGAAAAAATAAAAAAGGTCATAGTATAGTATGTCGATAAAAATAAAAAAGGTCATAGTATAGTATGTCGAAAAAATAAAAAAAGGTAGTATGTCGAAAAAATAAAAAAGGTCATTGTATACTAGTCGAAAAAAAGTCATAGTATAGTATGTCGAAAAAATAAAAAAGGTCATAGTATAGTATGTCGAAAAAATAAACAAAGGTCATGGTATAATATGTTGGAAAAAAGGTCATAGCATAGTATGTTGAAAAAATAATAAAGGTCACAGTATAGTATGTCGAAAAAATAAAAAAGGTCATAGTATAGTATGTCAAAAAATAAAAAAGGTCATGTCGAAAAAAAGTCAGTGTAATATGTCGGAAAAAAGGTCATTGCATAGTATGTTGAAAAAATAAAAAAGGTCACAGTATAGTAGGTCGAAAAAAGTCAAAGTATAGTATGTTGAAAAAATAAAAAAGGTCATTGTATACTAGTCGAAAAAAAGTCATAGTATAGCATTCCAAAAAATTTTAAAATGTCGTAATATATTATGTCAAAAAAAGTCAAAGTATAGTATGTTGAAAAAATAAAAACAGGTCATAGTATAGTATGTCGAAAAGATAAAAAACAGGTCATAGTGTAGTATGTTGAAAAAAAGTCAGCATAGTATGTCGAAAAAATAAAAAAGGTCATTGTTTACTAGTCGAAAAAAAGTCATAGATTAGTATGTCAAATAAATATAAAAGGTCATAGTATAGTATGTCGAAAAAAAGTCAAAGTATAGTATGTTGAAAAAATAAAAAAGGTCATAGTATAGTATGTCGAAAAAATAAAATACAGGTCATAGTATAGTATGTCGAAAAAAGATTATAGTATAGTATGTCGAAAAAATAAAAAAGGTCATAGCATAGTATGTTGAAAAAATAAAACAGGTCATAGTATAGTATGTCGAAAAAAGGTCATAGAAGTGTGTCGAAAAAATAAAAAAAGGTCATAGTATAATATGTCGGAAAAAAGGTCATAGCATAGTATGTTGAAAAGATAAAAAAGGTTACAGTATAGTATGTCGAACAAATTAAAAAAGGTCATAGTATGGTATGTCGAAAAAATAAAAAAGGTCATAGAATAGTATGTCAAAAAATAAAAAAGGTCATAGTATAGTATGTCGAAAAAAAGTCCTAGTATAATATGTCGGAAAAAAGGTCATTGCATAGTATGTTGAAAAAATAAAAAAGGTCACAGTATAGTAAGTCGAAAAAAGGTCATAGTATAGCATTCCAAAAAAATTAAAAACAGGTCATAGTATAGTAGGTCGAAAAAAGTCAAAGTATAGTATGTCGAAAAAATAAAAAAGGTCATTGTATACTAGTCGAAAAAAAGTCATACTATAGTATGTCTAAAAAATAAAAAGGTCATAGTATAGTATGTCGAAAAAAAGTCAAAGTATAGTATGTCGAAAAAATAAAAAAGGTCATAGTATAGTGTGTCGAAAAAATAAAAAAAGGTCATAGTATAGTATGTTGAAAAAAAGTCATAGTATAGTATGTCAAAAAAATAAAAAAGGTCATAGCATAGTCATAGTCGAAAAAAAGTCATAGCATAGTATGTCAAAAAAAGTCATAGTATAGTATGTCGAAAAAATAAAAAAGGTCATAGTGTAGAGATACATAGTGTATAGATTTTTAGTGTGACATACTATACTTTGACTGTCTTTCAACACACCCATACTAAGACTTATTTTGACATGCTATACTATGATTTTTTCCGACATACTATGCTATGTCTTTTTTTCGACATACTATACTATGACTTTCAACATACTATAGTATGACTTTTTTTTCGACATACTATACTATGTTTTTTTTTATTTTTTCAACATACTATATGCGTACTTTTTCAAAAGATTTCGACATACTATACTATGACTTTTTTAGTTTTTCGACATGCTATACTATAACTTTTTTTGAGATACAATACTCAACTTGAAATTTTTTCAACACACTATACTATGACTTTTTTTCGAATTACTATCGTATGACTTTTTTTAATTTTCGACATACTATAGCTTTTTTTCGTCGTACTATAGTATGACTTTTTTGTTTTTTATTTGTTCGACATACTATTAATTTTTTCGACATAGTATAATATTACTTTTTTTGTTTTTTATGTTTTTGACATACTATTAATTCTTTCTACATAGTATACTATGACTTTTCTTTTCGACATACTATATTATGACCTTTTTTTGACATACTATACTAGGACTTTTTTTCGACACACTATACTATGACTTTTTTTCGACATAGTAAATTGTGACTTTTTTAAACTCTTTTGTCGACATACTATACTCTGACTTTTTTTTCAATCATCCATCATCTGCAATCGCTTATCCCGTTAAGGTCGCAGAGGGGCTTGACCCGATCCCAGCTGAGGTCGCCAGACTACCACAGGACTGACACAGAGACAGACAACCCTTCACACTCACATTCACACCTACGGGCAATTTAGAGTCAACAATTAACCTAACCTGTATGTCTTTGGACTGTGGGAGGAAGCCAGAGTGCCCAAAAAAGGGCATTGTATAGTATTTGGAAAAAATGAAAATGTCATTGTACCGTAATGACCCTTCCGCAGGTTCACCTACGGAAACCTTGTTACGACTTTTACTTCCTCTAGATAGTCTAGTTTGATCGTCTTCTTGGCGCTCCATATGTCGGAAAAAAGTAGTCGAATGTCAAAAAAAAGTCACAGTTAGTATGTCTAAAAAATAAGAAGTCATATTATAGTATTTAAAATAGTCATATTACGTATGGCAAAAAAGTCATAGTATAGTATGTCGAAACATTTTTAAAGTTAGTATAGTGTGTCAAAAAAAGTTATAGTATGTCGAAATTTTTTTAAAAAGTCATACTATAGTATGTAAAAAAAGTCTTAGTATAGTAAGTCCAAAAAAATCATAGTATAGCATGTTGAAAAAATATGAAAGTCATAGTATAGTATGTCGAAAAAAAAGTCATAGTATGTCGGTAAAAAGTCATAATATATTATGTAAAACAAAATGTCATGTCGAAAAAAAAAAGTCATAGTATAGTATGTCAAAAAAAAGTCAGTTAAGTCCCTGAGGGTTCATGGCTCAAGGCCTCGATCTTATATACAGGTGAACTTGACCCCTTAATGACATCTAAACACAGCAAACTTGGTCTTGTGATAATGACTTGCATTTATCATTAGCTGTTGTTGGGTGTGGATGTGTGACTTGAACTCAAGACAATGTGTCACGCAGTCCACGAGTTCTGTGAGTGAAAGGGCTTTTACAAAGAAACTAACAATCAACTGAGAGTGAAACTGATTACAGGAGATGAGGTGCTGTTTGTATCTCACCTTTTTGTAATGTGCAACCCCCTCCCCCCCCCTAATCTGCATACGCAGAGCTGTGACCAAAACCTGCGATTTTCAGTTTCTCTGCAAGGCGGGAAGATAAATCTTCAATCTTCAATCACTTCCATAAAGTTGGAGGATTTACAAGAGTCAGTTTAAAACAACAGATGCCCGAGATATCCTGACTCTTAGTCCAAAAACTGGATCCTACATTTCCCATAATGCAAACAATCGCGTCCTTTCATTTAACCCTCCCTGTCTGGTAAGTGCCCACATACAGTATATAAACTCCATGCCCCAGTTTGTAACTTTCTATTCAGATTTGAACTAAACAGTACTTTAATCAGACGTCATAAAAACTCCCTCCAGAACCACAGAGGACCTTACACAGCTATTTTCGAAGAGGAGTTCCCCGTATATATATACATATTTTAAATATGTGTTGGGAAACATTCTGTAACAACATGAAGGAAAGAACAGCACATCATGTCCTCATTCATGACAACCGCAAAATAGGAACAAACAAAATACACCAATAACCGGGTTAACAAGCTGCCTCACCAATTTTTTTTTTCTTTGGTGACAGTGGTTGTGGTGTGGTGTGGTTGTTATTTCTTCAGCAACAGGCGTCATTTTCCGTTACTGAAGGCGGCGTATGAACTACTAAGTTGTTACTGACACGTCGCATCACTATGGAGCAGAAAGCGTCGGAAAGTATCATAGAACCACATCAAATCGCCTTCGGTGGCCCACAGGGGAAAGCATTCATATGTAGCTATCTGAGAACATCATCAGATATAAACAATAATCTGGTTCTCGGAATGTTTTTGACCTAAGTCCATTTGTGACGCTGACTGTGTGTGTAGATCTATTATATAATAATATAGATTTTTTTAAAGCTCATATGTACTATAACCTTAATCTAAGCTGAGTTAATGCAGTTTATGCTGCTGGCTATGGGTACAAGATGAATCAAATAGCTAAGCGTTGAATGGTTCAAAAGTGGATTTATTTTCTCTAGTAAGGCTGCATCTAATGATATATTTCATTATTGATTGTTATTATTATTGTTATTAATTATTGATGTATTATGTATTTTATACTATTGTATCAACTAATTAGTCTATTGGAATTACCGCCGTGAGGTTGCTGCCTCCACCAACCAGTCAAGTTGCAGTTTACATCCATGTCTGTCTAAAAGTCCTCATTTTATCCTGTTTGTGTTAAATTGTCATAATTAGCATATGAATTCCTGAGTTATGGCCCAAGGCCCAATAAAATATATGAAAGCCCAAGGTTACATCTTAAAATATTCCAAAACTCCAAAGACTCATGACACCCCAAGTTTTCTATCACAATTTTCTTTTAATTGACTTATCTTTTCAGCTCTGTATACAGTATGTATTTCTTCACAACAGATATATTGTATGTTCCTAAATAGCAGTGAACATGGCATCACACGCTGAATTAAAAATGCATAAAAAAAAACATTAGACAAAAAAGAATAATCTTAAATTCATTCACTGTAGTACTTTATTATAATCAGAAAAGTTTACATTTATCCACCCTTAAATTACAGTATTTAGTAAAAACAAAAAATTCTCCTACGAAGAATTACTGTATATATAATCTATAGTAACACTTAAATAACATGTGATTACATTCAAATGATTTTGGTTTAATTTTAATTACATGTTCAAAGAAAATATATCTGATTATGGTGATTATACAGTGAATATAATTTATAGTACAGTATGTAGCTAATAGCACTAGCAGGGATTTGTGCTAAATACGAAGGTATATTTTATGATATATACTTGCTATGCTATTAATTATATATTAAAACCGCTCAGAACATCATTGGTTGCCCAGGCTATAAGACACCTCAACTCATCCTCAGTACTCAGCCATAAAAAAAGCTTTTCCTGTGTAGCATAGAGGGACTACAAATTGCATTTTGTTGTGCAACCCATTGACTGTATATAAAGATGGACGACATGACAGCTCCCCAAAGGTTGTGTCTAAAAGGTAACCCGCCAAAAACTTGGAAAAACATGCAAAACCTCTCACGAGACTCGGTGCCCGACAACCTGCCCGACAACCTATCCTAACCTGAACCATCTCACGAGAGTTTCTCAAATTGTGGGTTACCTTATAGACACGACCAGATGCAAGCCAATCAGAGCAGAGCACATGACTTGTGTTCGGCGTCGTCGGGTCATGGCTAGAAGGTAACGCGCAAACTGCGAAACTTTCGTAAGATGGTTAAGGTTAGGCATTGACCTTGAATAGTTACGGTTAGGATAGGTCGTCAGGCAGCGAGTCTCGCAAGTTTTTGCATGTTTTTGCAATTTGCGAAAAATCTTGGAATTTAAACTTTTTTGATTATTATTATTATTATTATTAATCTTTGTTAATTTATGGACAGGACATGTCATATTCATTGGGATTTGAATGCATCCAATTATATTGAATTTTAAAAAATAACTGTAGAAGTTTTGATGTAAACTATGAAAGGGACACATAATGCAGAGCGGAGTATTCTAATTATTATATTATAGTATATACTATTAACAAGGTATTTCATACAAATATTTGTTATAAGATTTAGTTAGTTCTATGCTTTCATTTGAATGCCAACAGGGTCACATTAAAATGACAGATGATTTCAGACCTCTTATCATGAAAGAGATATTTAACTCAGCAGCACTTAAAGGAACAGTGTGTAACATTTCGGGGGATCTATTGGCAGAAATGGAATATAATATTCAAAACTATGTTTACATTAGTTTATAAATCACCTGAAACTAAGAATCGTGTTTTTGTTAGCTTTGAATGAGCCCTTCATATCTACATAGGGAGCCGGTCGTTTCCATGGAGTCCGCCATTACTGCATCGCCATGTTTCTACTGTAGCCCAGCACGGACAAACCACACACTTAACTTTTCTTGCTTGGGCCGGAGTCTATATCGTTGCTCGCTGCCGCCTCTCTCTCTCTCTCTCTCGCTTCACAACTCACTTCCCACACACACTCTAAGCACTTTACTCTTACAATAACTGGCTGTAGATAGGGCCATTTGCGTTTTTGCGTTGGCCACCGTAGTTCTCCTACACGCTTGGCACACGGGGAGAGGCATCAGTTGGTTGCAATCTGCAACCTCACCGCTAGATACCGCCAGATTCTACACACTGCTCCTTTAACGTTTTAAGCACTTTACCTTATTGCCTGCAGCTTTATACTGAAATACCAACTTTTTATGTGATACAAGTAATGCCAAAAGTCTTAAATATACATTAACAGATATAGCTTAACTTCTATAAAGCATGGGTATAATACAGCAGTGCCTCCATATGTTGGCCCTTATAAATCAGTTTAATTGGATGGATTTCTATAACCATTACAGATCCACTACCATGATTGTTAATACACACCCCTCTACATCTGTCATAATGTGATACCTGATGACATTAATGTATAGTGTAGATATGATACAATATCATATTCACATATATAATATATTATCTTACACATTACTATATAATATTATATAGATATTAATTCATTATAAATAATTGTGTTCTTGTTCTTGCTTTGGTTGACCTTCCACAGGCTTCACCCTACAAGCCTGTGAGGTCTACAATGGCTTTGATGAAAATGGTATCATCTCTCAGATACGGGCTCTTGCCAGCCAGTTTAGCTAGAGGACAGAAGAGCGGGCAGCCACTGGCGATGTTCATCTCACTGATCGGCCTCTGAAAAGAGGTGGAGGTGACATCAGGGCGGAAAGCATCGATAATGTGCTCCCTGTTGTTCTGATCCAAGAGCATTAGAGTCACCTGGGGAAAGAGACGGAGCTTGTTTTGAGCTATTCGTTGTGGTGATTGAGGATTAAGTAAGTAAAATGTATACAGCGCGTTTCACAGACATGAGTCACAAAGTGCTTAACAAAGGGCATATGCAAACATATAAGAAATAAATCATATAAAATGAAGTGACCACACAAGCCACGTAAAATGTTGGAAAGATAATATAGAAAGTTTTGCTACCTTCTGACTGAACGGCCATTTGAGCAGAGCGTCGCACTTTCCCCTCATGACGACAAAGAACAGCGAGAGGTGTGTTCCTCGACCCGTCCCGTCGCCGTTCAAATACAGCCTCAGGCACATTTTGTAGCCGTATTTGCTGGAGTAAAACGCTGTGAGGAGAAAAAAGAAGAATCCAGAATGTAAACGGAGCCTAAAACAGCGTCATGTGAGAACAGGAGTCAGTCACATGTCCGCTCCCTGAAGGACAACAAGGGCGTAGAGAAGTGGAATTTCCCTCGACTACACGCCAACACTTACAAAGCCACATGATCTTAGCTCACTCAAATTCTAAAATAACCTTTCAGCTGAGACAGGATGCCTTTTGAATTGATTATGTCTTTCAATTTACCTGGTGAGAACATTGCAGGTGTTCGACCGGCCACAGCATCCTGTCTGCGGCGTGAGAATTCAGAGATTTTCCACACAAATATCCCATCGAAGGTGCAGAACTGGAGTTCTCGCACCAGCTGGTCAGTTTCAGACAGCTGCAAGTCTCTCATGTTGACTGTCCGCTCCAGCTGACGCACTTTATTGGAGAGGTTTTCGATTTTTTCCTGGTCTAAGCGATGCTGATGTGCAAAAGCCTCCAACGTAACTGAACTGCGCTCCACCTCTCGGTTCAGGACACACACAATGTTTTCTAAAGCGTTCACCTGTCAAAAAAAACAGCAAGAAATACATTCAGATCCTCATTCAAAACCTAGAAATATTGGCAGTTAACAAACCGCATTAAATCCATTAACTCACCTTTTTGTCCACGTCCACAGACTGCATGGAGGCTGCAGCTCCAGTGCCCATAGGGACTCCCTCCTCAGGAGCCCTGTACAGGCCCAGACCAGAGTCCTCCTGCCACTCTCCCTGAGAAGAACCAGGAGCCACGGACAACACCATGGGCAGCAGCAGACGCAAGTGCTCCATGGTGCTGCTGTGCTCATGATCGCCGAGCTTCCCGTTCTCTATCTGAGAAACAACAGAGCTTAGTTAGCTACTACTGTAATTAAAGGTGCAGTCGGTCACTTTGAGAAAGTATGATAAAGTTATTTTCGTCACTATATCTCGACAGTAGTGCATGAGACTGATAATCTGTGAAAAAAATTGTTTTCCTCTGCCTCTTCTTAGTGCTCCTAATGGCATTTGCAAGCTTCTACCGTGCCCGAACAGAAACCAACCAATCATAGCCGGGCTGGAGCTGAGTCAACTCGAGAACTCCGATCAAACGGTCAAACTAGGCGGCGCTTATCAAACATGAATCAATATTCTGTTACTGTAATGCCTATTTCTGTAGTGTATTAACTGTAAAATGAGAAAGTTTGTGACCCGGCAGCCATGTTGCAGTTGGCAACAGTTGAGACAAAACCGAGCAGTGATCGACAGCTGCTGTAGAGACGGCTCAGCTCTGATTGGTTGTTTTCCTTCGGTCTCTGAAACCTTATAATGCCATTATGAACAGAGGAGGACACACAGGAACATGTTTTTTTTTTATCCAAATAACCTGTCTCATGCACTATTGTCGGGATATAGTGACTGTTTTATAAAAAATAACTTTTTTATCATATTTGCTCAAAGTTACCGACTGCAGCTTTAAGACCCAAATGAAGTGACAACTTGAAAACTGCAGGACATGAATGATGTTACTTTTTAGGGTAGTAAAATTGTGTCGGTCTGTTTCAATAAGCAAAATACTTTAAAATAGAGACCATTATTAATGATTTATCAATCATTGATGATTTTCTGGGCCAATACAGTTATGAATATTTGAGAGTAAAATCATTTTGATAATGAAATAGCAACCAATTGTTTTTAATGTAAATGTATAACATAAACAAACATTTTTTCATAAGGATCTCCTGAAAACCTGGTTTGAAAGCTTAACATTAATATTAACATTTAAAACATTAAACATTTAAGACTAAATAAGAAACAATAAACATTTAAGTTCAGAAGAAAATTAAGAGTTTAACAGTTAAATACCCATCTAATCTGCTTCATCAGCTAAACATGCAGCTAACGCCAGAGCGCATTTAGTTTGGTATAAAGATTGGAGGCAGATGGAAACAGCTAGCCTGGCTCTCTCCAAAAAAAAGAAGAAGAAAAAAACAAAATCAACCTACCCGCACAAATAAAGCTCACTAATTAACATGTTAACATGTCCTTTAAAATACCTTGAAGACAAGTCTACCTCCAAGTATTTGCATCATTATATTTGTGGTCTGCTTCAATAAAAAAAATAAAGAAAATATCAATGAAGGCATTGTATTTGATTAGATTACTGTACATACCACATGTTTACAGCCCACATCACTGAATGGACAGGCACTCTTTGACTTGGCACAGGATTTGCTGTGGTCATTGAACTGAAGGTTGAATGGACAAAAAAAAAAGGTTACGAGTCAGTGGACCAACTCTAAACATGCATCAACTTGAAACAAAAAAGTGAAAGTGAAGTCAGAATGAAACTTAAGTGGTCATAAAGGGAATTCTAAGGCAACGTTTCCTTGAACCTCCATTAGAAAGAGGACTTTCACTATTCAGATGATCAATATGTGGAACTCACATGGCCTCTAGTTTCATGGTACATTTATTGTAACTTCTCTTTTCTGTCTATTGTTTCTGTTTTGTATAATGCACTGTGTATGCATTTCGGATCATTCGGGGACAGGTGTTGCATGTTTGATTATAAATTCTCTGTAGCATTTGTCTATTCTATGCTTTAGTACAGTATAAAGAAGCTACCTAATAGTTGCTTTATAGTTTTATTTTATGAATATAACAACTATGAGCTTTTGTGCAGAGAGGAAATTGTCAAGCTACCATGCAGAGTAATTTAAAGGTTCCATATTATGCTCATTTTCAGGTTCATACTTGTATTTTTACATACTCAATGTGTACTATCGTTCGACATACTTTTGTGTGAATAAACCCTAGTATTTATACTTTTGGACGCACTGAGCTGTAATTTACGTCGTCACTTCCTGAGAGCCTCCGTGCCGGATGGAGACGTGTAACCATGGTAACCCGTGTCAACCTCATGTGAACGATGGTTTGTGAGAATCAAAGTCTCAATTAATTTAAAATATATATTATGCCTAGCAAAGTGAAATCTTATACTTAGAGTTAAATCGAAGAGTTATTGATGTTACAGAGCTGTCTGTCAACATCTGTTATGATCTATGTCGTCATACCACATTGCATTGTGGGATCTTTATGTCGCCATAGTGTCCAGCGTTGCATACTGTAATATTTCACCAGAAATAGTATGCAATTCACATTCTATTGGTTTCATACTAAGGTTTCGGACATACTAAAATATCTCACATACCGTTATAGCGTACTAAATAGCATGTTAGTGTGGAATTTCGGACGCAACCTTACACTGCAACAGGAAATAAACTGGGACACATTTAGAATGTTTATGTTTAAAACTAAATATATTGCACGTTTGTGACATCACAAAGTTACAGCAATCCTGACGGCTTGTTTCAAAGGCTTTCTGAATACAGTCTGTGTATTTCTCCATGAACTGAGCGTTTCGATACTTTCACAGTATTCATATAGCACTTAAACTTGAGAGATGTGAAAATCTCACTATTTACAATATGGGACCTTTAAAACCACTTCACTCCACACAGGAATTAATATTGAAAGTTATTAACCGCTCTAACCTTTTCTCTTGGGATCTTCTTCTTGCCACAGTCCTTGCATTGTAAAGGAAACTTCAGACAGATCTCATCATGGGCCTAAAATACACCGTGAGGGAGCATGAGAATATTATTTTGTGTACATTTATAAATAAACAACCATCTTTTCACTGGACAATCTTTATCTCTCACCTTGATGTCTTTAAAGCTGAAGGTCATTTTGCAGTATTTACAGTTGAGCGTTCTCGCTTCACACTCCCTCTCATTATGTCTGTCCTTCTCCGTACGAAGGACGGAGGTTTTGCAGGCCTCGCACTGTATCCGCTCAAAGTCACAGCGACCTTCATGCTGAGCCTAAAGATGGAGGACAGATATATTATTACTACATTCATACTGCCTGCACGGATCTAGTATTCACTACTTTTTAAAAATGATATCAAAGAGTCTTGCTTTATGCTGTTACATCATACTTGGCAGATGATCATCATAAAAGCTTGTCAGTTGGTTATTATATGAACATGGCACGCCCTTATCAATCATTGTCAAAGTTAATGCTCTGCACAATCTGTCAGACACACCTGCATCAAGCGTGGTACAGGATGTTCTGACAGTTGAAATGTTGAAAAACAAAATACCATTTATCGGGTTCATCTCTAGTGCATAAGAGAGCAGGTGAAGGGTGACAACACAGTGCACCTTCTTGAAAGTGATAATAAGTAAGGGATAATGCCCAGCGAGCCAGTCATCGTTGTGAAATAAAAAAGGGGTTTATTTCACAAAAATGAGCCGCTAGCTGTACACTATCCCGCTTATCACACGGTCACTTACTTAAGAAACCAATAATGACACAAAAATGGTCCGCCAGAGTTCGAGATCATAACTGCGCCCATAGCAACGGTCTGTTATACATAGCAGTGGTCTGCTGAGTAATCCTAATTATGTAGTTATTGATGTAATTATGATGTTTTTCCTGTAACCCAATTAGGAGAAATAGTTTGAGACGTACAATTTAATTATTTATACTATATGATTGTTAAAACATAATATAAAGATTTTGAAAGTCATCATATAAAGTTAAATATAAAGTTTATAAAGAAGAACTTTTTCAAACATCTGATCTTAAAACAAACAAAACCGAATCTCCACACAATATAGGAAGTCACGATGAGGAAATAAAACTGCAATAAAAACAGAAGCGCAGAAATAAAAAAGTGAAGTATCACAAAATACATTACTGTGCTGTTTTTGGACTAAAGCTGTAAAGTGGTTGATAATCGAAAATATCTTTTTAAAAAATGCCGGGGAATGAAAGAGGCGGAGCTCGACTGGGCGGTGGTCTTTATGGACGAGGAAGTTATTCTCTTTCAAAATAACAACCAACTGGAGCGGCTGGAGCCGCAGAGCACGAACAACAGGTAGGCTAGACAGTTTTTTGCTATGACTGTTTACTTTTCAAACGAGCTACACCGGCATAACTCGAAACCAATAACCAAACTGAATATGAATCATCTTTAACGTCTTTCGAGTCAAATCCCTGTTCTTACCGCGCCACTCACACACCCCGTTTAGTCTATTTTTCCAGCTAGTTTTGGGTGTGTATGGCTAGCTAACGGCAGCACGGATCTTTCCACACAAGTGACTAAGACGACAGCCCACAAATGTTCACACAAATGTGGGTGTATCACACAGCATAGTAATCATCTCTTGAGCACTGCAATCAAACCACAGCAGACTTTGACCCCCATGCTTGTATAAAGCGAGCACGAGGTTCTTTATAACATCGACAAGCCAACCAGTGAGAACCACATTTGCAAATCATGCAAATAATCTTCTCATTTCAAACATTTCCTGCCATCACATCACTTTACATTTCCTGTGTAGAGCCTGACTTAAATGGGGTTATACAGCACGGTTGAGCAAAACCACAAACAGACAGAAAGCTCTACAAACATCCTTTGCTCAGTTAACTCTTTACTAAACAAACTAACTGGCCCCACACAGAGAGATTTACAGTAGAAACAGTAGATATTTACTCAACACAAGATCACACACAGCTTTTATGATTAGGGGGCTTTTCTGTTAATATATAAACCACAGTTTCTGCAAGATGTGGTTCACTGTCTGAACCTGTTCCTGTTTTATATCAAACAGTAATTATAAACTGAGTAGTTCCCTAGTGAAATGACAAAAATCTAGTTTCATTATCATGTAATGGTCAGTTTAACCCTTTATCAGCAGTCCAGCTAATCTTGGTTTTGAATGGCCTTTTATATTCTGGGTACTTTCCCACTGAGCTGTTGTTGTTATCTGGCTGGTAACGTAGGGACTTTCCAGGCCACATGTTAAGTTTCACTTCCTGTTTCTCTGCTATTGCACCCTGCTGCAGTGCATGCAATACAACCACGGGTTTCAGCAATATAGAGACTGCTGAAGGCTGCAGGGGGAAAAAACATGACCCGGGGAATGCAGAGTATGGGGTCAGGGTAAACCCTGTGTGGGGGATGTTGGTTTCGAAATATTCTAAAATACTTTGGGTGGAGTAAAGTGACATTTGTACAGGGTTAACATGCCACAGGCAATCAAGTAGAAAGCACACCCACAACGACAAAAGAAAAACTGAACTTCATACTTCACCTCGTACTCTTTTATTGAGCCGGTCCAATCACAGCCCTGGTTCAAACACCTGGCAGGCAGACTTGCTATTTCTCGACCGGCTGCATTGTCTGGAAATGCCTGGTGGGCGAACAAAGAACAGAGTGAGGTGAGCACATAAAGGCTCTAATTATAATAGCAAACAGACATAAAAGGTTGCATTGTATGATGAGGGAAACTCCCACCAGACTGGAGTCATATGGCTTTCCTGCCAGTGGGAGTGAGGGATGCTATACAGATTACAAGATGTCTCATAAAATAACAATGTTGGCTGATACATTTCATACTTCTTAACTTACCTCATTACTATTTAGAATGGAAATAGGCTCCTCGTATATCTCCTCTTGGCGGCAGGCTTCACAAGGCTTCGGCCCAGAACTGACAAACAAAACAGGTTTGTGACTTTAAAGGAAAAAGACAGCTGGTTGGCGCCAACAATTTCCTGCTGATTCATTACCGCAATGACTTGCTGACTAGTATGGACCACAGTTCAATGACACGAATCATTCATAAAAAAATACAACAGCAGTGAAAGAAGCTTGTAGCGCCAAACAAACGCTGCAATTTGCAACCTTTGATGAGGAAATTAGCGAGAAAAATGCATTTGCTTTTGCAAGACAAATAAATGAATAACAAAAATAAAAAGTGCATGTGAAATCATCATTATAACATGATGAATTCGCATGTAGAGGCAGAAGTGGTTTCGATCACGTGCAATCAGCTCAATTTCACAAGTGGTTTTGTATAAAGGTTAAAGTTTAGAACATGTGAAACATTTCACATGGAACGAAAGACACATGACACAAGCACTTGAGGTTTTCACACCATTCACATTTGGCACGTGAAAATTAAGTGCTTTTTGCAGTTGTGTGAATGATTAGCAAGATGAGACTCCAATACATTCATGTTATAGAGGTTTAGTTTAATACATGGTTTTATGTATAGTTGTTAAAATGATTTAAAGGTACAGTGTGTAAGATTTGGCAGCATCTAGTGGTCTGGTTGCAGATTGCAACCTACTGAGTGCCCCTCCGCTCACTCCTCCCTCGCCAAGACTGCGGTAACGTGAGCCGCCGAGTGCAAAACCGTGGTAACGCCGTTCGCCTCGCTGAGAGGACATCCTTACTATAATAACACTTGGCACAACAGAAGTCAGGCGGCGGCTAGCGATACTACAGTTTGGCACTCCGTGGTTCATGTTGCCGCAGTTTCACATGTCGGACAACTACGGTGGCCTTTAGGTAACATCAAAACGTGAAATGCTCTCTCTAGAGCCAGTGTTTGGTTTGTTCGTTCTACTATCTACTGTCGAAACATGGCCTACTCCGTGAAGAGGACCCGCTCCCTATGTAGATATGAAGGGCTCATTCTAAGTTAACGAAAACACAACGATTCTTAGTTTGGGGTGATTATACACTAATGAAAACATAGTTATGAATATTATATTCCATTTCCGCTAATAGAGCCACTGAAATATTACACACTGTTCCTTTAATTTCCTGTACTGTCACCTTATGTTTCATGATAAAGCATGAGTCAGAGGAAAAAGAAGTGGAAATAGAAAACAATGGACACCTTTAGAATGAGTCAGCATGGTCAGATCCTTGTGATTCACTGACATCAGTAAAAAAAAAGTCCAGTCATGTGAGGGATGAGTCTGAATAAAGTAATTGATCTTGGGTGCAAAAAAATTCCCCAGAGGCGAGCAGAGATAAGAACACAGGATGTGCTGAAGCGTGTCCGGTAAGAGGGTAAGCATTAGGGGGTGAAGGGGGTTTGCATTTCACACGGCTGTAGGTGGTCCGAGGACCTCCGGTGTACCTGGTGAGCTGCTTGAAGCAGTGTACACAGAAGCGGTGGCCGCACTGAGCCTGGACAGGCTTCCTCAGGACCTGGAGACACTGCTGACATTTGTACTTATTCTCCATGGGCACTGAAAGCACACTGAGGGGGATCCCTGGTAAAGAGCTGGGGCAGTCCAACGAGATTCGGGCCATTCTTCTCCATCAATCTGATGCTATATCCTGTCAATGAACACAGTACATAACAGCGGTTAACAGCCACGCATGACCTTTAGAAGTACAGAAACTTTTACAGCACTTGTGCAATCTTTTCTCTGACATACCCGTAATTACTGAAATGTCACCTGTCATTACTTACGGGACATACCTTTCATTACTTATGGGTATGTCAGAGTTACACCTATTGGAAGTGTCAACACATGGGGAATTCAGTAGCTGAATATGACATATGAGTAGCATCCAAGCCCTGAAGCAAATATTTGTACAGTGAGAATATAAGGCTGATTCATCACTGTGAAACCGTGTTGCAACAGCCTAAAGCATGTTTTATTTGGTCACCAACAAATGATGTAGGCATGTACTAGTAGTGGAAGAAGTATTAAGACCCTTTAAGTAAAAATAGCAAATACTACAGTGTAAAAATACATTGTTGCAAGTAAAATTCATGCATTCAAAGTCTTACTTTAAGTAAAAGATCAAAAGTAAAAGTACTCATTATGCAGAATGGCCCATGTGTACCTCACTTTAATGTTGTCGCTGGTGAAGGTGGAGCTCATCTTAAGTACTTTATATACTGCTTGGTAACTTAACCTGTGATAATGCATCATTATGTTGATTTTTTTTTTTGATTTTCTATCAATATTCTGTATCTGCAAAGTAACTAGCAACTAAAGCTGTCAAATAAATGTAGGGGAGTAAAAATTACAATATTTCCTTTCAAAATGGAGTGGCGTTAAAGTATAAAGTAACATAAAATGTAAATACTCAAGTGAAGTACCTCATAATTGTACTTATGTACAGTACTTGAGTAAATGTACTAAGTTCCATTCCACCACTGCATAATACCATGTATGCAAATAACACATACAATTCATAATGATGTTAAACCGTTGAGACTACAATGGAACCTGTGTGCAACTAAAATTCATTGAGACATAATGTGAGGAAAACATTTTTGTTTGTGTATAAGTTAATGGCCAAAATGTAATTATAGCATCTCCATTGGCTGATTTACCATTAGTACGTCTTTGATGTGAATCTAATTTGTGCACCATGGTCAAATGGCTCGCTATTTATATCTACAAAGCCTATGTGTGATGCGTGAGAAGTCATTTGAGTTGTTGAGATACAGATCTTTCGGAAAGCAGACATACTGGTGACAGATTTGTCTGATGAGTTGCTCAAGAATGTCAACACGGTGGTCAGAGCGGATATTTAGTAAAGACGAAACACTGATGCCAAGACAGCTTTCCTAATATCAGAAAAAGGAAGACATTTTCAGCTTTTCTTTACTCTTACTGCATATCATTATTTTTCTGTAAACTTATGAACGCTTCCCAAATAAGTTCATCTTTGTGTCCGTCAATACGAACGAAATCTGGCGGAGTTGAAAATGGAAATCCCAGAACAGACAACAGACAGCTCTTGATACAAATTATTTAAAAATTATGCAAATTATAACAAGCCCAACAGATCACCATAGCCACCCCTTGTTACAGTTCAGGAGTTACTGGCCAAAACAGAAATCCCACCCTCTCTGGTGGACCACCATGGGACCTTATTTCGGAAAAAATATGAATGATAGTCAACGGTGAGAGACAAATCTTTTTTTGATCCCCTTGGAATTGCGCCATGATTCACACATATGTCTGTCAATTTAAAACATAACTTTGCAAGTCAAGAAAGTCCCAGCTTGTTGTAAAACTATTGAAGTACAAGACTTTGAAAATATGTTATTAGAAAGACTACACACCCAAAAGCGTCGTAAGTGCGTCACTCTCGCCTACGCTAAGATGCCTGTGTGTTTTGTACTGGGATGTACTCATACAAGCAACGGGTCTCGCTCGTTCTCTCACTTCCCGGCTGATAAAAACACCAGGAGTCGCTGGATAAAACACATCAGGTAAGATAACGTTACATTTGTGCGTGGTCATAGCTAAGTTAGCTAGCTAGCTAGTGTTGGTGAACTTATATCGTGCAAGTCGAGAGATGTAGCTCACTGAGCGGTTTCACACAAAACTAAATGCTACAACAAACCTACGACAAAATGCATCTTTCTTGACTTGCAAAATTATCTTTTAAATTGACCAACATCATATGTGTGATTCATGACATAATTCAAATTGGGTCAAAAAAATGTTTTGTCTCTCGCCGTTGACTACCGCAGATATTTTTCCAAAATGAGGTCCCATGGGGTCCACAGGAAGGGGCGGGACTTTGCCTCTCAATTAAAGAGTTGCTACACAAGACTAATAATTGAGCCTGTGCTGCCATGTAGTGGTTACTATATGCTCTGCCTGCCCACAATATATGGAGTACACAATGCACAATGGATCAAAGTAGGGTGTGGTCGCAATCTTCATAATAATAACCTTTATTTGTATGGTATCTGTGCTTTATATGAAGTAAAAATCTTAAATGCAAATATTCAAAGCCCCCATGTTTATGATTTGAATATTCCTTTCTTTGGCGACATCTGGTGGAAGTACCAAGAATGAGACGTTATTTAAATGTCAACAGGTGTGAAATATGGTGCAGATTAAATGAGGTCTCAGGCAAGTTTTCCTTCCAATTAAACGATACGTTGCCTAAGTGCTATGAGGAACTGTTGTATCAAGTCTTTTATGGTAACAAACTGTGCGTTTCACTATCCATACAATTATTATGCCAGAAAAAGATTTAGTATGTCCCAATACATAGTATGTCAAATGCAGTCTGCCAAAAATACCAAGATGTCCTACTACATCTGGTCGCATTTTGCAGTATGCAAGCCAGCATGCATTTCTGGCTATTCTGACCCACATCCTCTGCGCAGCGGATATATGAGCAAGAGGATCAAAGTTCAAGGCGCAATGTTATGACGAAGTAGTATGTCCCACTTGTATGCATACTGCATGTAACAGTACGTACTTTGTAAGGGCAGCTGCAGTATGTACTGAAAGTTAAAAGAAACATATGCAATCTGGAACGTAGCCAAAGTATCGTTGCACCGAACTTCACAAGTAGAAAGTGAAAGTTTCACAACTGGTGCAATAGTTAGCTTGCACCATGGACCACATCAATCAGTAGGACATTCAGCTAGGTCAAATGTTGCAGCATCAACCAGACTTTCCCGCTCTTTGTCTAACTCATAGCTTATAGCTGTGAGCTGCTACAAGGCTTAAAGTGTGCATGGCTAGAGGTGCGTGTGATGCGTTATCAGCTTGAACCTTATCTCCCTACCAACGGATATGATCTTATCAACTTCCTAGTCATAAACAATGCTGGTGGTGTTCGTCAGATAAGCTGGAAGTATCGCTGTAACTGAACCGGAAGTTCTGCAGTGATGGCGGTAAAATCTAATATCATAGACAGACTAAAAAGCCTATTGTGGAAATAATTTCACCCCCAAAGTCTGCTGCATTAAGTGCAGTAACAAGGTCGTGGAAGAACTACTTTCGCACAAGAAATCTGCAATCTTTCCCGCCTTTACAAATCTTTTAGAAATGTCTGCTCTATGAATGATTAATCTGTCTTTATGATTTATCATTGAAAACTCCCTTACGGGTGGGAAAATGAGTGGGGAGTGTTTTTCCCCATAAACCAGCAGATGTCACCATAGTGACATATTCACACACGCCCACATAAAATACTCCATTGCATATGCACACAGCTGTTTGTTTGCCAGTGATAGCGCCTAATGGATTTAGTGAAACACACAGCTGCAGAACATGGTATGCAATGTGTGTGCATGCAAGTCAACATATTGTATAGTGTCTCTGTCTCTACAAAAGAATATGAGCAGATTGCATGTCATGACATGAAAACATAACCTCTGAAATCGTTCTGCTTGCCTGCAATGGCCTAAAGGTTGCATGATAATAACTAGTTTAGCTGGTTTGAACTGTAGACATAAACAGCTAAACAGCTTTGAGCAGTGGTGTCTCCACCTATAAGTCAATGCAGGTTTTGAAACAAAACACACAAGAAGTTCCTTCTCTGCATTTCCCTAAAATGGGAAAAGGGTAACAAGGCTATCTGTTTACATTACGTGGAGGTAAATGTCATATCTTCAACCCACATGGTTACAAAAGACACTATTTATCTTGCACAACCTGAGAGGGAAAACTTTATGGAAATTATGTGCTACGCAAATGTTAACAGTTGAGGATTTCTCAACTGTGCTGATGTGGCTTAAAAGTTAGGAAACATCTGTACCTACTGAACCCTAGTATTAAAGAACTTAAGCCCTCCCAGACACAGGAAATCTCCATAAACTTCAATGTAGGGATGTGAGATTAAGTGGCTCTGGGATCAAAACTTCATAAAATCAATTATACTAGGCAAATTAAAAATGTTACTGTGACCTACAAATTCATTTCAGTTTTAACACTGAAACCTACAAAACAGGAGCACATCTCATGCTTATCATGAGACTTACATTTCCCCAAGTGAACATATGACCAGTAATGCATTAGCAGCCAGCCATTAGTTATAATAGTAAACATTCGAGCTACAAACAATATAATCTTTCATGAAACATTCATACTTTGTGGCATCTTTTCTATTTCATTCAATAAACATTTAAAACATTTGTGCTAAGATAAGGTTATTGGCTAAATCCCAATTTTTGATTACATTACAAGGAATTTTAACATGTTATCCTTTCTAACAAAATGAAATAATGTTGATACATCATTTTTGTATGAGTTTACATGTCAGCATTTTAAATTAGTACTGTAATAAATTAATCTTAAACTTTGGCCCCATTACATGAAGAATGAAACAGAAATATTGGTTATCTTACAGTGAACTTTCTAGTTTTCAGTTCTCTTCTTCTACCCTAGATTACTTCATGTCAACCTCAGGGAGCACCCCATTTAAGGCGGGAAGTTCCACAATTCACTTCTTAGAAAAGCCTAATACTGCTTATCATTGGAAAGCCACACCATGTTCCCCTGGTATCTTTCTTTGACTGCATGTCACATCACCACTTCCAGTATATGATGACTAATATGTCTTGTAACACAGCAGTAAATCTATTTGTTTTAATTTCATAAGACCATTGTGTTCAGACATGTACAAATAAAACAGAAAGATGATTCAGTAAGTCACAAAACACTGTTGAGTGACGTGGAAAAACAGCCTGTCAGTGAAGAATAAGCCTGAACGTGAATACACCCAAACTCTTGTTTAGTTTACGTGTCCATAGAAACCCTGAGAGGGTTAGCAATTACAAACCCAGTGAAAGCAATCATTAAAACACACCCCACCATCCTGAAAAGACTAAGAAACTGAGCAGAATCTTTTGTACAATGTGGCTGAAAACATCAGAAACTTATGCAACATGAAAGCAGCCAAACACAAGGGTTAGGGATAGGGTTAGGGTCAGTGAAGAATGAGCCTGAATATGAATATACCCAAACTCTTGTTTAGTTTATGTGTCCATAGAAACCCCTGAGAGGGTTAGCAATTACAAACCCAGTGAAAGCAATCATTAAATCAGGCAAAAAAAAAACACTCAACTATCCTGAAAAGACTAACAAACAGAGCAAACTCTTTGTACAATGTGGCTGAAAATATCAGAAACTTATGCAACATGAAAGCAGCCATGCACAAGAACAGATACTACCAAACATTGAAGGCTGAGCTGTGACTAAAGTAAGTAAGTAGTCATACAGTAATCTTTAAGTTACAATTGTGGAAAGTTTGTGAAAGAAATAACACCAATAGCTGCATTCTCAAACAAAACAAATGCCTTGAAAAGTAAAGTACACCCAAGCTAGACTTTCAGGCTCCACAGCCATTTACTCTAGTCACAAACAACTTCCTCTGACTGCTTTTTAAAGCTGGTAGCAGCTGTGTGACTCCAGATAACACTGTCTGCACTGCCATGTTCTTGGTCAGACACTCCTGCCAAGTCTGTATACTCTCTCTCTGTGCACCTCTCTGACAAACTGCACTGAAACCAAACCTGAATATTTTACTCACCGAGTTCGCAAAGTCTGTTCACGCAATCACAAACCAGCCAACCTTTTAGTACTCACCCTCAAGTTACATCCCAACCCACTACTAGACACTCCCTACTCTTCATAAAGGGCTTTGAACTCATAACCTCATGGGTATTTACCCAGGGTTTGTAGGCTACAGACAACACTTATCATTTGTGCTTCTTTGTCTCTCTAAAAACAAAGCAAGGACGCAGCTAAACACTTCATTCACTTATATAGCTCACTTACACAACTTTAGAAAGCTAGCTAGCTACATGCTAAGTCAGGCGGTGTGTGACTAACCCTATCTGCTAATCGGTTTGGCGACTTATCTACTCAGTTGACAAACTTGCTAAGCAAAGCAAGAAACAGTAGTTTAGCTAACTAACCTTGTCGTCTTCACTTTGTCTCTGCCGACGGACAGGAAACTACTCTACTTTGTAGAAGTAGAAGAAGGGCAACTCAACCTTTAGCTGTGTTTACAATTTTTATTTGCTACGTTTGCTTACTTTTTTCAAATACGGCAGCTGGGAAGAGCGGAGTCACTCTCTCTGCGACTGACTTAACCCCGCCCCCTTCACAGGGCTGCCCCGAAGTTAAAAGCTATCAATGCGCATGTGATGACGCATGCGCAGTAGCGTTCACAATGTTTCCAGCCATAGCTAGACCTTTCCACCGCTCTGGTCCACGACTATACGCTCTGATCTCCAAAGGTACGAGTTTCTACAGCTAGATACATGTCCTCGAAGTTATTAAAGGAAGCGAGAAGCTATGGATACTTTTTATATAAGTCCAGCTAACTAGATGTAACTGTTTTAATATACAAATCAATGATTGACGAAGTCTAGTTGGCAGCATAGTTTACCAGAGAGTGCAACAAACAGCAGGTTACACACTCCTCAGCTAACATCCATGTAGTGATCTAATGTCATCTCTAATTATGTTATAGCTTCAAACAATCACTAGCTAGTCAGATACTCTTTGTCTTTCCTGGACAATCAATAGAAAAGTTGCATCAGAATATAGATTTTTGTCCACAATAAGTGGGTGAACAGGTAACCAAAGTAATTAAACATTAACATGTCAGTGATTTATGAATGATATTCATAAACTAAACTGAAAAGAGTAACACTATTTTGTATGAGGGAACAGACCGCTTATTAAGGGTAAGTTCAGTCATTTAATTAGTCATAAATGATGCCTTCACACTCAGATTTTCCCTCAAACATGAGCACAATCTGCCCCAGTCTTGGATATGTGCTGTATACTAGAGCCTGCATTAGTAAATTGCTGGTTTTATCAAAAAGACATTTAAAGGGGACATATTATAAAAAAGTGAGATGTTCATGTTTTTATATTATAAAGCAGACTTAAGTGCTATATAAATACTGTGAAAGTATCGAAACGCTCAATCCACAGAGAAATACACACAGCCCGTATTCAGAAACTCTGCATTTGAAACAAGCTGTCAGGATTTCTGCCAATTTGTGATGTCACAAATATACAATATTTAGACCCTTTACTCAGTATTAAACAAACATTATAAATGTGTCCCAGTTTATTCCTGGTTGCAGTGTATCAACTGACAGGAAGTACACATTGACCCAAGCTGTTGCCTAGCAACGCAATCTTGACGCAATTCTGTTGCAATTCTTTTGAAATGCGCTAAAACAGAGTATTTCAGACAGAGGGTAAATACAGGCATGTTCAGACCGACAGTATGAGGAAAATAAAGTTTTTTTTTAACATTAAAGCATGTAAACATGTTCTAGTAGAAACACAAAATACAAGTATGAACCTGAAAATGAGCATAATATGGGACCTTTAATCTCTGTAGCAGTATGTATGGAGGTAGAGTCTGTTACAGTTTGAGTGACTTACTAACATTTCTGATACACATAGTATTCACACTTACCTGTTGAGAACAAAGCTGAGTGCTTTGGGGTAGGGCTGCAACTAACAACTATTTTCATTAGCAATTCATCTGACAATCATTTTCTTGATTAACAAATATGTTTTATAATTTACCTTCTCTACCTCCCAAAGCCCAAATTGACACATCCAGATGTCTTATTTTGAAAGAGCAACAGTCCAAAAATATTCAGTTTAATATCATAAAAAAACAGCAAATATTATGATTTTGGAAGCTGAAAGGTTTTGCATTTTTGCTTAAAAAAATAATCGACTACCAAAATTAGGGTTGCAACTAACGATTATATTCATTCTTGATTAATCTGTTGATTATTTTCTCGATTAATCGATAAGTTGTTTGGTCTATAAAATGTCAGAAATTGGTGAAAAATGTCAATCAGTGTTTCCCAAAGCCCAAGATGAAACTGTCTTGTTTGTCCACAACTCAAAGATATTCAGTTTACTGTCATAGAGGAGGAGAGTAACCAGAAAATATTCACATTAAAGAAGCTGGAATCAGAATTTTAACTCCTTTTTCTTAAATTACTCAAATCGCTTAATCGATTGTCAAAAAAGTTGTCGAATAGTTGACAACTAATCGATTAATCGTTGCAGCTCTAACCAAAATAGTTGTCAATAAATTGTCTGTCGACTAATCGATTTGTCAGCTAATCATTTCAGCTCTATTTTGGGGTCTTTAATTTGTACATAACAATTGAACATTAAAAAGCAAAACCCATGCTACCATACTATTTATTATGCCAGAAAAGGATTTAGTATGTCCCAACACACAGTACGTATGTTAAATGCATGTCTGCCAAAAATACCAGGATGTCCTACTACATCCTACTACACCAGGATGTCCTTCTACATCCGGTCGCATTTTGCAGTATGCAAGCCATGTCAAATGTTTTTGCTTTGTTATACATCATTATCAATAAGCTGTGTTGTTATTGTTGTCTGAGGGCAATAAAACACGTCAACTAGTGTATTATTACTTTGTCTTGGTCCAGTAGTGTAAATGTATCTAATGCTGCTCCACCTTTGTCTCAGCAGCGTGTGTCCACCAGGTACACAGTAGTAGCAGTGCGTTTACAGACAGAAGCTATGATGGGCTGTATCCTGGACATGTCTACACCACCCCCATCCAGAAAACCCTGCTGGCTGTTGGGTCAGGTGTGGCTGCACTACAAAACCCCTACAGACATGGTGAGACTTCCTTCTTTTTTTAATTGGTAGCAGAGTGGTTAAACCTAGGGCTGTCAATCAATTAAAATAGTTAATCGCGATTAATCGCACACTAATCGCACATTTTTTATCTGTTCAAAATGTACCTTAAAGGGAGATTTGTTGAGTATTTATTTATTTTTATATATATATTTTTTAAACTTTGATATTTATTTTGCATTTCCAGCTCTGGGCTGAACATCATGAGCACAAAATTCAACAAACAATACAACACTTAACAAAAACAATTATCAGGATGAAGTTAAACATGTACAGTATATATTCTCCAACAACACATGCATCATGTTTCATTTAGATGATCAATTTTTCCCAGTTCTTGTCGAAGATATTGCTTTTCATTTTTAGTTGGTACGTCAGTTTTTCCATTGAAAAGATATCACAGACAATCTGTTACATTTTTATATCATTCTTTGTCTGAAATTTCTATATTTAGCTCTGATTCCCATTTGTTTTTTATGTATAGTGTTGAGCTTCCTCCATTCTCCCCTAAGGCTTTGTAGAAGGCTAAGATGACCCAAGATCTGCCCTGGTGATATGAATATATACTATATGAAGATAGTCCCGTATTTGTAGGTATCTAAATAAATCTGGTCTTTCCAGACCAAATTTCACCTTTAAATTCTTGAGAACTCATACATGTCCCATCTTTGAGAATGGTACATAGAGCAGTGATACCTTTTTCTGTCCATTGTTGGAACCTTAGATTATATACCCCTGGTTTAAAGTTCGGATCATATGCAACCCTGTTCAGTACATTTCTTTCACATTCGAGTTTATATTTTCTAATTATTTTATCCCAGATTTCTAGTGTAAATGTTGGAATTGGATCCATTAAATGTGTTATAGTTCCTGTTCGTTCTTTGTTTCCTACCAAAACTGGAATTTGTAGATCCTGAACTTTCATCTCTATATCCTTCCATCTCGCTTCATAATCTGAGGCTAGAGGCCTTAGCTGTGCCACGTAGAAGTATTCTTGTAGGTTTGGTAAGGACAATCCTCCTTTATCTGTTGGGAGTTGGAGTGTTGTACATCTTGTTCTGTTTTTTTTTTTACCATTCCAAATGAACCTTGATATTTGTTTATCCCAGGAGGTGAATTTGTTTTGTGGTATCGTTGTTTGGTAAAGACTGAAATAGATACAGCAACCTTGGTACAATGTTCATCTTAACCACCTGGATTCTAGAGCTGAAGTCTAGAGGGATTTAAGTATTTAATACTGTAAAGGGGAGACTCATGGGTATGCATAGAACCCATTTTCATTCACATATCTTGAGGTCAGAGGTCAAAGGACCCATTTGAAAATGGCAGTTTTTCCTCACCAAAATTCAGCGCAAGTTTGGGGCATTATTTAGCCTCCTTCGTGACAAGCTAGTATGACAGCCCACTACATCCTAAAAAGCGCAACTTGCGTTAATGCGTTAAAGAAATCAGTGGCGTTAAAACTAATTTGTGTTAACGCGTTATTATGGCGTTAACTTTGACAGCCCTAATTAAGACACATACAAATATAACTGCAACAGCCTGATTTGACCTGTATTTCAACAATCAAATCAAAGCAATCTTAAAAAAAAAAAAATAAGCCTTCCCATGAACAGTGAAGTACGGCGGTACATCCCAGTCACAGATGACCAAGGGTATATTCAAATATGGAGATACCTCTCCTGATAGTGGTGCAGTAGAAAACCCCTAACGTCCCTAACTTGGGAAATTCATTAAAAATGAATCATATTTGTTTGACTGATTAGGAGAATCTTTAATACATTGCAGCCTAGTGGAAATTATGAAGTCCATCGCTCCTATTTAATACAAAAATTATAAAACTAATTAAAATATCTTATTCAAATAAAAAAACTAAACTAAGAAGTCTTATCATAAAGTTTACTTAGCAGATGGAGTTTGCTGATGAAGGCCACAACATGTGGCTTTAAGCTCTGAAAAAAACAAGAACAAAAAAACAAGTTAGTGAACGTTGTGATAAGAATATCTCGTCACACTGCTTTTTCAATGTCAAGAATGAACCTTCAAGCTCAAGTCAACAAAACTGCTATGACCTGGATAGGTTATTCTGTTATTTGGTTTGTAAATTGATTGGCTTTGGGAATTATAATATATAATTATAATGTAATTCTGTCAAATAGATCTCTCAGTAAATTCTAACTGAATGCTAAAATGTTTAATTATGACTAGATTACAAGACAAAGACTAGGATGTCTCATGTGTTTCATCATCTATTTCATTTTTCAGTTCAAATGAAACCAACGGGGACTGCACCTTAAGTTTCTTTTCTCATGTACTCATTCTCGATCATTTACTCTCTGGAGATCACGATTACATGCTTCTAAATGTCTGGGAAACAGAAATGAGAATAAATACAAAGCAAGGTCATATGTCAGTGCATTTACCATGACACTTTCAGGGAGGAAGAGAGAACTAACACCTGTCATGTGACATGTGTCATGAGACCTGCAGGTGTTTTTAAACGCCTACACCTGACTCTTAATCCCCAGTATCGGTTGAGACACATGCAAAATACTGTATCCTGTGATTATAATGCCTTTTTTTCATTTGCCCCTTCCTGCCTGGTAAACAGCCAGGCCATTCCGACTCCACACCCCCAGTTTGTAATGCTGACTCTGTTAAATGTTTGTAGTCTCCAAAAACAAACCGAGATAACTCCATTGACATCACCAGACATTTTCTCATACCTGAAAAATCCCCATCAAAGCCACAGAAGACACTGAACAGCTGTTTTCACACGCTGACTAGTACTCCCTGTGATGACTAAACTGATCCTCAAGTCAGGTAGATTTAAGCTATATTACACACTTTATTTAAGACAAACTGCATATTATTAAACTGTAGATTATCAATGTAACACATTTGAGAATCTTTAAGTCGAAAATATACTTTACGTTGGGTTATTACACGGCTTGTTGAATACTCAATTCTGATTGGTCAATCACGGCGTTCTGAGGTCTGTTATTTCTTTATAGCAGAACGTTGCTATGTATAACAGACCGTTGCTATGGACGCAGTTCTGATGTCGGACTCTGGCGGATAACTTTTGTATCAAATTATTGATTTCTTAAGTAAGTAGCCGACTCTAGACTCTAGACTCTAGTGCAATAAATATCGAATCACCACCCAAGTATCGTGATAGTATAGAATCGGGAGATAGGTGTATCGTCCCAGCCCTATTGTTGTGAAATAAAAATGCATGAAACTCTTCCTACAGACATGGTTGCAGTCCTCGGGGAGACGACAGGACACCTGGCGTTGATAAATCTCAGGAACAAGATGAGAAACGATCCTGAAGGCTACACGATCCTAACGTGAGTCATTGTAACACCATCTAGTAACTTTTTTAATTTTTACTTTTAAATTTTCTCTACCATGAATGAATCTTGATTTAGTCCTACTTGTTAATGGCTGGTTACTACAGAGAGAGGCCCAGGATCCGGCTGTCTACACTTGATCTGAGAGAGATGGCCTCTCTGCCCGATGGCTCTTTTGGGAGAGAATACCTCCGTTTCCTGGAGGACAATGTGAGTGTTCATGTTAAGACTGATTACATTTCCTCAGAATTCCATTCTTCTAAGTTTCTGTTTCGTCTTTACTCACGCATTCACTTTCCTGTTCTCCTAAGGACGTGACTCCCGACTCAAGGGCAGACGTGAAGTTTGTGGATGACGAGGAGCTGGCTTACGTCATGCAGAGATACAGAGAGGTCCATGATTTGCTCCACACTTTACTGGGCATGCCCACCAACATGCTGGGTGAGTCCGGCTTCACGAATGGAAAGTGAAAATGGTACCCAGATAAGATCATTACATTCCAGACCATCCCCATCCTGCACAAATCTGTCATCCATTCATTTATAGGAGCTTAGGAATGGAGCAGGATATGTTGGAGATAACAGACAAACTGTTATAAAAGCACTGCCTACTGACCAAATCGGAGCTAGGTGCGCTGATCGTAAAATAATATTACACAAACATGAAGAAGTTAAACACATAATCCAGTCTAAAAGCAACACAGTTTAATGGTGTAGGTGATAAGATCTGAAAGTAAGCCTGTTTACAGCTTTGAAGTATATTTTTATATTTATTTTTTTATTTGCTCTCAAGTCTGTTTCACACCGCCGGAGTTGGGGACGCAGCTGAAAGAAGGTTAAATTGTCATACACGCCACAGCTTCCCAAAAGGGTATAGGCAAATTAAGTTTCTTCTCTTCTATTCTATAAGCATCATATTAATTTAACGGAATACACAAAGTAATTATAGCCATATCTACTTGTGCTCTAGTGATATTATAAGCCTGTTTATTTACGCATTCGCACATCTGCAATTTTCTCTTTTGCCAGCTGTCCTTCCTGGATTTGGCAGCTTCAACTCTGTTACTTTTAGTCTGGATTATGTATTTAACTTCTTCATATATTTGTCAATATTAAGCCGCTCTGCTGACAGTAGAGTTGTCCATGTTTGTGATTGGTCATATGCTGTAAACACCGCCCCTTTCATGGGAACGGGTTCATAGCCAGATTGAGAAACCCTGGGTTGATTTACCGAGTTGATAACCAGCGTGGTAGGACCACTTAGCGGGATATCGGTTGTTAGGGTTAGTGAAGCCAGATAATGAGAAGATACCCTGGGTATGTTGAACTCACTTCGTAGTACAGGCCTCTGGAGCCACACGTTCGACTGCTGGCAGAACAATTAAATTCTCACCAGAACTTAATTGTGTCTCTTCCATGTTTTCCTTTCCATCTGCCTTTACACATTCCCTGCTTTTCAAACCCCTTTTCTCTACATTATTGATGTGAACTTTCTGTTTTGCCGACCATATTAGTTCTATTTCACAATAAACTTCTTGAATAAAGAGGAAAAACTTATGCTTAGTAGTAGGGTTTCACTGTTGGTTTCGACATAATTAACCGTCGACTTCCTTCCAGTTTTCTCTACTCCTTTTAACCGGATATTTCTTAATTTTATGCCCCTTCTTGCTGCTTTCAGGGGAAGTGGCAGTGAAATGGTTCGAAGCTGCTCAGACTGGGCTTCCCATGTGTGTTCTTGGAGCTTTGTTGGGGCCCCTTCGGCTGAATGCAAGGTACAATACCAGTGTTTTGACCAGAGTTTAAACTACAGCACAGTACTCCTGGGCCACAGAGACCGTGGTAGTCCGTTACAGTTTGAGTCACTCACTAACATTTCTGATACACATAGTATTCACACTCGCAGCAAGTGTTTGGGTAGGGCTGCAACTAACGACTATTTTCATTAGCGATTAATCTGCATATTATTTTCTTGAATAACCGATTGTTTTATAAGAATTTGTAAAGAATGACCATCTCAATCTCCCAAAGCCCAAATTGACGCATCCAGATGTCTTGTTTTGTCTGAGCAACAGTCCAAAATCCAAAAATATTCAGTTTAATATCATAAAAAAACAAAAACCAGCAAACATTATGATATGATGTTTTGCATTTTTGCTCCAAAAATTATTTAAAAATAATCGATTACCAAAATTAGTGCTGCAACTAACGATTATTTTCATTGTTGATTGATCTGTTGATTAATTTCTCGATTAATCGATTAGTTGTCTGAAATGTCTGAAAATGGCGAAAAATGGAAAATCAGTGTTTCCCAAAGCCCAAGATGATGTCCTTAAATGTTTTGTTTTGTCCACAACTTAAAGATATTCAGTTTCCTGTCATAGAGGAGTAAAGAAACTAGAAAATATTCACATTTAAGAAGCTGGAATCAGAATTTTAACTCCTTTTTACTTAAATTACTCAAACTAATCGCTTATCAAAATAGTCGTCAATTAATTTAATAGTTGACAACTAATTGATTAATCGTTGCAGCTCTAACCAAAATAGTTGGCAATAAATCGTCTAATTGATTAGTAAGCTAATCATTTCAGCTCTACTTAGGGGTCTTTAATTTGTACATAACAATTGATCATTAAAAAGCAAAACCCCGACTCTGACAACGCGACCTGCTAAATTTTGTATCAGAATTCTGAATATGTTGTAAACATTAAGTTTTTGTCTGGCTCTAGTGTGACATACCACAGAGAGATAAGAGGAAACATGTCTACTGTATATCATTGTTACCATTACAATGAACAAATGATTGTAAACCGTCTCTTTACCTGTAAATTATTAGTCCTTCCTCATTCACTAACAACTTCCTTTTGGGAAACTTGTTTATCAGGAAAAAAAATGATCTTCCTTGTTGTAACACGCTAAACTTTTCCTCTCTTGCATCACCTTCTCGTAGCCGCTTACAGTCGCTGTTCACATCCTTGGGCCCCTGGGCTCTGCAGAATGGTAGTCGGGCCCGCTGCGTCCTCAGCATCTTCTACGAGAGACGATGGGCGCAGAGCATCGAAGACCTCCGACAAGAGCTCAACATAGACCCTCCTCCCGTCATACTCAGTGCTACCAGCAAGAAGAACACCTGAGAACGACAAAAAGAAGATGAATGATTCAGGAATCTCCGGGGAAAATACTTTTAATAGCGGGAAAAAACTGAAATAATTCAAGTGTTATCCTTTTGTGGAAGGATGTCGAGGTAATTTCACAATTACCAAACCTTGGCGTGTCAAGTTTGACTTTAAATTGTGAATAATTTTGAAAGAAATAATTTCAGCTGTTGGAACAGTTACGTTTTTATGCTCTTCTGATGCTGCTAGACGCATAGTTCATGTTCAGTCGCCATCTTTAATAGCGGAAATAACAGAAACAATTGAAGTGTTTTCCTGTGGGGAAGGGAGTTAACTACTGAGGAAATTTCACAATTGCCAAACTTAGGCTTGTCAACCGTTACTTTGAACTGTGAATCATTTTGAGTGAAGTAATTTGCTCTTCTGACGCTGGTAGACTCAGTTCAACAGGTCATGTTCAGTCGCTATCTGTTGTTGAGAAACTGTGTATTTGTATCAAGAATAAAAAATAAAACAAATACAATAAGTCTTTATTTAGGGGCTGCAAAATTTTGAAAAAATATCTAGTTGTGATTATTTTGACTGGTATTGCAATATGATTTGAGATATTGGAGGGAATGATCATTTTTACATCATTATTCTCATTTTCATTGAAAAACATTTTAAAATGATTATAGTGTGATTTGTTTTGCGTGGATCTGTAGCAAACAGGGTTTTCTTAAGCCAGTAGAATATGATGTGTAGGCCAGGACATCTTTGCAGCACCGCAATAATTAATTTAAAATGGTATTTTACTTTTAACAAATATTGCGCCTCTTCCGATTTGAAAATTGTAGCAGGCCATATTGCGATTTCGATCAAATTTCCATTAATTGTGCAATCCTGTCTTATTGTCCACCAGGGTGGAAACTTGTCTTCGGCTCACCAAACACAGGAAACGACAACATGAAAACAGTAGAGCTGTCAAAGTTAAAGCAATTCGTATTAACGCCACTAATTTCTTTAACGCATTAAAGCAACTTGCAATTTTTGGGGTTGTAGCGGCTCAGTTTTAAAGCTAGACTGATACTGGCATCATATGAAACTAGAAAACCTGAGAAATCCATTGGTATGGCCATTTTCAAAGGGGTCCCTTGACCTCTGACCTCCAAATATGTGAATGAAAATGGGTTCTATAGGACGCCACGAGTCTCCCCTTTACAGACATGCCCACTTTATGATAATCACATTCAGTTTTGTGCAAGTCATAGTCAAGTCAGCACACTGACACACTGACAGCTGTTGTTGCTTGTTTGGCTTGATTTTACCATGTTACGATGTGAGCATATGTTTTATGCTAAAGGCAGTCCCTGTGAGGGTTTCTGGACAATATTTGTCATTGTTTTGTGTCGGTAATTGATTTCCAATAATAAATACATACATACATTTGCATAAAGCAGCATATTTGTCCACTCCCATGTTGATAAGAGTATTAAAAACTTGACACATCTCCCTTTAAGGTACATTTTGAACAGTTAAAACATGTGATTAATTAGCAATTAAATATTTTAATCGATTGACAGCACTAAAAAACAGACAAGCAGTTCACAAGCAGAGGTCATATTACACATTAAAACAGTTAATGTCTGTGTCTGTGTCTTAGATCTACTCAGACACTTAGCTGAGTTAAGAATATTGATGGCACTTGGGATGAAGGACTTGTTAAACACATTTTTAGTTGCCAGAGGATAAAAAATTAATTATGTGTATTATTAAATACATACCTATATATTGGTGTCAGCTTTGAAAAGTATTATTGATATCGGTCCAATATAATGTTTAATGCTAATATTTGGCCTGTAGTTAAATATTGTATTGGTATAATATAATATTGGTATTTTTGTGACTGTTTTTCTAAGTTAAAGCCGCTGTCAGATTATTGAGAATTAGTATCATGGGCGTCTTTATTGGTTGGAAAGGAGCAGATGTTAGCTTTAAAAAAAAAAAATAACATCGGTGCAGCTGCTCCCATTTCATCACTTACTGAATAAATAATGTCTCTCCCTTTTACAGTAATAATGACGATAACAGGAAGCCAAGTTTGTACTGTTTGACAGGTGTATGAGGATCCGGTGTCAAAAATACCCTTTCATTTTTCTAGTTAAGAGCATTTACCTAGTAAGAACCAAAGGTTATTTTTAAATGTATAACTTAAGTGTTACTTTCACAGCTCCGAAGACAGGAAGAGAACCTTTCCGTTAAACGCTGTCACATATTATATTTAGTTTAGTGTCGCTGTGCAAATTTATAGCTCCCCATTTTGCTTGACAGGTTAAGCCATAATTTTACATACATTGCACGGTTACATGTAAAGTATTAACCCCTATGAAGATTATTGACTCTTTTAGGGCTAGCTGAATCATGGTATATGTAACTTCAAATTTCATTTGTATCGTCAGTTCAGCCAGTTAAAATGCTAATCAAATTTTAAGTAACATATACCAGGATTCAGCTAGCCCTAAAAGAGTCAATAATCTTATTACTGGTAATATAAATTCCATGTAAATGAAACTGATATAATTGAAATTGAAAGAAAATTTCAAAACAAAAGATCAACTAATATAAATGCTATTGACGTGGTAATGATTAAAGTCATTCATTCTATTATAGGACCTCTGACCTATAAATCCTATCAGTCTTTTCAAGGAGGTGTTTTTCCTCACAATATGAAAACAGCAAATGTAATACCATTATATAAAAATGGAGATGAGCATTACATGGACAATTATAGACCAGTATCCCTTCTTCCTCAAGTTTCAAATATATTAGAGAAATTATTTGTGAAACAGTTGGATCTCTTCATTGGAAAATATTAATTAATAAGTGAACAACAGTATGGATTTAATGAAAAATAAAATTACTAACATATATAACATAAATGTAAGAATGTGTTACTCGCTTTTGGTTTTTCAAAAGAATGGTTTGTAAAGCTATTTTTGAGGGCTTTTTTTATTTTTATTTTTCATTATTATTATTTTCTGGAGTGTAGCTTAAATTGATTACAATGTAGGATAGCAATATACAAGCATTTTGCTTCTGCCTGTGCCTTTTCAGTCATATTGTATACCAGCTTGTAGCCTGTATACTGTCCCAGCTTTGTTAAATACTCAATTCTGATTGCTCAATCACAATGTTCTACGGTCTGTTATTTCTTTATAGCAGACCATTGCTATGTACAATGACCTGCTAGCTGTACATTATCCCGCTTATTACATGGCTACTTACTTAAGAAATCAATAATTTGACACAAAAACGGTCCACCAGAGTCTGACATCAGAACTGCACTCATAGCAAAGATCTGCTATGGAAAAATAACAGACCATAGAACGCCGTGATTGATCAATCAGAATTGAGTATTCAACAAAGCTGTGTAATAAAAAAAATAACAGAGTGCATGGGACATGTTCAACCAAGCCTAATACACACTAGATTCAAATCTGAATGGCTTTTATGGGAAGATGTTTTTACAGACAGTGTCGCTGTTGAAATGAATGGACTGTAACTTACAATGTTACACCACTTTGTACCAAAATCACCAGAAATATCTAGAGTTGCTCCATCCTGGGAAGTCCACAACTTAAACACCCTGAAGCTATTTATTCAATTATCTCTTAATAGTCACATGACCTTTTTTAAGACATAGTTATTAATGCTAAATACAAAACCTTATTTGGATGTAAAATATCACTGATGATGAGTCAGTGAAGTCACTACTTTAGTCATAGTTGTTACTTTCTCTCTCAGTTTTGTCTCATTGACTAATACCCTCTCCTCACATAGAGCTTCAAGTCATTTCACACGTCTTACTATGGGTTTGTTGCTTTCATTTTTAGTTCCATAATCCTAAAATGAAACATCAGTGTATCCATCTTCTGTCTCTTACTGATGTTAAAGCTAAATGTCAGTTCGCTTTGACATTATTTAAATCTACATTCATTCAACAGGTACCATATACTGTATGTGCTCAGTTTCTGAGTTTTTGTCAGCACCTGTAGCTGTCCGAGGTCCTGGAGAAACATTTTCATTTACTGATCTGACAATGCATCATCCAGAGCTCACTGTTGCATGACTCATGTTTGTGATGTTGGTTGTGAAGGCTTCATTTGACATCACTGCCCTCTGGTGGTGCTGAGATGTAGCAGAGGCATTCACATCTGCTCTGCTTCATATTATGACCTTCATTCCCAAATTGATTCCTTGCCAGATTTTGGACTTAAAACAAAAACTAGTGGTTTTGTCGACTCTTATATTATGATCTTAACATCACTGACCGGAGCCATTTAGCCAAATTTAAAAGTTTAAAACTGTTCTTTCCAAGGAGGTTTCTAATGGAAAGAGGAAACATCAACTGTCTTACTGAGTTTAACCAGCGGTGGAATGTAACCAAGTACATTTACTAAAGTACTGTACTTAAGGAAAACTTTGAGGTACTTTTACTTTACTTGAGTATGTCCATTTAATGTTACTTCGTACTTCTATGTCAATACATTTCAGAGGGAAATATTGTACCTTTTACTCCACTACGATTATTTTACAGCTTTAGTTACTTTACAAGTAAAGATGTTTGCACACAAAACCAGTGGTGGAAGAAGTACTCAGGTATTTTACTTAAGTAAAAGTAGTTATACCACAGTGTAGAAATACTGTTACATTTAAAAGTTATGCATTCAAGATATTTGAATACAAGTATTAGCATCAAAATATGCAGGACGAAAAGTACAAAAAGTAAAAGTACTCCTTATGCAGAATAGCCCTTTTCAGAATAATATATATTATATATTATATTATAGCCTATTATATTATTTGATTATAATCATTGATATATGTACATCATTTTAGTATTGCATCTGGTAAAGCAGGAGCTTATTTTTTTATTTATATACTGTCGTGAAGCTTGTGAATTTCACAAAGTGATCAATAAAGTCTTACTTCAGTATATAATAATACATTATAATTTATTTGTTGATTATATTTTTGAATTTATAATCTGAATCTGCAATGTAACTAAAGTTATTAAATAAATGTAGTGGAGTAAAAAGTACAATGTTTGCCTCTAGTGGGGTAGAAGTATAAAGTAGCAAAAATGAAAATACTCAAGTAAAGTAACTCAAAATTGTACTTAGGTACAGTACTTGAGTAATGTACTTAGTAACATTTCACCACTGCACAAAACATGTGAAAATGTACAAGTACAGCTGAAACCAGATTTTCTGACACATTTTTAATGTAAAATGCCGAAGATGGCTTCACTTTCTAAAATGTGAAGACTTGCTGCTTTTTCTTTTAATTGTTTCGATTTGTTTTCTAATAAATTTGAGGTTTGGACTGTTGGTTGGACAAAAAGCACCGTTTAGTTTAGTTTGAGAAGGGCCAGTGCAAATCAATAAATACACATGGTGTAAAAAAAATGCCAGAGATAGCCAAAAGGCTATTTTTCATCTGTTGTCCCTGGCCAGGGTGTTACAAAAGGCTTCCTAAAGTACATCAAAACAAAAACATTAAACAGCACATGCAGTTTAGATGTTGGAAAAGGACACAGTTGTTAAAAGCAGTAGTGCCATTTTATACATATAAAACGACATTGCAGACAAGCAGGACATACAGAGGCAGCAAAAGGAGTATAGTGCTGACATGTGCATGTAGCCTATTAGATTAATCACTTTGAGATGTCACTTTGGGTCTGCATAATTGTGCACTTGCCACCGGAAGTGGCTGCCATTTCTCACTATTTTTTTTATTTTTACAAACCAATCAATCGCGCAATTGAGAATATGATCAGGAGATGAATCCATAATGAAATCATCATTAGTTACAGTGATTCCAACGCACTTCAATAACATCCACAATATATCTGCATCACTTACTTGCTGGGTTGTGTTGATTGCAGGTCTGGGTTTGAAGGTCTGGGTTTGAAGGTCTGGGTTTGAAGGTCTGGGTTTGGGTTGCAGCAGGACAATGACCGAATAAATATGAAGGACGTCACGCTTGTAACAAAATAAATAAACTATAGTTCGATGCATGCATCAAGTTATTCAGAAACTCTAACTCCTTAGTTCAACATCAAAAAAACTAAAGCGAGATAAACCTAATCCCTTTTGTGATATAGCTTACGAACAGACATCTCGGCGTCCTCCTGTCTTCCCCATGGACGTATTAGGTCTTCCCTCACCTGTCTTCCCTCACCTGTCTGTCCTCCCTCACCTGTGTCTGTGTGTAAGAGATGACGGACGCGCCGTGATTGCGTCATTTCAAACGGCGACGCCTTGTAGTTCTTTAACAAAACAAACACAATGGCTCCTACACAACCTAATATAAAGTAGAATAAGCTCCACCTCAACCAACAGTAAAATGCTACAGTAATAGTCATTTAATGAAGTAATGTAGTAGCCTGTTGTTGCCTGTAGCATGTCGCATGTATCTTGTAGAAGCCTGTAGTTGCTTAAAGATTGTCTGCATTTGGGTCCTATTCCCCGCTCCCTTGTACCCACCAGCCTGATGGTGAAAGCTTTTCGATTTTTTACCTTTGAATTTGTGTTAAAGGGACTGTTTGTAACTTCTTACACGTATAAATCACCCGGGTCGGTGTCCCATGCACGCTCGCGTGTGGCTACGCTGTTCAGACAAGACTCCAATACAAACTACACAGAAGCACCAAAACCGCAAAGTTATATCTAGTGACGCCCGTCTTGCAAAACAGTGTTGGTCGGAGGACACGGGGGAGACCGTAGCTTTGGTCTCCAGGGCCGGAGTCTCTGCTGTGCTCCTCTGCTCCTCTGCCTGCCTTCACTCAGCTCGCTCCACCTCACGTGCATGCGCGCATACTACACACTGCAGAAGACTTCGTAACTCTGGGAATATCTAGTGAACAGTGGACGTTTCATGGAGAGACCTTCGTCTGGTCAGCTAATATTACAGGTGAAATATAGAGTGATATTATGGTTTTAGCTGACGTGTGTCGCCTCACTGTTTTGAGCGATGCTCTTTCATGTCTATTTAGAGCGAGCACAAGCGCAAGCGCGACGCTGACTTTCGTTGACTTAACAGCCACAGGTGTCACTGTTAACAAGCATTTCTGATTCTTACAAACAGTCCCTTTAAATGTTACACTGAGTTGTGTCATTAACCTTTTTTTACTCCTGATTACATCTCTGACTATCAATGCTAACACACACTGTAACTTGTCCTCTGAATACTAGTTTATTGCAGTTACATCTTGTCATTCAATGGATGCATTAATAATAATTATATAATATTAATATGTAGTTACCAGTTATTTCATGACATGACACTTATTATTATCCCTGAAGAGACTGACTTTATTACAACCAAGTGTTTTCTGTGTTCACAGTCAGATATAGTTTGTGCATCATGTGGCTGCACAGACGATACAGATACTAAACAACTTATTTTTTAACAAAAAATGTAAATTAGCCCAACGGGTCTTAAAGAACTCCATGCTACGATGTAACTATCAAACAGGACACATGTAAAGTGTCTCTGATGGTCCTGCTGCAGCAGCTTCATCTTTATCTTGTCTCCTCCTCGTGCTGTTTCCTCTCCTCTCTCTAAAAGACAAATGGCAGAAAACAGAGACACTAGTTAATAAACAGCAACCAACTGAATGTATTTGAAAATTCTGATAATAAAATAAATATATATATTTACCTTTTTAAAGGAGAGGGTTCACAATACACGCTGTCCTGCCTCCTCGCCTCTCGTCTGGCCTGGTCTGGTCTTTTTCTTGATTACTCCTCGTTTCCTCTCCTCTCTCTGAAAGACAAATGGCAGGAAAGGAGAAACACTAGTTAATAGACAGCAACCAATCTGGTCTTTTTCTTGATTATTCCTCGTCCCCCACAGAGAGTGCTCGCTCCCTGCCCCTCGTCTCATCCTTTTTTTTCTTCTTCATGGTACACGATGCCACTGTCCTATATCCTCCTCACCTCTCATCTCGTCTGGTCTTTTTTCGTTTCCTCTCCTCTCTCTGAAAGACAAATGGCAGAAAAGGAGAAACGCTAGTTAATAAACAGAAACCAAAAAAAATTCTATTTGAAATTTCTGATGCTAAAATAAATGTATTTATCTTTTTAAAGGAAAGGGTTTTCAATGCACGCTGTCCTGCCTCCTCGCCTCTTGTCTCGTCTGGTCCTTTTCGTTTTCTTTCCTCTCTCTAAAAGACAAATGGCAACAAACAACTTCAACAGCCAGAGAAACTATCCATCTGTACAAAAACAGAAAAAATGTATGTGTAAAAATGTATACTCATCCGTTTTTTATGTGACGGTTCACAATGAATGCTGTCTCCTTTCCTTGTCTCCTTCTTCCTCTGAAAGACAAATTGCAGATAAGGTTGATTACAGGTACTGTAGTATTTAGAAGAACCTACTACACCATAAACACTTTTAGATGGTCTGTAAAGGACTTCTTACCTATTTGTGAACTCTTCCTGTGTCCGCAGCTGGCTGGTCTGGTTAGCTGGGAGAGAAGCACAGGTGGGGTCCCAGAGTTGATGTCTTCAATGGTCTCCGTCTTGCCTGTTTCTTGTCCTCTCCTGCTTCTTCTATCAGCCTGTTCTCTGCCTGTCGTTGGTGGATCAGTAGTGTTGTTGGCTCTGACACTGTCCCTGCAGCTGTTGCAGCAGCTCTTCTCATTCCTAGCTCAAACTGAAGTCTTGTACTTGTGATGCTAGTGATGAGTGTGCTTCATTAAATAATGTTGCATGTATTTCTAGCTCAAGAAAATACATTCAACTGTATTTAAAGAAATCCATTCGAACTGCAATTGATGTTGAAGGCTGCAGGGGGACCGATCCCTGTCCCGACACACAGTGGGCAGTTGGTGGGGTAAACCGTGGACATGCAATTTAGAGTTCCCAATTCCTCCTGTATGGAAAAAAAGTTTTCTTTGGAGAGTGCTCCTATCTCAAGAGATCCTCATAGCTCCCTCGTAGTTAACACAATATCAGACACACAGGCCAGCACTAAGAAATAAAGAAAGGTGCAAGACGCACCAAAAACACTGACCTGTGTGTACCACAATCATAAAGAGAAAAACTATATACAAATGTACAATAATAACCCCTCAGTCAACCATATTATTCATATGGGACATGTCCTCATGGGCCCCGGTGCAAGATGCTACCAGTGGAGCCCTCAGGGGTCAAAATAATCCAGCTCCTTAATCTGCCAGATGTTGTAATCCACAAGGGACAGACCAAGGTGCAGCAGAGCAAACGTCCATCACAGTCTCAAGCGTTTCTTTGGAGGTGACCGGCTGCTGCTGCTCTCCTCCTCTGTCTCCTGTCTTGGAGTCTTTGCAGACCGCGCCGACTTTCCGGTGAACTGACAGAGGACCGACATGAGAAGGTGTCCGTCTGCACTGTAGTCGGTCACCCTCCAGCTGTTGGTCAGCTCCGTGCTCTCAGAGCGGTACACAGTGGAGATGACTCGTGAGAGTCTCACCATCAAACTTCATGTCGCGGACAAAGTTCCTGCCGTCGGCCCTCAGGGCTCCAAGCTTCGCCCTCTCTGGAAGAACTGGAGTCAGCATTTTTGGAGGAAGGCCACCAGTAGGCACCATCACACCTGCTGGTGCATCCGTCAAAGGAGACGGTGTGGTGTTCTCCCACTGGGTCAGCCTGGGAAAGGGTGTGACCAAGCGGAGAGAGTCAAAGTGTGCTCTGACTGGAATCAAAGGGAAGTCCTTGGAGCCTGTGACGAAGCTGTGGTACAGGCTGAGGACGGACCGGGACATGGAGCTGATGTTGGTGCTGCTCAGTGGACGGTTCCTCAAATTGGTCACAGTCATTGAAAGGATCCGTCCTGGCTTCAGCAGACCAACTAAATAGAAAGAAGAAAAAAGGAAACCATTAGTCATGACATGATCAGACTAATTAAAGCCTGTGACTTTATGACTTTAAAACAGTTCACTTCACAGCAGGACCTATTGTGAAGAAACGTGACGTGTGCTAATAGCACACGTATAAAACACAACATGACATTAAACAGCTTGTTTGTTAATTATCATGTTGTCGACCCTAAACAGGTTCTGCTGTTAGATTTTGCCACATGGTAAAAGTGAACACATGAATGAAACACTAACTAAATATCCTTCTCCTTACCAAATAGAAGTTTATTCAAGTGTGCTATTAGTATTCTTATTTTAAACTTAAAATAAGAGAGTGTACTTTCAGTTTACTTTTTTAGTATTTTTATTAGAGATATTCTTAAGCATACTTAGCTTATACTGACAAGTATACAGTCTAGGTATACTTGTCTTGCACAGTATTGCACTTAATCTTTTGATCGAGATATACTTAAGAAAAGTATAATTAAGTATTCTTGCCTTATAGGCCTATGGTATACTTGGCTTGTAGTTGTGCTTACTTTTTGATAGAGCAGCCTATTAAAGTGTGTGAGAGTTTGGAAACAAATGTTTTGATATGAATTTACCTCAATTCAATAAGACTTTTCTACGTTTGTGGATTCTCCGTTCAGCGTGGAGGCAACAAAATGTACTTTCATAAACTAAAAAGTAGGCTACCAGTATATAACAATTAAACAGTATATCCCTTTTCACTTGTAGTTTAGTTCATAGTATAGTTGCAGTACAAAATATAACTTTACTGTTCTTACACTTAAAATTATACTTTTATAAACTAAAAAGTGGGCCAATTTAGTCCCAAGAAGTATTGAATTAGTACACTTACAAGTACTAGTACACTGACATTAGCATTCTTACTACATAGTAAACACAAGTATACATCAGGGAAATATATTTGAACTTTACTAAAGTATACTTCATAAAATAAACTTGAAGTATACTATTTTTCGTAAGGGTCAGATTGGCTGTCTGCTTCTCTAACAACGAAATGTTACACATGGTTTCCGAAATTAGCTGTGAGCTGCATTTGAATTAGAAATGTAAGCAGCTTGTGCTGAAACTTCATTAACACCTCAGCTCCATGTTTTCAAGCAGGCTGTAACTGCAGGATGTGTCACATTGTAATACATGTTTTCAAATGACGCTATTATTTTATTGTCCTCTGAATTATGGGCCCAGCATGATATGATAGATAGAAAATAATAGATAGATAGTAACTTTATTGATCCCGAGGGAAATTCAAGTTTCCAGCATCACAGTTCCATAGTGCAAAACATGTTAATAAAAAGGCAGTAAAAAAGTTAGTAGTGCAAAGTACAAAAAAATATACCATATATAAAAATACAAGGAGATGAAGAAAACTGTTAAAACTGAATATAGTGCAGGGAAACAACTGTGATACAGGACTATTAAAAAAGTGAATATAGTGCAGAAGATACTGTTAAAAATGAGTATAGTGCAGAAGAGACTGTTAAAAAATTAATATAGTGCAGAAGATACTGTTAATACTGAATATAGTGCAGAAGAGACTGTTAAGACTGAATATAGTGCAGAAGAGACTGTTAAGACTGAATATAGTGCAGGGTAACTCCAGTAGCTTAGTCTATGAAAGTGCACTGTGTGTATTATTATTGAGGGGCTTTAGTGACCAACAAGGTCGCAGTTATTGCTATTAGTCAATGCATTCACATGATGCATCACTTCTGTCTCTAAACGGTCCAGTTAGTGACGTCACCCTAAACGCTCGTTTCTATATCTGACGTCGTTTCCATGGTGCGTGCAATATGCACAACATACACAACTATTAGCATTTTTCAAAATAAGTTGCAGTCTCCATCTTTGTCCTAAACTTTCAATATTAACTCGACGACCTGCTGCACAAACTCAACATGCATGTTTCTTAATCACTATATCAGTATTTAGAGCTACATTTACCACCTGTCTAATATGAATATTATGTATTCATATTATTTCTTTATATTAATCTTGTCTCTAGGTGGAGGCTTCAAATAAGCCCAGTGTTTTTTTTGCCTCATCCTGCACTGTATATCATTCATTTATTTATTTTTTTGTTAAGTTGCATAGTCTTAAAGTGTGCAAAACAAATAAACTGCCACCTGCACATTTATAAAACATAATCATATGTAATCATTTTACATCTAAATTACATAATTGCATCGAAATAACAGCTGTGTAAGATAGGTGTAATATAGATTGATGCCCTGAGGAAATATGTATACCCAAACAACATGAAATTAAAATATTATCTTATATATATATTATATAGTTATTACAAATATAAAGAGGAATAAAGTTTGAATGTGGTCTGCTGTGTTTTACCATAGCGTTCATCCAGCACACGGAGGATGCCTAACTTAAGCAGATGTTTCTATCTGCGTAAAGCAACAGGTGCCATCTCTCTATCTCTCTATCTCAGGACAGGTGAACAGTTGAACAGGTGAACAGCTTGTTCCTGACGGTTTCCACAGTTCAAGGTCAGCAGCTCCTCAGGTCAACAAGATCAGGTGCAGAAAGACAGTAGAACTGTGGCCTCTGCTTTTATATGTGCGGCTCAACGCGTCACTCCTCATCAATCACCATGACTACCACCGACTGTATTGGTGACCCGGTAATATGTTAAACACACTAATTGTCCCGATTTTCACTACAATTAAAATAATAACAATATTAAATGACCAAAATAGCCAATTCTTAACTATTAATTTTTAAATTGAACAATAGACAGGAGGTATTTTTGGAAATATGGAAATATGGGCCTCTATATGATTAGGAGAGGCTGATGACGTCATAGATGTTATTGTCATGAGGTGTGAGTCGACTATAGGTCATCACTTTAAGAAGAGCTATATACTTATCAATATTTGCCCTGCTTGTTTCCATCATTTTTATAATACCAATGCTTACCCTGTGTGTGTATGTAGCCTATATACAGTATACTGTATATAGGCTACATACAGTATACGTATGTTGTTGTTTTTTTCCTGTGGTCTTATTAGTTTTATTGTCATTACTGTTTTTTTTGTTTTGTTTCTCATGTCTTTGTTCTGTGTGATGTAACTTATTTTGGAAAAAACAATAAAAAGTGAATTAAAAAAAATTATAATATTATATTACATAGACATTTATGATGTTTCACTCATTAATTAATTTGTGCGCATTAGAATTGAAAAATAGACAGGAGATATTTTTGGAAATATGGGCCCCCTATGTGAATACAGTACTGAATGACTAACTAAGGAGAGGCTGATAACGTCATAGATGTTATTGCCATGAGGTGTGAGGGTCGCCTGCATTGTCACCTTTAGGTCATAACGTTTAAAAATGTGAGCTATATACTTATCAATACTTGCCCTGGTTGTTTCCATCATTTTTATAATACCAATGCTTACCCTGTGTGTATATAGCCTATATGTACAGGCTACATAGATATAATTTATTTTATTTTATGGGTTTTTTTGTTGATATTTTTTTTCCTGTGGTCTTATTAGTTTTATTGTTATTACTGTTTTCTTGTTTGTTTCTGATATCTTTGTTCTGTGTGATGTAACTTCTTTTGGAAAAACAATAAGAAGTTAATTACAAAAAAAATAACAATATTATATTATATTATTACATTTTGTGCAGTTTTGAACCACAGAACTCCCCGTGCTTATTTGCACATCAAATGTGTCGTTTTGATTAATTACTCTACACAGTTCTGCATCAACACTCATTTCGCTCCCTTATAACTCCCTCAGGACCGTCCGTTCCTGCCTCCATCCTGACCAAAATGTCCTCTGAGCTCCACAGTTTTAATAATAATAGCCTGGTATGAGGCTGTGGTGAGCAACATGAGGTGATAGAGTAATGTACTAAATAGCATGTTAATATGGTACCTTTAAGTACATTTTCTTGATTATACTAACATACATTAACTTAAGTAACATTTTCAATGCAGGACTTTAACTGTATTTACTGTATTCTCAGATTCTCCACTATACTGAGTTTGACACAAAACTCTGAGCAAGAATGATTAGTGTTTTTGAGTTACACTCATTCTGTTGACATATCTCATCTTCCTGCTGAGTCCCTACAGGATAACTGGTTTATTGTAATGTAATACTTACTGTACTTTACTGTACTACGTTGTCAAATACACACACATCTATAAACCCTGCTGTAACTTAAAAGAAAAAACTCAGGGTTTTGCAGCTCTTAAAATATATTAATGCAACAGAAATCAAGAAATCATACCTTGTGTATCTATGGAAATGTCTATTGCAAAGTCAGAAGATATAACAGTCAAACTGTAATAATTGGTTTATGGCACATATAATATCAAAATAATCTCAAGTATTTCTGTAGTGAGTTTCTTTGTCACACAACATTTAAAACAGTCCTGGATCAACCAGTATAATTAATACTTTCTATTAAGAGCCTTGAGAGATCAAACTGATGCTGAAAACAATCATATTCAAAACATAAAAAACAATCATCAGTCAAACAAAATACAGTTACAGCACTACTGTATAATATGATCAACAGATAAAGTAAAATTATCTGATTATCTTTTAATCAAAATAATCATTAAAAACAGTAATAAAATAAAATAAAAGAATCAGCAGCTACTAAAAGAATAGATAATAAAATAAATAGAAATAACTGCACCATCAGATGTAGGATCTTTAGCTGCTGATCATATCTACATAAGAGACAGACATTTCTTCACATGTTTAAGGTCATTTAGTTTAGTGTGCGGTGTGTCAGTGCAGTATGGTGATACTGCGGTCAGTCACAGCAAACGCCGGCAGCAGCGGGGCACTGAAGTGATGCATGACAGAGTACAGCACGGCGCTGGAGTCCGGCTCGTAAAACATCAGCGTGTGACTCGGCCAGTCCAGCAGCAGGCCGATCCTCTGGGGTCTCCTCCCAACCTGCAGGGGCTCCTTCTTCCCTGCGTGGCAGAAGGAGTAGTCGCCGTCGTAGTGACACAGAACCCAAGAGCGACTGTTGTGGCCCAGCCGGGCCTCGTCTCCGGAGCCTTTGCGCTCCAGAGAGGTGTAGCAGACCCCGACCTTAAAGGCACCACTCTGGCCCACATCCACCACCCAGCTGTGGGTGCCAGAGGACATGGAGAGTGAACCCAGCGCGTTGGGCCATAAGTCGAAGCGTGCTGGGTCGTAGGGCGGGGATAGGCGAGCTTTTTTGTGAACGAAGGTCAAAGTGTAGAAGTCGTCAGACAGGGACAGGAGAGGGCTCACTGTGCGCTCATCAAACTTTAAATTAGATGATCCATAAGCTGCACGGGAAGAAAGAAAAAGATGGATTGAATTTCACAAACTGATGAAATACCATAAGCAGACATGTTAAGATTTTTTTACTTTAATGAAATCCTTTGTTTACTGTAATGTCACAGGCTAAACAGCTTGCTGGTCACTTCACTTCCACCCACATTACAGTATCACACATGTCCATCTTCCAGATTTACATGAACAACTCTTTATTTTTTGTGCCACTCTTCGGCAGTTCTCCTGTGGTGTAATTTCTCTCAATTTTCTCCCATGTTTAGATTTATTTCGACACCTGCTCAGTAACACAAAAACATCCAGGCCCTATGCAATCACTGCTGTTTCCAACCAGAGAGCAAAAAATACATCAGGACAAAACCTAGTCTATGTAGATAAATGTGTATATTATTACATATATGCAATATATTTCCAGAGCTACTACACACTACCACAAGTCAAGAAGGTTCTGTGTGCAATAAAATACAGAAAATAAAGTCAAATCATCTGCAAACTTATCACCAATAGAAACACCAGAATATATATAAGAAATGAAAGATCAAAGAAAGTAATTAATGCGGTGGTGAATAGTAACTAAAGTAAGTACATTTACTCAGGTACATTTTTGGGGAACTTTATACTTATATGCAGTGTATTGGGAAATGTAGTTTCATGTACTTTTCACTCCAATATAATCACGTGACAGCTATACAGTTGTTACTAGTTACTTTTCTGATTAACATTTTACCTTATAACTAGGGCTGTTAAAGTTAACGCGATAATAATGTGTAAACGCATATTCGTTTTAATGCCACTAATTTATTTGCGATCTTTCGGAGGTTGTAGCAGCTCAGTTGTAAAGCTAGAGTGAAGATACTGGCATCATATGAAACTAGAAAACTTAATGAATCCATTGGTACCAACCATGTCATACTAGCTTGTTGAGAAGGAGGTTAAATAACGCTCCAAACTTACACAAAATTTTGCAGAGGAAAAACTGGCATGGCCATTTTCAAAGTGGTCTCTTGACCCCCGACCTCAAGATATGTGAATGAAAATGGGTTCTCTGGGTACCCACGAATCTCTCTTTTACAGACATGCCCACCAATCACATGCAGTTTGGGGCAAAAACCATGCAGTTTTTTGAATGCAGTATAAATGTTTTATTTCTGCTTATTCTAAAAATGGCGTATTTGAATATTTCTGCATACTGGGGTCCCTAAACAGTCTATGTATTACATAAATTGGGTATCGCTGTAAAGCTGAGAGTGTATTCATGTGTGATGATGTTAGTCCTCATAGTAGCCTTTTCATTTTATTGAGATCATTTTTTGAAACATGACCTCACTGTATAAAATGACCTGTGGTGACCTCAAGGATAATCACAGCCTCATGAAACTTCACAGCCACAAACTAAAGACCTAGGGCATTCAGAGGATGGATGAATGTCCTAGGTATACTGACAATAAGGGGGTTTCTGAGCAGTTTCCAGCACAGAAATGCTCGCCATCCAATCGCCGAAAAATGCAATTCTTTCAGAAATCTCAACATGTTAAAAGTTTTGATACCAAATCACAGCATGGCTTTTTCTATGGTGTTCCTCAAGGTCTTGGAGTTTTAAAGTGGTATTTTGGAGGAATTTATCATAATCTTTATCAATTATCGAGTGGTAAAAATTGGTTAAATTTAGCACTAAATCTGTGTAACAAATGGTATCAACCCAAAAATTGCTTATGAGACATAATAGAGCATGGGAATGGCCATCATATACAGTACTTCTCTCATAATGTTCTAAGCCCTTATACACTCTCACAATTTAATTTAATTTAATTAATTAATTAATTCAGGTTAATTTCTGATAATGACTAGAACAATTTGACACACAGTGCTGAGCTGCATCTCAATTAACCTTCAGGTTCCCAGCTTTCAGATGATGTACACCATTTCTATTTGACATCTTCTGTTGACCTGCTATCTCCCCCTAAAGACCTCCTGTAACCCCCTAAAAAAAGACAATCTGATAATACTTATGTACATTAACTTTTTGACATTTGCTTGTACTTGAGTGTTTTTATATTGTAACACTGATACTTTCACTTCAGTAAAAGATATTCTAACACTGGATATATGTCACAGACTGACAGTTTCATTCTTCTCATTGAAATGTTTGTTTATACAGTTTCTCAGTGTGTTTCTGTTTGGAGCATAGCAACCATTCTTTTCTGGATTTTCAAGGTTTGCGAGTATGCTAATTACCACCATCGGTGTGTGTAATAACCTCGTACGATCCTGCTGGATCTGTCATATTGTGCATGAAGATTGAATACAAATCTACTAACCGTTTGGCCCCAGCAGAACTGCAGTGGCCCACAGACCTCTCAGCAGCTTGCTGTCACCGCAGGCTGGGCTCAGGTTGAGCTGGTTTGTGTCACAGGGCTCCCCGACTCCCTCCGCCTCCTCCACCCTAACACACAAACAGCAAGAGGAGAAGAGTTGTTACCTCTCCGGTATCCTGAGCAAGAAAATAATATTCACAAGCAATGTAATAAAGTATTAAAGATTACCTGTCAGCTATCTCCTGGACACTAGTCTGAAAGACAGGAAGAAAGGGATGACTCTTCTGGACATTCATGTAGTTAAGTAATTTATGACCATTATCATGTTACTGTTATTTGAGCACAAGTTCCTCTATTCTTCAATAATCATCCCCAGTAATCCCTCAACTTCCTGACAAAAATGTCCCAGTCTCTCACCACCAGCTGTGCGTCTGGAGTGTGCGTCAGCGTGTGCACCAGGCCGGAGCGTATTTGCGACAGACTCGCCATGGCCTGGCTCCAGTGAGCTCTCTGGGTGAGGAGACACTGCTCCACCCGCTCCTCCTCTCTCTGCACCTCCTCCAGGAGACGCTGCTCCTCCTCCTCCAGGGCTTCACGCGCTGCGCTGACCTGAGCCAGGATCTGCTCCCTCGCCCTGCTCGCCGCTACCTACGCCCAGAGACAGGGGAGAAGAATATTAAGACAACTTGTGGCGCAGGAGGAGGAATTACATTGTTTTCAATCCAATTGCATAATCAATACTCTATCAATATGACTGCAGTTAACAGGTTAAAGAGATAGTTTGGGTGTTTTGAAGTGGGGTTGTATGACGTTCTTATCCATAGTCATTGTATTACCTACAGTAGAGGACGGTTCAATAAGAATATCAGTTTAAGTGTACGCTATATTTAGAATATTTACATCGCCTTACCTTCCTGTCAGATAGCCCTTTCCGATGAGGAACTGAAGCTGATGTATCCATCTATGCCAAATCTGCCAGAATCCATTGAAAAAAACAGTAATTTTACCTTACAGAACACGGGGGTTGCTGGTCTACCGCTGCCTCGATCGGTTAGTTTGTTTGTGCTATTGTGGGACTTTGGTAAATCCGAACTAACCAAAGTCACACATTAACATAAACTAACTAACCGATCGAGGCAGCGGTAGACCAGCAACTCCCGTATTCTGCGAGGTAAAATTACTGTTTTTTTTCAGTGGAGTCTGGTTGCTTTGGCGAGAGCGTAGATAACGGCAAATGGCATATCGGAAACATAGACTGTATAGCTGACATAGCTGCTGGCAAGGTAAAGCGATGAAAATATTGTAAATATAGCGTACACTTACACTGATATCTATTATTGATTTTTTAGGAGGGCCTAAAATATGTTTTGCTGCCGGCTCCGTCCACAGCAGTACATTGCTTTGCTTCTGTGCGGTAACTCGGCCGATCGTCATCTACTGTAGGTAATACACTGACTGTGAATAAGTACCTCATACAACCCCACTTCTAAACACCCAAACTATCCCTCTTATTGTAACTTTTACGTTTCTAAAACCCATACACTTACGTAATGTTTCCAACTATATAAAAACCTTTAAGTTTATGATCAGATATACTTTGAATCGTGCACTAAATCTTATTTTCAACGAACAAACCGTTTAATCTACAAAATGTCAGAAAATCTGCAAAACATTCCCATTACACGTTCCCAGAGCCCAAACCGACATCTTCAAATTAGGATTAGATGACAATGCAAATGTCATGAAACAATACAAACATGTGAACCGCCCTGCCGTTAATACAGCGATAGGTATCTCATTAATATCTCTGGGTGAGGGCAATGTTGCAAATCATTGAGCAGGTCTATTTAATGTTAACTTTAATGTGTATCAGTGTATTTAATTTTCTGGATTATCCTTAAACAGTCAATTGATCTTCCAGAAAATGTACTTAATCACAATTTACAGTATCAATATTGTGATAAAATTGCACATACTGTGATAAAGATTGTATCCATATTGCCTATTCCTTCTTAACATTGTTTGTTTTGTCCAACCAGCAATCCACAACCAATGGATATTCACTTTAGCATGACACAGAAACAATAAAAAGTAGGAAATCCTCATATTTGAGACACCGAAACTGATATTTGACATTTTCTTTTCTGACAATGCATAAAATTACAATGTGACAATTATCATCTGAACCTGCAGCTCCCCTCTACTTTACAAAGCTTTATAGTGAGTTTCAGCTCATTGCTTAGCTGTCCACAACTTTACTGTTTTGATTCACTCTCACTGGCCAGATACACAACTCCAAATGAATGCAAACTTTGATTCATAACTGCTGGATGTGTAAATAAGCAGCTGTTTGATAACAAGTTCACCATATCAGATTAAAAGGAGATGATTATGTCAGTGTTGCGTTCACAACTTCTTTCTGCCTCCAAGGGGCCAAAAAATCAGTTCTTGAGGGTATGAGTAACATTTTATAGTCAGGAAGGCCAACGCGTTCTCATCCCAACTCGTCACATACTGTCGCTTTGTTAGACCCCTCGGCGTCACTTTTTGGTCGCAGTAAACACGTGCTTAATGTTGTGAATTAAACAAAAGCACTTGCTTAGGTTTTGGCAACAAAACCCCTAGCTAGGTTTAGGAAAAAACAACATGGTTGGGCTTAAAACTACTATGTTTTTAAAGTGCAAATTTGACACAACGCTGTGAACACGGGACACAAACAAACAGCTGATTGTAAAGCTAAAGTGAAACGTGATGCATGGGACACGAATAGCTGTCTCCTGGATGAAAGCCTTGTCTTTGTTGGACCCATCCACTTCCGATCCCACCCACTCGGCGTGTGTCTTTCGGTCTTTAAACTACGTCACTACAGCACTTTCCCTGTGTGTTAACTGTTGCCGCGGATGAGTTTACATTGTAGTTTAAAAAAAAAAACGGTGCGTCTCCTACCGCCACTCAAGGTCGCCTTGTGCGGCGGTATTGAACGCCAACAACTGTGACAAAGCATCGGTATTTGGCGCCCTGGGAATGAGAACGGGCTGGGAGGGCGTATTTCCTAAAGCCTCACATTTTGAGTAAAGTATCCCATAAATCAAACATTGACAACATGTGGGTCAAATACTGTCACAAGTTTCTGTTGCTCATAAGCAGCCAAACACTTGACGGAGGGCGCCCATAAAAGCACGGAGGTTGTTATTGATATTTCACAACGTTTGACTTCCCACGTCTAACCATAAACACACACAGCAACAGCTACAGAGATACACTGACCAGCATTGTTTCCACAGTGTTGAGTACGTTTGTTTGATGTTGTTACAGAAACAAGAATGGGTTTGGTGATTTGATTCTTGCTCAGATAAGGTATCTACATATTCTTCTTACCTGTCTTTGTTGTCTGCTTGAAGTTTGATTTACTCGTGGTAACTTGTAACGCATGATCGTACCTCTGACCACTTTAGACACCCATTGTGTTCGGGGAGGTTAATAAATAGGCAATAGGTGCACTAACAGAGGCAACCTTTGCTTTGTTGCACAGTGGTGATAAATTGACTGAATCAGCAAGTTATACATTACTAGTGAACTTATTGTGTTTCTTTCTCTTTCTCTTGCATTAACAACTGCAAAGTACCTTGTTATTTTACTTGTTTGGAATAATAAGATCTGAAATCCCTTTACTATCAATATAATTGTTAGAGGAGAAGTGAATTGGTGAGAAGACACAATTACAACCTTCTGATATTCAAAAGAATTTAGATTTAAGGAGCATGCCCAACATGCTGATGTTTCATGCTGTATTTCTAAATGCTTTCATTAATATGAAAGTAAAATCACGTGAATTTTCAACAAATAGCCTTTACTCTACAGGGATGATTTTTAGGGATGCACCGATCCAACTTTTTCAGTCCCGATACCGATACCGATACCTGTGCTTTGGGTATCGTCCGATACCAGTGTCTAATTAATAAGCTGCTGTATGCCTCACAGTGTGGAAGTGACTGGGATCATTATTTTATGTTGTTTTACATCAGGCTTGACTTAAACATCGCTTTCCTAACTTTGTAAAACAAAATGTAACAAATAAATACAGATATAAATTTCTTGAATTGTAATTTATCATTAAAATAATAAATGGTAAACCAGCAACTTGGTAAAAAATCTTCAAAATTAACAGGAATTGCAATTCAAGTGTAAATACAGCAATTAAAAAAATAATGAAGCCAAGAACCAGGTGTGGACGGGCCTGTGGCACGCGAGCCATTCCCTGGACTGCAGCAACAAATTTGTCAAAATTATTTAATTAATTAAATTTCAAGTATATAATGTATATAGTATATATAGAATTGAATTGAATAGATCGGCCCCATTGCCACCGATACTAGATCCAGCTATTTGAGTCAGTATCGACAAAATATCAGATATCGGTATCGGTATTGGTGCATCACTAATGATTTCATTCACAATTTCTTCTCCTTGTTGATGTGACAATAACAGTTTCATATGTAATGATGTAATGAGACAATTAGTCCAATTTAATGGACTAATTTAACAATTAATTGGATAATTGAAGAAAATAGCTGACAGATTAAAGGTAGGGTTGGTAAAGATTTTAGAATCATTTTTGTTATATTAGTTGAAATTCTCATTACATCCTGACAGCAATCAATAAATCCAATGCTGAAAAAGATCAGGTATCTGTGGCTGTCGCAGGACTGTAAAAAAAACGTCCGATCATTTCATTCAGCCTGAATATAATGAAGCTTGACAGCTGTGAGTACTAATAATAGCCATGTTCGCCATTCACATTCATTATGATGTGTTAATGTTTGTAATGATAATGTGGGGAATGGCTTTGGAGGGAGGCCTTAAGGAACGGGCTGTCAGAGTTGTAGACTTGGCAACGCTCTCGCTAGATTTAGGGATTTTGGAGCTATTGCTGCCAGCTGGCAACACTGGGCTCGGTTTTTCAGTTTGATCATTTTTTTAAAAATCTAGTGTACTCTTGCTAGTTTCTCAAAGTCACCCACCCTGCCTTTAATTGACAATCCTTAGTCGCACCCCTAATGCAAAGAGACTTATTATAGGGGTAAGTATCCACATACACAAACCCAACACATCTCCATAAAGCACATGTAGTGTGTAGTGTATTTTTCATAGCATTCCTAACCAACATCAAAACACTGTACTTGTGCAACAGTGTAGGCTCCACTGAGCAATGTGTGCCAGTATTGAGGCTGGCACTGATCATTAGCGTGTGGTTGAGTGGGTGTGGATCAGTGGTATTTCTCACCTGAAGCTTTTGCTCTTTGGCTGTCAGCGTCTGGTCGATAAACCTCTCAATCCTCAGTGCCTGCAGCTGCATTTTCTCACACACATCCACCAGCTGGTTCTGGTGGAAACACACACACACACACACACTCATCAGCTGGAGACACAACAAGAAAATCCTGTCTTTTCAAATACCATGTAGAGGAATCATGCAAGAAACCACACATGCAAATTGTGTCACACCCAAGAAAGAATTATGAAATATGCATATTACATTGTCAAATACTGTATGTGAACACCGTTTTTTCACACAGCTACAATCCTCAACAAAGTGAATGATTGAAATAATAGGAAAAATCCACATTTTCTCTCATAAAAGAAACTTAAAAGAGAAGAAGGAGACTAGCTTTAAAAATAGATGAGATAAAAACATGTCTATAGGGCAAATAAAGAAAGGCCTTCACACAAAATTAAAGTAACCTTCCTGTGCTTTTTACTTTATGTTAATACTGGACTTTAATGTGAGTTTTGCATCAGTGTATTTAACTCCTCCTTAACCTAGACCTGTTTTTTGTCTTTTTTTAGGGGGGTACAGGGGGTCTTTAGGGGGAGGTATCAGGTCAACAGTAGATGTCACATAGAAGTGGTGTACATCATCTGAAAGCTGGGAACCTGAAGATTAATTTAAGATGCAGCTCAGCACTGTTTGTCAAATTGTTCTAGTCATAAACCAGAAATAAACCTGAGTTAAATAATTAACTTAATTAAATTGTGAGAGTGTATAAGGGCTTAGAACATTATGAGAGAAGTACTGTATATGATGGCCATTCCCATGCTTTGTTATGTCTCATAGGCAATTTTTGGGTTGATACCAAAATTCCTCCAAAATACCACATTAAGACACCAAGACCTTGAGGAACACCGTAGAAAAAGCCATGCTGTGATTTGGTATCAAAAACTTTTGACCACAGGTAATAAGTATATTAGATATGGCCCTTTTCTGTCATTTTATACATAATTGATGATTGAGATGCAGCTCAGCACTGTGTGTCAAGTTGTTAATCAGAAATTAACCTGAATTAATTAATTAAAATAAATTGTGAAAGTGTATAAGGAAAGAGTATATAAAGAAAGGTATTTCACACAAAATGAAAGTAACCTTCCTGTGCTTTTTACTTTATGTTAATATTGGACTTTAATGTGAGTTTTGCATCAGTGTATTTAACCGTTTCCACTCCAGTCCTCCTTAACCTAGACCTGTTTTTGTCTTTTTTTAGGGGGGTACAGCAGGTCAACAGTAGATGTCACACAGTAGTGGTGTACATCATCTGAAAGCTGAGAACCTGAAGATTAATTAGGTTGCAATGCTCCAAACAGAAACATGCTGAGAAACTGTATAAGCGAACGTTTCAATGAGAAGAGTGAAACTGTCCTTCTGTGACATATATCCAGTATCAGTATTACAATATAAAAACACTCAAGTACAAGCAAATGCCCTGCATTCAAAAAGTGAATGTACAGAAGTATTATCAGATTGTCTTTTTTAGGGGGGTACAGGAGGTCTTTAGGGGGAGATAGCAGGTCAACAGTAGATGTCACATAGAAGTGGTGTATATCATCTGAAAGCTGGGAACCTGAAGATTAATTTGAGATGCAGCTCAGCACTGTGTGTCAAATTGTTCTAGTTAAAAATCTGAAAATTAACCTGAAAGTGTATAAGGAAAGAGTATATAAAGAAAGGCATTCACACAAAATGAAAGTACCCTTCCTGTGCTATTTCTAACCCCTCAGTAAAGAAAACATATTTACCTTGACTACATTTCCAAAGCTGATATATCATCAATATCACACCACAGATCAGTCAATACAATAAAACAGCTGTTGCATATGGACATAGTAAAAGTAGTATAGGCCTACTACTCACCCTGACTGCGGTTACTCTGGTGGCCAGAGGGGTCACAGTATGACCGTGGCAGGGGCCCACGATGGCGCAGTGAGAGCAGATGAGTCTCTGCTCGGTGCCACAGAACCAGTCCAGCTCGGCTTCATGCTCCACACAGAGCTCACCTTCAACGGAGAAGATCCCGGACTCGGAGTCGGTGGTGGTCGCAGCAGCCGGTGAGGTCGAGGTGTCCTCCGGTACCGGCTGCTGCTGCTGCTGCTGCTGCTTCACACCGCCGCTCAACACCGAGAAAATAGGCTGCTCAAAATCCATCTCCTTAGTTTTCAAACCATTCAAAGTCTTCTCCGGTGAAGACGGGCATGTTAAATCACACGTCATGAGCTCCTCCGTCATGGTACAATAATGCAGCAGGTGCACCGGCAGAGCTGGAGTCGCACCTACCTGTTCACTACAGCACTACAGCGCAGTAATACAGGTGGAACAGGTGAGCAGGTGAGCAGTGAGCACAACACGGAAGTAACACGGACAGTAGAGGTCAGAATAGCAGAGAGAGGGGAAAAAAATAGCTTTCTGCTCTGCTGGGTTTCACTTGTTTGATTTGGGCGTGAGCTGATAACCGTCTTGTGAGTTTTAAATCATTAGTTTGCCTTCATTTCCTGTTTCTCTCCCCTCTTTAGTCTTTTTGGCCACTTCAAACTTTCCAGCTGTGACCCAAAGTGAAGCCTAACCACAGGGGGAAAGAAGCCCACTGTAGTTTCACTAGTTTGAGTAGGTTGTAGCCTACTTGATACTACATAGGTGGGATGGCTAAGTCTATCACCTCCTTTAAGACTCTTCTTAAAACACACTCTCATTGTGCCTTCCTGTGATCCTTCTATTTGACTTCACCACTTGTGTTTTGTAGCTTTACCATTTCATGCACTTTAATTCATTAACTAAAGTAAATGAGTGCTGGGATGTTTTTGATTCTTTGCCGTATATATGTTGGGAAACACTGGCTATCATCACAACTTTACCAATTAAAAGTACACAATGTAAACTCTGTAACTGTATTTCAACGATATTTCAGTGGGAAGTGCAGGTACTTTTGCTCTACTACTATTAGCCCATTTTTGCAGGTAAAGATTTGCATGGAAAACATGATGAGTACACAAATTTGGATGATTTGCTATAGTTTAAACTACCAAACAAGGTTGTTTCCACTTTTATATTATGATGAGTACATACATTTGGATAACTTGTTACAGTTTAAACCACTAAACAAGCTTGTTTCCACTTTTATATTATGATGAGTACATACATTTGGATGATTTGCTATAGTTTAAACTACCAAACAAGTTTGTTTCCACTTTTATATTATGATGAGTACATACATTTGGATGATTTGCTGCAGTTTAAACTACTAAACAAGCTTGTTTCAACTTTTAAATTAAAGAGCAGCTCATCTCAATATGAAAATTAAAATCACAGGATTTCAACCTGCATTCCTGTAAATGACGTAGAAAACTTTTATTGAAGGACAAGACAACATTTTAGTAGGATATATAATGTTTTATGATATTGTTTCAAGTTCTTTATTGTCATATGCACAACAATTACAGAGAAGAAGTCGTTGGCAATGAAAATCTTAGATCTCAGGCTGCCTCCAACATTTAAATATGAATAAAAAGAAAACAGTCAAGTAAAAATAGGTTGTTTTCTTGTAAGTTTTCTTGCATCAATGATGTTTGCAAATAAAGTGATAAAACATGCCTACATGTTGATTTATTATTAATTCAGAACAAATTCTGATTTTTTTTCATCTATAACAGTTACAAATGTAAGTTATGTGGTCAAAAAAGTCTGACTTTTGCTGTGAAAAAGGTCTGCAAAACCGCATTAAAAATAACCACATTGATATTCAATGTGATTAAATGTGTTGTTATACTTCACATCAGGTAAAACGTTTCACATGTAAAACAAAAACTTTAATTCCTTATGTTGTATAGTTTATGATTAACATTTTCTTGAAGTCAACACTCCAAACAGCAGAATTCTGTGAAATGATTCAACTCTACTGAAATTTGATAAACATGTCATCCAGCCATATTGTGAAAGGGACTATTTTTCTTTATTAGGGCTTTTTACTTGTGTATGACTTTGTTTTTGACCATTTTGGGTATTTTATTTGCTATTATAGCAGTCTCATATTAAATAAATATCCAGGTATTTTCATTTAGAATTACCCCCCATGTTTACTAGATACTATTTTCCAGGGTGGATAGGTGTGATAGATACACACTTTCATCATATGCGTGCCCTGGGATTAGAGTTGCAGCCACACCTCAGACACGGCCCTGTTTAGCAATATATAGTGAGCAACACCCACTGTCTGGAATCCAGAGGGAATAACCTCAAATACTTTTGGAAAGATGCTGCCCTTACAAATGTCCCGGCCCCTTTCAGTTAAAAAAGAGTTATGTCTTCATTGCTAAAGCAACACCAGGGTGCAACCATGAAATATGCTAAATTAACCTATTGATATAGGTAAATTAATAGCACTGTTTACAATGTGATAATGCCATGTAAAATGAGAGGCTAGAACAATTAATTAATTTACTGTGCTGTTCTTTAGTTCTTGTGCTGACTTGATATATTTATGTTATTGAAAGATAATTTCCATTAATGTTCATTTAATTTGTCAGTGTGACATATTGTTTTAACTGTAAGTATTTTAGTAGTTTATTTGTATCCTTTTCTACCCATGTGTTAGCTTTCACCAGTGGATGCCAATAATAAAAGTTTCCTGTTAACTTCCTGTTGAATTCTTGAAGAGGAAATTAGGACAAGAGTTTTCTATCAAAAGAAAGTAAAAGGCTGATGTAATCTCAAGAAATCCAAATCCGCACAAGGAACGACACAGCTCCCACTCCTCCCAGCTCCAGGCGTAACTGGATAGGAGTGATTGACAGAAGAGAGTCATGCCTTCTGGCTCAGACAAGGTGGGTTTCCACACATTTCACTTTGAAATGGGAACAGCAGAGGCACAGTGCTGCCATTGTTTACAACATAAAAAGCTGTTTTGTAGTGGGGAAAACTAGCAAACACAAGATGTTCACATCATGAAAGAAACAAAAGATTTCCGTGCACTAAGCTTGTTGTGGAAGAAAGAACTGAATACTTTTTACATATCGTAAGAACTGGAAAACAACAAAACAGAAAAATATTAAATAATGCAAATGATCTGTCCAGAGGAGATCTATCACTTCATTTAAGACTCTTCTTAAGACACACTTTTATTGTGCCTTCCTGTGATCCTTCTATTTTACTTCACCACTTGTGTTTTGTAGCTTTACCGTTTCATGCACTTTAATTCATGAGCTAAAGTAAATGAGTGCTGGGATGTTTTTTGATTCTTTGCCGTATACGAGGGGAATACAATTTGTAAGGAAACACTGGCTATCATCACAACTTCACCAATTAATAAAATATTGTTGTGTTGAGTGAAAACTTTGCATTTCTAAAAAGTCAAAAGACCAACTATTGATTAGAAGTATTTCACCTGACGGTAACAACGCATTCATAATCTGAGGAACTTGAACAACTCAACAAAGTACACAATGTAAACTCTGTAACTGTATTGCAAAAACCTGTAATTTAAAGGCATGATTGAAAATATCTCAAATCAACATTTTCCCCCTAAAATTCTAAATATTTTTTTATTTATTCTCAAACTTCTTCAAAATTTACAATTTTCCAAAAACGTTTCTGTAATACTGCTCCTGATCTCCAGAGGGTGCTCACTCACTTGAGTAACTGAACTGAAAGTCATCTTTATCACCAGACAGATGTGTTTGGACAGAAGATGCTGGTGATGAAACTGCATCAGGCCCTGGAGATTATTTAGAGTAATGAACGCAATTTGAAACATCCTCCAGTTTGCTACCATATGAGAATCAGAGTGTGTGGGGATGAAATCATTTGTCGTACATTCCTTTAACCCTCTGAGACCCGCGGATGATCCCGACCAACTTTACAGTCTTTGAGAAGCTGTAGCACGTTCAATTTTAGAGCTAGAAACTAAAAAACCTAAGGAATCCATTGGTACCAACCTATGTCATGATAGCGTGTCGGGAAAGAGGCTAAATAATGTTCCAAAGTTAGGCTAAATTCTGGCGAGGAAAAACTCAAAGTGGTCCCTTGACCTCTGACCTCAAGATATGTGAATGAAAATGAGTTATATGGGTACCCACGAGTCTCCCCTTTACAGACATGCCCACTTTATGATAATCACATCCAGTTTTTTGGAAGCAGTATAAATATGTTATTTTTGCCTATTCTAAAATTATGTATCTAAATAATTCTGCATACTGGGGTCCATAAACAGTCTTGGAATCACATAAAATGTGTATCACTGTAAAGCTGAGACTCTTGTGGATTCAATGAGCCCAACTGTATTTATGTGTGATGTTTGTCACCATAGTATCCATTTCATATAGTGAGACCATTTTTAAAAATTTGACCTCTGTATAAAATGACCTGTGGTGACATCTAGGATAATCACAGCCTCATGAAACTTTACAGCCACAAACTAGAGACCAAAGGCATTCAGAGGATGGATGGCTTTCCTAGGTAGAAAGACAATAAGGGGGTTTCTGAGCAGTTTACAACAGAAGTGCTCACCATCTAATCTCTGAAAAATGCAATTCTTGCAGAAATCTCCAAATGTAAAAAGTTTTTTATACCAAATCACAGCATGGCTTTTTCTATGGTGTTCCTCAAGGTCATGGTGTCTTAATGTGGTATTTTGGAGGGATTATTGATCATTTTGATCAATTCTCGAGTGGTAAAAAATTGTTAAATTTAGCACCAAATCTGTGTAACAAATGGTATCAACCCAAAAATTGCTGCAACAACTTATGAGACATAATAGAGCATGAGAATGACCATCATATACTTCTATCGTAATGTTCTAAACCCTTACACATTTTTACAATTTATTTAAATGAATTAATTAATCATTTTACCCAAATCAATATTTACTTGTTTTTAAACATGCTGTTACTGTTTTAAACACGGAGACCTACACATCTATGTGGAAAAATGCTGAACTTTAACTGTAATTGCATTGACTTACAAAGAAAAAAGTATCATCATCAATTACGTGTAAAATGACAGAAAAGGGCTATATCTAATATACTTATTACCTGTGGTTAAATTTGAAACTGTTGTTGTTATACAATAACTATTTAATGTACACCACTAAGCACATATCTGATAATGATACACCTTTCTTGATGTAGGCTATCATTTTCTATCATTATTCCTTGCCTTGTGGGTCTGCCAGCGTAGGTGCAAGATTCTCATGTTGATATACACCATGTACAATAGTCAATGGTCCTGCATCATCAAGCCTAATTTATAGCATAGCAAACATTATACGCTGTGATGTTAAACACCACTGAACTCAGCCCATGGAGTTTATATTATTACAATGACGTCATACAAATACATATAACCTTTCTAGGCTCTGGGAAAGTTTTACAAATATAAAATCATGGATTAAAAGTTCATAATACAAAGACTGATAATCGAGCTAGCTTGTAGTTTGAGATTATCAACAGTTTCATAGATGTGTCTTTTATAATGGTGGACTGTCTATGTGGGAAATGCTTTTTTTTCTTTTTCTTTTTTTTTTATTTCAAAATTACAGTAGGCTATACATAGTAACAGCAGAAAACATTAAAAACATTTACATATGAAGAAGCATAGCGAAAACATAAACGAAGAGCTGTGCCAAACATAAAAGGACAGCAGAAATGAAACAAAACCAACATAAAATAAAAAATAATTAAATAAATAAATAAAAAAGAACACGCGAGAGTATGACAATAATTTCACTTTAAAGACTTTAAAGATATTGCATACATTCATTGTTTTCATTGCTATTTGTTTTGTGAGGAAGAAATTGTTGACAGATATAGATCCATTTCTTTCATAAATACAAAGAAATTAGGCTTTTTTTTGGTAAATTTACACTTGTGTATGTGGAACTTCGCCAGAATTAAAATTCAATTAATAAGAAAAAATGCATTACTGTCTTTGTCACTGTAATCATAGCAACCAAATATAATATTTCTATAGTACAGTGTTGTGGGAGATGCTTCTAGGCCACTGAGATATGGAAGTTTTTATTGGACTTTATTAGTTGTAACCCACAGAAGACATTCCACAAATGTGTACCATGATCTGCAAATATGTCACTATCCACAAACATGTATTTTTGTATTTGTGTTGCGTAAAGTCACATCCCCAAAAATACAGGAACGATTTGCAAATACATATAACTTACTCTGTAAATATGATATCTACACATTTGAGACATATTCAGTAATATTCAGTAATATGTAATCTCCCACCCAGCCATCAAACATTTCGCGCGAAAATGTCTGGAAGTGGTCACGAGAGTGATATGACGTAATAACTGAAACAGAAATACTCGCTTCCTATTGGCCAACAGATCAGACGCTTCGTAATAGAATAACCTCAGCGTTGCTTCTGATTGGTCGGTTGATCAGTGGCTCGTCTCGTCCCGCCCCCTCAGCAGCTCGCTCTGTTTCCTGCGCCAGCAGCAGCAGCAGCAGCGGTGTGTCACCCAGTGAGGCTGGGCTGCTGCCGGAGAGATCCGGAGTCACGCCGAAACACCCAACACCCGAACTGGCATCACTTCACCGGGGCTAGAGGGGCTGCCCCGGAGAGTTGTACACCTAAAGGTTGGATCTCTACGGCCTCTGTCTGCCACCACTGCACCGTCCTCCTGATGTCGGACTTCAAGCTGGGCATCGTGCGGCTCGGCCGTGTGGCCGGGAAGGTGAGCTGGAGCCCGGGAGGACGGCCATGTGCGGCGGCCGGCCGGGGGATGGGAGGGCCCGGCGGGGAGACCGAAACACGGTAGAAAATAAGGTTTCCGCGGTGATGTGTCGGTGCTAGGCAACAGCTTTCAGGCTTAACAACCCGCTGCCGATGCGGGAGTCGCACAGCTTTACCGATTTTAACCGCGTTTGACCGGATTAGAGGAGCCGGCCGAGGCAGACTGGCTCTCTGTGTGGAGCTAACGCTAGCTAGCATATAGCAGGTTAGCTGCTGGCTGACGGTGAACGGTGGAATAATCACCACAGAGGTAAACACAGGCGGTCTTATTGTGTTGGTACTGGTGTCGGGTAGACATGGAGATGTGTTTTCGACGGTGGGTGATATATTTATATATCAATTTATCGGTTAATGGTAGAGTTAGCAGCGGCATGCTAGCTGTGTTATATTTGGATTACACGGTGGAGTGTCTGCTAATGAGGAAGCCATCGCCATGCTCCATCTACTCAGTCTTTTGTGCAACGTGACAAAGCACCGGCAGCACAACACACTGCTCAACATCTGTGGCCGAACACTTGCATCGTTTTTTGGGCTACATAATCAGTGTTGTGACGTTAAACTATGTCTGGATGATGGTCGTGAGATTCTCCTGGCTGGCTGGCTGCTGGTGTCACAAGGCAACAAGGCAAGGCAGCTTTGTTTGTGTAGCACATTTCAGCAACAGGGCAATTCAAAGTGCTTTGCATAAACATTCAAGAAGTGCAAAAGAACATTAAGACATAATTAAAACAGTCATAAAAACATTACAGATTAGAAAATAAAAACAAGCTAAAAATAAAAGCTTTAGGATAGAAGCTAAAATAGAATATAACACACAAGAGTAAAAGTTATAGTGCAGTATAAGATCATTATCTGGTTTGATAAAAGGCAGCAGCAGCAAACAGGAACGTTTTAAGCTTTGATTTAAAAGAACTCAGAGTTGGAGCTGGTCCTGCAGGTTTCTGGGAGCTTGTTCCAAATATTTGGTGCATAAAAACTGAACGCTGCTTCTGCATGTTTAGTTCTGACTCTGGGGACACTAAGCAGACCTGATCCAGATGACCTGAGAGGACACAAGACACACACACCCAGGATAGACCGTGTGCAGAGCGTTTTGTTTGCGCTGTAACCAATCAGTTGCCCACCTGCTGGGTGTCACACACACAGTGCTCCTCCTCTGGGCTCCAGTCAGCAGACACACACAACTTATTTACATGATGTCACTGCTGTTAAAGATCTACACACAATAGTCTGGCAGGCGAGACAAAGTGTCACATTGCACGTTTGGACCTTTAGGTATGCGCTGTTTTGTACCATGCTCAGTGGAACGTGGAGGCTACTGTGTTGGTATCTTGTCACGTGTCACTTGTAATCCCACCTACTAACAGAGTCCAGGTAAACGGTCAACACGTGACTCTGTAGCTCCCTTTTAGAAAGATGTTGCATCTAGAGTCCAGATGTTGTTGATGTAAGAAAACAAAAAAAAAGAAGCTGAGAGTTTGGTTGGTTTAAATCAGCTTTTTTGTTGTTGTTTTTTCTCAAAATGACGGTATACATAGTAACAGCAGAAAACATTAAAAACATTTACATACAGAAGAAGCATAGCGAAAACATAAACAAAGAGCTGTGCCAAACATTGGTTCAAATCAGGTTGTTGAGCTTGTTTTCCCTCTTGATGACGTGGACATGTGCAATGAAGTTTATGTACAGTATGTGTTGTAGCTGCCACATGTGGGGCAAATTACTAAATAGGAGTTTAGACATACCTTATCATTTGTGACTGTTTGTGGCCTTCTGCAAACATGCCACTTTCACAAAGTAGTGTTGTTTGACTTTGCAAACCAGTTAAATTGTGCATAAATATACACTTGAAATATATATATACATATATATATATATACACCAAAAAAAGCCACATTTGGAACTGATTAAGCCACATTATTAACTGATTAAAAGTTGGACACGGTTAGTAATTAAGTTGCCATGATGCCTTTGTAACTAAACTCAAAGATCTTGGGAGCCATTGCTTAATAACAGGAGGTGGTTCAGCAATAGACACACAGGGGGCTCATCAAATTATTTTATAACTGATCACTGATTGAAGTCGTTATTTTATGTATTTAATATCTAATTATTTGAGTAGAAAGTTTCAAAATACTGAAACAGCTCTTTGGGAAAGCTTACTTTTAAATACATGTAATCAGTTATGAGCTTATAGGATCCTGCTCTCACGTTGTCTTTTGTGTATTGCGATTTTTGAGTATTGTGATTTGATATTATGACTTATTGAGATTTTTGTGATATTTTTTTAACATTAGACCATGGGAAAAAAGTTGAATCATAGACTTCTAGGGACTTAGGAAAATATTTTTGATTTTCAGCATGTATGTAGTCAGAGATGTCCTGAAGTCAAATATATCAGTCGTTGTCAGGTATTATTTATAATAATAAAAAAAATCCAGCAACCCCAAAATCAAAGAATAAAGACATTGGCTTTACAATTTAATGATATTTTCTTTTTAATTTATAAGGGACATGTAATGTTTTATACTTCTGGTGTCCAATCCAATCAATCTTATTTCTCTTATTTACATATATGTATATTGTATATACAGTTCCCTTTGTTAAGACCCTATTTTGAAAACCGGACATTGTCACACATGTATACCTCCGCTAACTTCGCCAATTCCGTCGCTAGCTCTCCCGTCAGCTCTGTTCTCTTTATAAAGTCATGGTCAGCTCCATCGGGGCCGCTTGAGTGCATTGTCAGTATATGGGTGCTGTACAGTTGTAGCGTCGGCCAATTTGACCACAGAGATGAGAGTGACGGCTGGCTTGACCGGATGTTACCGTAATACGAGAACGTTAGCTGTCCATGACAGAGTTACCATGCAGCTTTAGCCATGATGTCTAGCTCTGCTTTTCCTGGCAATGTGTGAAACCCAAAGTGTTTCCATACTTTACTGTATATGTAGTGTTTACAAATTTGGATTTAACATGTGAGAGTGCAGGTCGCATCCATGCACACCCTCTGCCGTTTTGTACTTCTATCGTTTCGGCTCACTGCGACTGGCTGCTGTTTGTTTTGGTTGACGGATATGGAACAGATATGACGTCACGTTACTCTGACTACAACAATAAAAGTGGTAACTTCCTTCTACCTCCGCATAGACTCAAATGAAGCAAATATATCAATTCTGGCAACAACAACAAAATTGTGATACATAGGTGAATCAGTTTTTTCCCCCACCCCTACTCCTGCTCTCACATTGTTTTGTTCCCCCTTGGGTTCCTTGTAAACATTCCCAAAATGTTGGTTTTAACAAGTTGGTGTTGTGCTAAAGCAGGCCATGAAAAGACAGCTACTCCTGTAACAGTTGTGGTTGTTAACATGAAAATATTCTCTCATTTCAGACAAAATACACACTGATTGATGAGCAGGACATACCGCTTGTGGAAAACTATGCGTTTGAGGTAAACGACTGCAACTTGTGTTTATGAAAATATTGCCATTTCCACTTTTCTGATAGTGCCAATGTTTAAAAAATTGTTATTCCATTTCCAGGCGCGCATGGAGGTAGATGCGGATGGCAATGGAGCTAAGATCTTTGCCTACGCTTTCGACATTGGCAAAGGCCGCTGGGCAGGAAGGCCATTGCATGAGCTGCTCTGGTAAGTATTTTGTTCATTATGTCAGGTGTGGAGTAAACACTTTTTTTCTGTTGGAGCAGTTGGACTCAACACTCTGTGTAGTCGAGCATTTCTTATAATGGAAGTGTCCTCGATGGGGTCCTCTGATCATAATCAACCTAAACGCACTGAATAGGACCTCTGAATACAGATATGAGTATTGTTGCAACAGAAAAGTCTGATAAAAAAATAGCTAAAATTGCAAGATGAATGCTGAAGACAACCTAGAGATGCACCAGCTGCATCTCTCTCGGTGCTTCTTCATCTTAAGAAACATACAGGCTGGTTCTCCGTAGCTGACTCTGTCCTCCAAAATAATGTTTCTGCTGATATCAGTAAAGCTTCACATCATCAGGAACTCTGTTAGTTCAGTGGACCAGTACTGTTTATCTCACAACTTTGAAGTTGACAATTGCTTGTTATTGATCTTTCATATAATTGTATCATGTTATCTCATGTTTATCAGCGTATAAATTGAGCCTTGTCCCATGATCCACAGTGAAAATTGTGACTTGCAAATATTGTTTTTGACATAGAGAAAGTCTAAATGCTCTGCTTGTGGCCTTAATAATTTATGCTCTTCTTACACGAGACCAAAGTATTGAAATAAACAAGGAAGTAGCCAAAATGCAGTTTTAGCAGTTTTGCTTGCACATCTACTAAAGGTAGATCGATTAATCGGTTTAGCCAATAGGACGTTTTTCAAACTATCGTTACCGGTGGAACTACGCTCTGATAGTGGCCGATGGCTGCACAGCAGCCACCAGTCACGCTGGGACATACATCACTGTTACGCATTGAGGCTCCATACACAAAGTCAATAAAGAGGGGGAGAAAAAAGTTATCTCTCGAATATAAAACGCATTATCAGCTCTTTATCCCAAATACAAGACAGGCAGACAGGGAGGAAAAGATATCACTCACTGTTACTTTAATTTACTTATTGTACCAATATAGCGTCCTCTCTTTTAAATAATCCAGCCACGTAATCATCCATTCATGAAACCGCACACTTAAGGATCTTCCTTACCCGAGAGATATGCACGAACATTATTTGGTTTGCAAGAGTGGCATTTAACAATGTACGAGACATGGAACAGAAGTAATCCTGGCAACTCATACTGTGAGCCACAGAACAGCGCATCGCCCATTGCAAATAAGTAGAACATTTTCCAACGATGTAATCCACCAAATCCCACTTCAGGATATTCTCTTACAAAAGATTAAATTTGGAGTGACAAAAAACAGATTTATTAAAAATGGTGTATGCAAAAGTAGATAGAAGATATCAGACAATTATTCGGCTTTTTCCTGCTCCAAACTATTATTATATCAGCCTTTAAAAATCTATTGGTCAACATCCAACATCTACATCAGTGGATCTCCTCTTACTGAACTGTCATTATTTTATAACTGGTAAGAGACTGGCTGACTTATGATCTGGATACATGTCTTAACCCAGGGAGAAGCACAGAGGAGGCATTGCCCCCAGTTTTCAAGTGATCCACATCAACTCTGTGACGGTGGACAACCGGCTAGACAACCTGCGACTGGTGCCAGTGGGCTGGAGCCCCAAACCGGAGGAGATCTCCAGCAAACAGAGGTAGGAGTGCAGCTATACTAATGCTAAAGACTGAATTATGATGATTCTGTAGCTCTCTAGGAACGCAGAGTACTGCACGAGCTGGATGTTTTGTCTGTAGGCAAAGCCAGTCTGATTCATTGAGGCCTTAACTTAGCCTGGGCCTGACGACAACGATTTTTTCCCCATGAAAACCAAAACAGATATGGGCAATTGCTCAGAAAAAAATTAATATTTACATGATTTTTATTTTTATTTTTTTTAAAAAAAAATTAAATTTAAATATAATTTTGTATTCTGGTTAGCTGACCATTTATTTAACAATATTGAGAGTAATAGGCTTCCTGCAGCCTGTTTCTTGCAGCTTATTCATCAATATTTGTTGTTAAGCATGTAACACAAGCCTAATATTTCTTTCTGTATTATCTGACTTGTCCAGAGAGCAGTCTCTGTACTGGCTGGCCATCCAGCAGGTACCGGCTGACCCTGTGGAGGAGCAGTATCTGGAGCTGAGTCGCACACGCTACTACAACGCTAACGGGGAGCTGGTGGAGGAAGAGGAGTGCTCCTGCACATACTATGAGTGTCATTATCCTCCTTGTTCACTCATCGAGAGGAGGGTATGTACTCTAACTGGCATTCCTGTTGACCTTATGATTTTATAGTCGGATTTTAATCAATTCAATTAGGGCTGCATCTAACGATTATTTTCATTGTTGATAAATCTTTTCTCAGTATTTTCTCGATCAATCAATTACTTGTTTGGTCTATAAAATGTCAGAAAATGGTGAAAAATGTCAATCGGTGTTTCCCAAAGTCCAAGATGCAATGAATTTAATAGTTGACAACAAACACCTTGTTGCAGCTCTAAATTCAATGTGTAGTTAAGTTGTTTTAATTATTTTATAAGTGGGAGATGAAAACTATAGTTATAAACATTTTTACCCTCTTAAACCCACCCAGAGGTTGATGCTTCTGGCAAAATTGTTACCTAGGATCTCAATACTAAGCAACATTAGATAGAAAGAGCCAAACATGATCTTGTTCCTTGTCTTTCCACAGCTCCGGGAGTTCAACATCTGCGGTCGCTGCCAGGTGGCGCGCTACTGTGGCTCCCAGTGCCAACAGAGGGACTGGCCCGCCCACAAGAAGCAGTGTCGCGAGCGCAAGCGGGTGCTGGCCCTCGAGTCGGAGCCCGAACGATGATCGGTCCTCTGTCCTCGGAGAACGGGGGAGGGAGGGATAGGGTTAGACTCGTGGGAGGGGAGCGGGGGATGAAGTGCAAAAAAGGGGGGAAATTGCAGACAAGAGACTAACGACAGAGGACAATGTTGGTTGCTTGATTGTTTGATGGATTCAGGGGGTAAGAAGATGGAGGAGGGGGAAGGAGAATAAAGCAAAAAGACATCTGCCACTTCCCAGAACTGGTAATTCTCCATAGCTTGCTTGCTGGATGACGGGGGGAAAGGTATTATTTTTGTTTTTTCATTATTTTTCTCGAGGAGGGAGACCCTCGAGCTCTACCTGCTGCTATGGTTTTGTATGCGAGAGGGGAAAAAAAGTCATCTTGTTGATGAACTGGACAAGCTTCTTTGGACCACAACACGGACAGTTGTCGTCATCCACTTTTGTTCCTCCACCCGGCCGCAGGGTGTGGTGACGTCTGTGCAAACGGGGGACCCAGGGGCTGCAGTACCCGTCGTTCAGCTGGTACAATGGGACATGGACCTTTTCACTGTATTGCTCCCTCTCTGACCTCTCTGGTGCACACGGCTGCTGTCTTCATGGTCATCGACACCTTAGCCGCCTCCCTGTTTGTCGTACTCCCCACGCAGCCAACCACGACACACATCAGATAGATTTCACTGATTGAATCACACTACCAGTATTGAGTGTGGGAGTGTGTATGAGTGCGTATGCTTGTGTTTGTATGTTTGTGTGTATGTGCTGCCAATATGTACTGAAGGACATAGAAATGGTCAACATGGGTTATGGGCAGGGTTGATGTACGTCTTTTCTCTTCGTAAAAGGGCCAGTTTTAAAATTTCATATTTAATCATAAATTGGTGGGTTAAAAAATATTTTCACTGTTCTATAATAAAAGTAGCTGCCAAATAAAGGCTTTAATTTTTTTCTAGAAGTTTGAGTTATTTTATTTTTCTATCAATTTGACAAGGTACAAATTTTTAATCACCTGAAAAAACTGGATTTATTACTTTTTTTCCCTTTTTTTAAATCTGCATTTTCAAAATCCTCCAGTTGCTATTTAAAAAGCTGTTCCGGGTGTTATTAGTATTTTGACAGGCCGTTGTCAGTATCCCACAGAAACAAACTGCTTTCTTGTGATCACAAAATAATTATTTCATGTTCTCAAGACACTTCAATATCTGCCTGATGATTATCTGTACCAAAGTCTTCTCGGCACTCCTGTATCAACTGGTTAAAATCCCTCCAGTCCGTCATAGTTTGCTGGTTTTTAACAAACAACTGTCTCTTCAACTGTATTTTTTGCACCTGCAGGGTTATGGTATGCGTGTGTCGGGGAGGGAGGGCGGGGGGGGGTAGTGCTCTTGTGTGAGAGTTTGCTCTAAGGGTTATTTTTTTGAAGAAATTCTATCAATGGAGCTATATTTATTTAAAACATTTGATTGTGAAACATGTTTTTGTCCTGGTGATATTTGAAGGCAAATGTTATAAAAAAAAAAGTGGACAATATGGGACCTTTTTATGTCACGTCTTTTTGGGCAGGGAGGGGGACTGAACATTTCAACCCCGTTACTTGATTTTTCTTTCTTTAATCCTGAATGAATGAATGAGTGAGTCCTCCTCGGTGTTGCCCTTCCAGATTTTCCATGAAAACACTGCACACCATCATTGTCACTAAAAAAAATCTTCCACGTGAGAGACGTCTTGGAGTGTAAAACTTGAATTCCCCCCCCCCACCCCTTTACACACCTTTTTGGTAAATCTTATTTTGGAGAGCGGTTTTATGAACTGAACCATTTCCTGCTTTTGTTTTCTAAGACACGGCAGTCCAAGTGAAATTGTTCTGTGTCGACTTTATCCTCAATCGCCTGCCTTCCTTGTATTACCTACAATGCACACCTGCTTAATGTGTCCTCTCGTGTCTTAGGTGAGGAGTCCAGACACATAGTAAGCATGTAATTCACAGATGTACATGCGACTTGTTGATTGTTTATTTTGTATGTGTGCGAACAGGTTTTCAACACTGCACTAAAAATTTGGCTCCCATGTTAGCGTTATTTGTCATAGATGGGTTGAAGGGAGGGGGTGTGACTTGGATTTGGAGTGTACAGATTGTGTCTGAAATCTTTTTTGTTTTGTAAGAATATAAACATTAATCACCTAGAAATAAAGAGCTACAATATGTGAATGGAAGTACAGTTGGGGGGGATAACTGACCGTTGCTTTTCCAATGTAAAATGATAATAAATAAAATGAACCTCATTTGTTGGAGTTCTCTTGTGGAGTCGTTAAAGTGATGCTCTCAATGTGGGAGTATTCAATTATGTTGATTTATGCACAGGTTAACGCCAAATTCCCACCAAGCAGCAATGAAGTGGGTCTCGCCACAATAATTAAATTTTTCTGCAGCCAGGAGTTCTCTGAACAAATCAACATGTCACATGATTCATAATCTGTTTACTAATTGGCTGCGGGTACTCTGGCCGCACTTTGCCACTAAAATTTAAACTTTTATTTTGAACACACTTTACCACAGCTCGCTGAGCTTTGGAGCGGTTGCCACAGCTTTTCATAGACATTGCATGGCAGGTGGCCACAGGCCGCACTTCGCCGCTGCTCTGGTGCGAATTCGGCGTAAGAAGAAGTTAATAATTCATATACATTTAGGTTAAATTGTTGGCTTGCGGGTAACGATTTGGTCATAGATAGAAGAACATGTGGAAGCTGCTTAATAATGAAAGTCAGTATTAAGAAAATACATTAAAGTAGCCCATAGAGCCTAAAATGTAAAATGAGATTGTCTTATAGTTGTTGTGATATTTACTTATTTGGTAACATTTTACTTTAACCTCTGCATTCTGTTGTTGCCCACAAGAGGAGTTATAGTTGTTAACAAATACATTTACAAACGTATATCTGCCTACAACTACCTTATAGTGTGTTATTAACCACTTAATAAATGTTTTCATACAACCTTTAAATGCTAAATGGGGGACATTAAGTAAAGTGTAAAGGACTTTTCACATACAGTATGTTAAAAATATTTTAAAGATTTACCCAACCACGGAGCCTATTGCTGAAATGATTGGTAACTAATTTTGACGATCAATAGAGAATCAATCAACAAAAATGTTCATTATACAGGCTTCCTATTCAGTATGGAAATGTATTGTTTTTTAGTAATTTCCAGGTCTGGATAAGTATGTTTAAAAGAGAAAGTAAAAAAAAAAAGAGAGTATGGAAGAACATTTCTGTTTCCGGACTATTGCCCCTTTTCTGTTTTCTAAAATATAAAATTCAGAATTTCTAAAAATAAATAGATAATACAAGCAGAGTGTTTTTCATGGCATTTGGAGCAGTCAGTGCAGCCAAAATGTTTACCACTGTTATAGAGAGCGTGGACCAGAGTGAGCTTGATGTCGTCGAAAGCAAGGCAAAAAGTAGTACGTCTTACGCAGAGCTGCCTCTACGCCTGTACGTCACAGCCTGCAGAACAGCTCTCAGTCCAACTTTCTACGCAGGGCTGTGGACTGAACGGCCACAATGGGTAAATGCAAGTTTTCTGAGGGTTTGACAATCGAAAATAAAAATCCAAATGCGAAAAGACCAACATATGCAAGGGCAAAAGCATTGTAGTCTTGTCACAGCATCCTCTGCACTCCGAGTCACAAAGTCTAATATGGTCTGAAAAATCTACCGAGAAGTTTGGAAATTTGAGCCTGGAAAAGTAAGGAATTTTGAAATGGAAAATGTGTAGGAACCCTGATATAGATTAATCATTTATCAAGAAAACATCTGCTGGTTCAGGCTTCTCAAATTTGAGTCTTTATTCTCTGTGTGTGGGTCCTGGAGACACCAACTGTAGCAGTACTCTGCCAGGTGTTTCTATTTCTGTCCGTCTGTCTGTGGGCAGATTTTGTCACCATGATAGCGCCACAGCCGGGAAGGTTGCAGTCACAAAACTTTATAGGTGTGTAGTTGAGATCGAAATAAAGGCAAGGTAGCACGGAGGGTTAAAAGAGGAGATGTCATGGTGCCATATCGCATGATATCATTGGGGTACAACACATGAGCATTAAAATCTGCTCTGCACTCACCAAAAGGCTCACTAGCTGGCACACGATCATAGAACATGAGGATGATTGATTTGTTTCACTGAGGAGTCCAAAGGTGTCTATAGCCTACTTTATGGGTGAGAATTACAATTCTCTAATTATTGAAAAGGTCTTTAATAAAAGACCATAAACAAGTGCTTTCTATTTGAAAACATCTATAGTATATCGGCCACCATCCATTCGAGCGTACCCAAAAAGTTCTGTCATACAGAGGGCAGCCAAAGAGCACCTGAGAGGACACCATCCCTTTATTTCTAGCGCCGTCTGCTGTAACCCTCCAACGTTGCAGCTCCAATTACACTGTGCATGTGTCATACCCCATAGCTCAGGACTGTGTCCCAGCCTCCATTCAATAGCCTTGGGGGGTAGGAATGGCCCCACTACTTTACGCCCCGGTCTGAATTGATGTCGCGGCTGGTGTGATCCCATCACAAGATGGTCTCTAGTTTAGAATTGTAAATGAAATACTTTAAACTTTTTCACAATTGTCTGGCATTGTACCAAGTAAATTAATTAATTTCTGTATTCAAAAAATATCAAAAGATAAATAGAAAATAATCACAAGTTGTAGCCCTAGTTATTTCCCCGTAGTTGTGTGTGAAGTGGGTTTTTACATGATATACCTGCTGTATAGGGAACCCTTGTATTTGATCTCCAACTCAAACCACAACAGGCGGTTCAATCGGATCAATTTCCTGCATTAATGAATGCTGATATTACTGCCTTTAAAACTGATTTACCATCCAGTTTGTGGACTGGTGGCTTCACTGCCTGGTAGAAATCTTGCTAGTGCAGAGTTCTTGTTTACCACAAAGTTCTAACCACCTGTAGTTCATTTGTTGTTCTTTTTACCTTGTGTTTGAAATACCTTTTAAAACATTGCTCCAACTCTGTGACTTTATCACTTGTATCTCTGGAGCTAACAAGTAACAGATGTCTGGTAACTTAAGCCTGTGTGTTGTTACTTGTGTCTCAGCGGTAGTTGAACTCTCTCCATCTGTCTCTTCTTCTTTTTCCCGCTCATCTCCAGCCTTCAGCAGAACCCCTGAGGTCACAGTGGTGTCAGAGTTCAACAGAGGGGTCGCAGGGGTCAGCAGGCTGTGGCAGGCCTGAGGTCACGCAAGACATGTAACAGACACAAAGACAGGCTACGATGATGACTATATTTAAGCAACAACTTTCATGTCTTACAATCTGTTTACTGGGCCTTAAACTTAATGCAGCTGTAGGAAATGGTTTACATTTATCTGCTATAGGGCTGTCAACGTTAACACGATAATAACGCATTAACACAAAATCGCTATAACGCGACTAATTTCTTTAACGCATTAAAACAATCGATCTTTCGGAGGTTTTAGCTAGAAGAAGATACATATGAAACTAAAAAACCTTAGGAATCCATTGGTACCAACCATGTGATACTAGCTTGTAACGAAGGAGGTTAAATAATGCTCCAAACTTGCCCTACATTTTGGAGAGGAAAAACTGTCATGGTCAGTTTCAAAGGGGTCCCTTGACCTCTGACCTCAAGATATGTGAATGTAAATGGGTTCTATGGGTACCCACGAGTCTCCCCTTTACAGATATGCCCACTTTATGATAATCACAAGCAGTTTGGGGCAAGTCATAGTCAAGTCAGCACACTGACACACTGACAGCTGTTGTTGCCTGTTGGGCTGCAGTTTGCCATGTTATGATTTGAGCATATTTGTTTATGCTAAATGCAGTACCTGTGAGGGTTTCCGGACAATACTTGTCATTGTTTTGTGTTGTTAATTGATTTCCGGTAATAAATATTTACACATATTTGCATAAAGCAAGCATATTTACTCCCATGTTGATAAGAGTTTTAAATACTTGATGAATCTCTCTTTAAGGTACATTTTGAACAGATAAAAAATGTGTGATTAATCATGGGCAATCATGCAATTAAATATTTTAATTGATTGACAGCCCTAATTTGCAATATAGTAACAAAAATATAATAATGTCCTTGTTTACTGGCCAAGGATGAGCAATATAATAGTAAAGCACCAAATTCAAAGTGTAATGTGAGGGAAATTATCAATAATGATAGATGAAAGGTAGTTTTGATGTATATAACATTTAATTATTATAACAACACATTGTTTTCATGGTTGGAAGAGTTTCAGACAGAGGATTTAATGATTGTCCATCTGAATAGACAAACAGCAGCTTTTATAGTCAATGCCAGTGGCTCTCCCAAAGGATTCACAAGATAAAACTGAAGGATTGTTTACAGGATAACAGAGAAGAAAAACATATTTCTGTAACACAAACTTATTTTTTTCAGATGTTTTTTTTCTAAACTTTGTCATTGCTCTTATGAATAATTTTAAATGTACTTACTTACTTAGTTATTTACTTACTATAAATTACCTGTGAAGGAAAATCACTCTTTGGATGAAGATGTCAACAGTAACTCACATGTCTTGCTTTACACACCAGCCTTTTATTAGCTTTTATGGTGTATGGTTGTGATATTGTCTTGGTTGGAGCTAATTCTGCCTTTAGCTAATGTGAAATGCACTGTGACCGATTTTAACTCACCTTGTATCCCTTGTACATCATCCAGGAGTCCATCAAATCTCAACACAACGTCTTCTTTCAGTGACTGAATGGCAGTTAGCATTTGTTAGTTGACATTGCTTTGTTATTTAGCTGCCACTGGTTGAAACAACTGGACCGTCTTCTTCTTCTAATGCCAGCATAACACATTGATACCTTCAGGCCAGGTAGCACAAACATGGCAAGGTACTAAATCATCATGTTATCACCATTAGGTTTTCTTTTTATATTGGACACCTTCATTTTTGGTCTTAAAATGTCCATATCTGGACCCTTATTTTAAATTTTTGGCTTTAACTAACTTTTGCAAACTTAATATTTATTCTTTAGCCTCATTTGAGCAAAGGTGGAAGAAGTACTCACATGTTGTACTTCAGTAAAAGGGGGGTATTTTACGATTTTTTTGTCTGATAATTTATTAATATTTTCTAATATGTTTGGGATATTTTACTAATATGTTTTTGATATTGTACTAATATTTTGGGATATTTTATTTGTTCAACATACAGCTGGTAAAGGTGGAGCTAATTTTATTATTATTTTTGGGGGGGACAGTTAACAAATTTTGTCTGAACATTTATTAATATTTTCTGATATTATTTTATTTATATATTATTTTCTGATAACTAATATTCTTTTGAATATTTTACTTTTTTTTTGAAAAAATATCTTGAAAATCTTGAATTAATAATAGTATTCATTTTGCGCATTGTCTTGTCTGTGTTATGCTAATGCATTTCATAATTATTTCATTGTTTTTTGTTCTTCATCCTTTTTTAATGTCACCAGAATAATCTCTCTCTTTTTGTCCATTAATATGATATTTTAGTGTTTTAATTGTCAAGAAGCTGCAGTACCACCTCCTGTCCATCAGGCGTCACTAGTGTTTTACACAAACGGCTGTTTCTCTCTTCTTTCTTTGCAGCACGGACGTTTTATAACAGTAGAGTTATGTATACACAGTGGTAACACAGCTAATGGTATTCTCCATCTAAAACTTTAACCTCCAGCTTCACAACAACCAACAAAATGGTCAATATCGGTCTCACCAAAGTGGACGATGCGCTGGCAGCCAAACACCCGGTGGGTTTATTCATATTTACTCTCCTCTCTGCAGCCTGCTGATCTCTGGAGGACACTGACAGTCACATGCATCAGCTGCTGCACATTACTGTAACATCTGTAATGTAACTGGAAAACGTAATAGAACTGTTTCTACAGGGTAAACCGTGTAGTAAAAGTTGTTTTGTCATATTCAGGGTTTGCAGAGTTATGCTGCCTGTCAGTCTCATGCCTTCATGAAGGGGACTGGGACCTTTATACTGGGTAAGTTAATAACAGATATGTGTGATTCACCCACACTACACAATAACCTGTGTTGTTATTTTGTATTGTATCATCATCACTGAATTATCAGACATTTAAAAATATATATAAATACAATATAATAGATTATTTCTATGTTTACACTCTTTCTTTAATCAGTCCCTGAACTAACTAATCTATGATTACTTTTTACAAAGTTAAATCTGTAGATAAGCACCAAGTAGGAAGTAAGAAGACCAGTGAAACTACTGACTAACTATGTTATTTTGACCAGTGTGTACCACAGGAGGGAGCTATATTCTGCAAATGTTTCTAGTATCATAATAAAGCAGGATGTTTTCAGTACACAGAGTGATGATGGGTGTACAATCACAATATTGTTAGAATAAAATAAGCTTTGATATGCATTATTTATTAACCATTTTTGAAAATACATGCCAGCTGAAAATGACAGCTTGGTTTTGACTTCTATTACAATGAAGTCACATTGGAAGAAAATAAATATATGTTTTTTTTCCCATGTCGCTGTTGTCTGTTGCTGTTAACCATCCCCACAGTCATTCTTGTTGGTGGACACAGTCATTGCCGTCATAATCCTCATTTCCACTCCAGGAATTTTTACTGAAATCTGGAACTTTTGCAGGATCTAAACAAATTTACACCCATTTCTCGTAGAAGGAGTGTGTACACACATCACATGCAGGTGTAAGGTTATTGTAAATCATCATAGATGGAAAGAGTCATGCCTGCAGACTGACTCCAAACCACAATAGACAAACAATGTCTTGATCCTAGTCGGATCTTTGTCAGGTCAACAACGACAAGAAAAAACAAAACCCTGTATGTGCAAAAAGACAATAGTATTACAAAGGACTTGTAAGACTCGTAACATGGAAATTTAAAATTTTGGACCCCCAGATATTACTAAAAATGTAGCTACTGACCCATAGGTCCACTCTCTGGTTATGTCAGACCCTACGCTAAGAATCTTGGGATTTTATTTGACCCCAATTTTAAATTTGCCAAATAAATAAATGCTGTTGTTAAGTCATCTTTTTACCATCTTCTTTGAGTTTTAAGCAAGGTCAAGCACATGTTGTCTTTTAGAGATTTCGAGACAATAATCCATGCTTTTATTTCTTCTTGCCCTGATTATTGCAGATATATAGTGCATATCTCAGAGTCAGTCAGACAACGCTTTCAGCTGGTGCAAAATGCTGCTGCACGTCAGCTAATAAAATCTAAAAATCCTGCCATATTACTTCAATTTTAATGTCATTGCAATTTATTATTTTTTCCCTTTTACTGTGTAAAGCACTTTGGTCAACCGCGGGTTATTTTTAAACTGTGTTTGACTGACTTGACTTGGGATGTTGTTGAAATGAAAATGAGCGTTATGGATACTGAATGAGTCACATGAAGTTTGAACTATCATCATGGCTGCTAGATGTGTCATTGAGATGTGTCCTGTGTTGCTTTTACAGGTGCTGGTGGTTTATTTGTCATTCAGAAGGCTCTCCAGAGGAAGCTTCCTTATCCCCTTCAGTGGAACCTTCTCATTTCAATAGGTGAGAAATGAGGTTTAAAGTCCAAATGAAATGCTTTTTAACCCTTTTAGATCACATCCCCGGTCATATTGTGTACCTATTTAACAATATATCCCCAAAAAAATACAAAGAATCTTAATTTATATAAAAATCCAATAATGTAACACTTCAATTAACAGGTCCGCAAATTTCATGGTAGTTAGGTGATAATTAGCAAGTAACCTATTTGAAATTTCTTTGGAATTACTGCAAAATTACCCCCAATATTTACCTCATAATTTATCCAAAATTACTTTATTTGGCTGTCTTGACTTGGGACTTGACTCTGGACTTTTATTATTATTATTTTATATCTATTATAAACATTATTTAATAATCATATCCCGCTATATTCCAATAAGCAGTAATAAATAGCTGGTCATTTGTTTAATACATTTCCAGGAAAAGAATACAAAGTTAATTGATATGCTTTATTTCCATGTCTGCCGGTAAATAGATAATAATTAGCAAATAACTTCTTTAAAAAAACTCCCTAGTACCAACCAATTTCAACCAATAATATCGTGACATCCATCCGTCAATCAATCTGAAACTTTGAGGGAGGTATGTGGCGGCTCCTCCGTGGCTCCGTACCACGTTACATTTAGCCCGCCCACTTTTAAGCGTTCCAATCAAATGCAAAGGATTTGATTTAAATCCACCCTCATAACTGTACACCGCTCAAATATTCTGTTTTACTGGGGAATACGTCACAGTACAGAAGCTGAAGACGCTGTATAGCCTCCGTTTCACTGTGACATTAAATAGATTTAAACACACAAGACTCTCTACTTCCTCCCAGCTTACCTCTCTCCTCTCTAACCGCTATCTTTGCCTCTCTTCTCTCTCAGTGGCGTCATCAGTGGCAAGTTACGCAGTGACTCGCTGGGAAACGCAGAAATGCACAGACCTTTGGATTTTGCTGGAAACGGGCAAAGTCCCGGACAGATCGCCACCACCGCAGGGTGAGTACAGCGTGCGGCTGCAGACCTGCTCGCCATCCCTCATGGCTCACCCAGGGAAGTTCGGAAATGTGTATATGTTAGTTAGATCATCTTTAAACAGGAGAAGCAACCAGTGTTTTATGGAAGTACAAATACATTTTTGTCCTGGGCTCAGTATTCTCAACAGATTTATCAGCTCTGTTCCTCAGTCGTGATGAACCAAATGTGGACGGTTTGCAGACTTTAATGCTGTTTGTTTATCTGTCTCTGTCTTTCAGTGTCTATACCAGAAGTACCAAAAGGAACCGAGAAGACAAAATATGGCGACACGATGGAATGAACATAGTTTTAAACAAACGTGTGTATTTACTGTATATAACTACATCTTTTCAGAAAATGTACCAGATATGCAGATAATTTATTGACTATAAGGGAAGCGTGCTGGTTGTGAGATAGTTCAGTGTTTTTTTCACCTCCATTTCTGCAACATGAATGAAGTCATTCTTTCAGTTTCAGAGTTGGAGGAGCTTTTGAATTTCATAACGGCATTACTGTGTGGATAAACAGATGAGTTTCTCGAATCAGAGGTCAGGAATTAGTTTGGGTTTTTAGAAGGAATCCCATGTTAAGCTTGTGATCCGGTATTATTATTTGGACGTGTTTGTTTGACATGCAACCGAATTAATGCTGCGCTACCAAAACCAGCCACTAACTGTCCCTGTGTGTCTCATGGAGAGCTGCATATCCTAGTTACTGGTGGGTCGACCAAACCAGTAAATGACCAGTTTCTGTTTTCAATTGTATGATCTCAATACAATTATTTCAATCATGTATGCCTTGGACTACAGAGAGCAAATCACTGTGGAATGATTCATCCTTTTGAATAGATAAACATTTTATCTATTTAATCCATTAGCAGTGTAAAAGATGGAAAAAATCAGTGTAATCCACATTAAATAATTTGCTGTTGTTGCTTTCAGTCGCTGCGTGTTCATTCATCCGTCTTCAGTTCAGTGATGCTGTAATGAACCATGCATTATCTCAGGATGACTATTTGGATTTATATCAATTTGCATCTGTGCAAAAACATACATTCAGTGAGGTTAGTTGGTAATATAGAATGAAAAAATTAGCAATAGGTTATAAAGATGGGATGGGAAATGTAGAAGTCATTGCAAATTCGGTATTGGCAGGGTTTTTTTTTTAGGAAGAAATTGTCACTGGATTTAGGCAAATGTAAGAACTGAGAGGAGGAGAGGATTACTGAGAAGTAAATGGGACAAGTTTCAATAATTTTTACCGTATTTTTCAGTGAGGAATCTTCCATCTACGTCCATCCTGCTAATTGCTGCCTTCTTATGATTTGAATGATAAGTTTGCTTTATTAAGGTGTAGAAACATCTGCAAACCCACTCTTCGTTGTATATTTTAAGTAAACAATAAAATAAGAACAAAAATATATGTATTGACATATTATTATTATATTATATATATATATATATATATATATATATATATATATAATAATCAAAACAGGGCCCTTAAACATGATTCAGGGAGTTTTATCTATTTATCAGCAGACATGGAAATAAAGCATATCAATAAACTTTGTATTATTTTCCTGGAAATGTATTAAATAAATTACCACCTATTACGAAATAGCGGAATATAATTATTAAATAAGGTTTATAATAAAGTAATTTTTGATACATTTTGAGGTAAATATGGGGGTAATTTGGCAGTAATTCCAAAGAAATTTCAAATAGGTTACTTGTTAATTATCACCTAATTACCATGAAATTTGCGGAACTGTAAAATGAATTGTTACCTGAAAGAGAAGGGCACCTTTAACTCAAAACTATCATAAATACAGAGTACAGATATACAAAGAAAAAAGTCAAATTTGCCAATATCTATATCTCGGAATCATTCATCAAAGTAACATATAGCTCCTAAGCCAAATCACTCATAAGAATAAGGACCTTCTGAGGTAAATAAAGATTAAAAACATAAATAACTAAAATCTTAACTGCTAAAACTAAGGAGCTAGGCCCATACTTTAAATTTCTATAATGATAGTGCCCAGAAACCCACATATACTGTACATGGTTAGTAAAGTGTATATACTGTACCAGTGATGAGTGATAATGTGAGCATAGTAATGTATGAACATGCTGTTCCATAGACACATACAGTAGCCAGTTTTAGATGTTGCTCAGAGGGGGATACTGCTAATCCGGCCGTACCCAGATTCAATTTTGAATTTAAACCTGCCATCCCCATATCAGATAGAAGATTCTGCAGAGAACACAAAATGATGAGCTTATTCAGGTGCAGCCCTTATCCCCTTCACAAAGACAGATGTTCTCAACTGTATGTGATTTTAAATGGTTTGATATTTCCTTTAAAGTCGCTCCAGATCCTTAAGATCTGTGGACACCTGCTCTTTATTCAGACTCAAATCTACAACTGCTGCCAGTGGCACTCCTGATTCAGAAGTGCTGAAAATGGCTTTAAATGCATGTAAATGACATATTTCATTTAAAAAATTTTAATAAATGTGCGAAAATCTCTACTAACATTTAGGCTCTGTCGACACAGTATCTTTTTTATGTTAGTAAACAAAAGAAAAATGTGCTTATGATTACATTCTGCTGCTTTCATACCACACTGTAACTCCAGTTTATCTGCATAGCTGAACTAAGTTTGTACAATAAGGTGTTATAGTTAAACAATAGAGCCTTTCAAGCTTTAAAACACCTCAAGGGAATGAAGCGACCAAAGTCCAGGCCTGCGATTCACTGAGAACAAGCTAAAGGAAGTTCACTAAATCTGAGAGCTGAGAACACAAAGCTCACAGCCAGGAACATTTTTAGAGTGTTTGTAAAAGAAAAATGTCTCCTATAGTGAAGGCAATCTGAATAAGGGAAGATAAGATGTTCTTTTTTTCTCCATCTTTGTGCAGTCTGAATCCACCCCCACTCTCGCTTCATCTCGCTCTCGTCCTCCCACTGTAATTCAAATCTGATTTAACACCTCCAAGATTTGAAGGTTTTGAATTCTCTTTCTGCGTCACTCCATACCAAAAAAAAAAAAGAACAAGCTTCATGAATTGAATAAGCTCTCAAATCCTTTGTCACATGCACACTGATACTGCTGAAGGAAAAGACTTTAGAGGAACAGAGAGCAAACAGGAGACGAGGGAAAAGACTGTGTGTGTTAAGTGTGTTGCATGAGAGGACTGACTGGCCAGTGGAGCTGAGGAGGAGTACATGTCCGATAAGTATAAGAAACAGCAGTATGGACTGGCCTTTTTGCAGCAGGGCATGTGCGTGACAACATGAGAAAGAGAGATGAGGAGAGCAGGAGCGAGCGCTCGGTTGTCTGACACTGCAGTGAGTCGAGTGATCACACTTAGCTGAGCTGCAACTGGACAGTTAGGTCGCCTCTTTCTTTCACTTCAAGTCTTTGGTTATATAACGATAAATCCTGGAAAAAAGCCCCACAAAAAAACACAATTTTCAGTATTTTTTCTCAGAGACCCTCCTTACAAAAAAAGAAGTTTATTCAAGTGGGCTATTAGTGTACTTAAAATAAAAGAGTATGCTTTCAATTAACTTTTTATGTACTTATCAGAGATATACTTAACAAAATTATACTTAAGTATACTTGGCTTATACCGACAAGTATACAGAAAAGACTAAGTGTACTTGGCAAGTATACAGAACAGTTCAAGTTGGCTTATACTGAAAACTATACAGAAAGGTATATTTGGCAAAGTACTATAAGTTAACTTGAAGAAAACTTACAATGCTTGCAGTAAAAACTATTAAACTAGTCTTTTACTGAAAGTATACTTAAAAGTATACTTTTATAAACTAAAAAGTGGGCTACAAGTATGTAACTAACAGTATACCCATAATGTCACTTGTATCATATTATAGTTGCAGTACGAAATACAACTTGGATGTAAACTAGTTGTGTACTCAGTTTACTACTCTTACATTTAAAGTATACTTTTATAAACTAAAAAGAGGGCCAATTTATTCCCAAGAAGTATTGAAATAGTACACTTACAAGTATACTACTAGTCGTTTATATTAGTATACTTATTACATAAAGTATACTTGGGATTATACTTGAACTATACTTAAGTTTATTTTGTTTTTGTAAGGGCCACAGTGGAAAAAAGAGCTCTTGATCTAAATCTATACTCTGAATATTGGGTATTTGAAAATCTGATCTATGTGTCCCTTCTCTTTAGCCTTGAGTCATGATCAATTCCCACAAATTGATGTGTTAACAAGAACAACTGGTGTGTGATTGACTGTCAGAGGGAGGGGGGAGCAGCACATGTGTTTGTTGTGAGGGGATTTATTGATTGTGTGTCCTCTCTTTCAGCCTCTTCTCTCATAAAGTGATAAACACAGTAGGGAAAATGTGTGGTTCACCTGGTCTGACAGAAAAAATAACTTGAAAAGGCAGTTGGTAAATTACAGGGAGTCCTTTGTGAGAGTGTGACAGTCTTCAACGTTAATCACTGCTGAAGGTTTCACATATGACGACAACAGGATGAGAGCTCAAGTCTGGGCAGGTCAGGCAGATAAACACGGGTCTGTGCAGCGACAGAGTTTATTTCGTGTGACTCATCGCTGAAGAAAGAGAAACAGAAGGAGAAGAAGTGTCCCTGAAGTGCCAGAAATGGTTGTGATGTGTTTCGACTCGGTGGAAGTTGGATTGTGCAGGGATGTGGAGCGGGGCGAATGCAGCTTCCCAGTCTGACTGAGAGAAAACCTTCATATACATCACATTACGTCATATCACTGCAGCGTGGTGAAAGGGTGTTTGAAGGGAGGAAGAAATACAGTTAACACGCTATTTAGATATGATTATAAATGGTCATTGTTGTCACGTGATAGAAGCCTAATTTGGGGGTTAGGGCTAAAACCAAATCAATTAATAGTTTTATGCTTTAATTTTACAAACCAGTGGTTGTGTCTTTGAGATAAACCCTGTGAAATGCATAAAAGCAAGAAACTCATGTATGGGAAGTATGAGCAAATATATATTATTTTAAATTCTAGTATAGTATTATCAGGTTCCATGGTGGAGAGGAGGTTGTGTTGCTCTGGCTCTATCTATTTGACGTGGAGAGGAGGTTGTGTTGCTTTGGCTCTATCTATTTGGCGTGGAGAGGAGGTTGTGTTGCTCTGGCTCTATCTATTTGGCGTGGAGAGGAGGTTGTGTTGTTCTGGCTCTATCTACTTGGCGGGGAGAGGAGGTTGTGTTGCTCTGGCTCTATCTATTTGGCGTGGAGAGGAGGTCGTGTTGTTCTGGCTCTATCTACTTGGCGTGGAGAGGAGGTTGTGTTGCTCTGGCTCTATCTATTTGGCGTGGAGATGAGGTTGTGCTGTTCTGGCTCTATCTATTTGGCATGGAGAGGAGGTTGTGTTGCTCTGGCTCTATCTATTTGGCAACGCCGGGAAGCTGCTTGACATCCATAAACGTTATGAGCATCACAATAAACCTTGCATTTACTAAAGGTATATTGAGAGAAAAACCTGATATACATCACATTACGTCACATTAAAGCCTAATACGTGATGGTTACTAAAGTAACCTAAGTACCTTAAGTACAAATTTGAGGTAGCCTACTTGTACTTTACTTGCGTATTTCCATTTATTTTATATTTCCACCACATCTCAGAGTCAAATATTGTACTTTCTACTCCACTACATTTGTCTGACAGTTATTTACTTTTCAGACGACAATTTTTCCTTCCTGTCAATTGAAAACCATGTAGTGTGATGTTGAATTAGATTGTTTCCCCCGATAAACTGAAGGATTAAGTGTTCCTTTATGGACTGAGAAAATCTAAATCATTTTTATTTTTTTGTATTCTACATGTAAGAAATACATTTTGAAATGAATGTTATTTAGGTCTATGTGAAACAAAGGGACTCTGTTCCCCATTATTATGTCTGTGTGTGTGTGTGTGTGGGGGGCTGTAAGGTGATAGCTTATCCAGCTCTTTGTGATTATGTGCAGTGGAGGAGTGGAGGGGGGGATCATATCCATGCTAAGGCTTTATGAATAACGTCTCTGCAGCATTAGTAATAACAAAAGCACAACTCAAACTGGAGCCTACCTCCAGCCTGAACCAATCAGCGCCCAGCTCGTTCACTCCTCGGCCAATGGCTGAGACCCGGTCCGCTCGTTTGAAGGGCGGTCCTCGCTGGGAATGGAAAGTGTGGACCACACAGCGGCGGAGCGGCGACGGGACGGTACACCGGCAAAACGGGAGAATATAGGACATATTTATGCATAATATCTTTATTAAGATATGTACTTAGCCGCTCAGTAAGCGTGTTATTACTCTGTATGCTCGGCTGTGTGTTTATATAAAGTTATAAACTAGTTTTGGTGTGTTAAAGATAATGGCTTTAATAGCGACCGAGCACAAGTTGAACGGAACGTCGGTGATTTACGGCCGACCAAGAAAAGAAGTGTTTCAGGGCAAAGCGGAGAGCTTTAAAAGTGTTAAAATGCAGCCAAAAGAGGCGGAGTATTCAACAGATGGGCTGCCTAAAGCCTTCCTGCTCAGCCTGAGGACCCTGTTTGACATCCTGGATGATGGTGGCCGAGGCTACGTGCATATATCGGAGATCGAGAGCCGCTGGCAGGGGGCGGACACCCGGGAGCTGCCGGGCGGCGTGCTGGGCTGCCTCCGGAGGGTCACTCCGCCGCATGGCTGCCTCACCTTTGAGCGGTTCGTGGCGGGGCTGCGGTACTCCATGCTCAACCCGGAGCACAGCGCACACTTCAAGGCCCAGCAGGCGGCGGTGCACCCACAACCAGCCCCGCTGTCCACATGCAGCGTCGGTACTCGGGTTGAGAACAAGGTCCGTCCGCTGGGGCCGAGCAACGGGACCAACACGCATCAGCCGCACCGGAACCGGGCGTCCTCGCTGCAGAGCCGGGGGGTCAGAGGGCCGGAGGAGGGGCCCGGGTATCCAGCGTGTGGAGCGGTGCGGTTCAGCGCGGGCTTCGAGAGGTCCGGGCGGAGCTTGGAGCAGAGTGTCGGGTGTTACCGGGCCGAGCCGGGCCATGCCATAACCAAACCCACACAGCTTCAGCAGAGCCAGGTCAGGTCCATTGAGTCGCTCGCTCTGGAGTCACCACAGCTCCAGAGACCAAGTAAGTACCAGGAAAGTAAGCCTGTAATAATGATGATGTCTGTGCGTGTGTGAGGGGTTTGGGGACAGTTCACAGAGTTCATAGAGGGGTCATGTCAATAAAAAGTTAAACCCCTGTCTGTCAAAGTGCAGATAACATCAACACACACTCATAAATACAAATTGATAAACATATCAAGCAAAATGTTGCTGCATCCCACTACTTCCACCCCCTTTTAATCCATTTGTAATTCATTCATTCATGGTTTATTTAATAGGGACCAATACAATGTACATAGACAACTTAAAAACAGCTATCTGATGCCAGCATCATAGTGCTTATAGATAGGATGCTAATTTGCAACACCTGTCCCTAGAAGGGCTTTTTGTGAGAATAAGAGATTAAAGCAGGAATGAGTACAGGGGGAAAAAAATACAATAAAGCACACATTTAACACACATGTAAAAACTAAACATGAGTACAGGTTTGTCGCTGAATTAAACTAAATTTGGTTGCTCTCTTAAAGGATGCAGTGATAGTTTTTTATCTGTTGGTTATTCTTTTATATTAATGTTTAGCTCGTAAAATATTAGGAAATAGGGAAAAATGTATCACAAAAGCCCAAGATGAGGTGTATAAAGTGCTTGTTTTGTCTGACCAACTGTCCAAAAGTCAAATATATTCAATTTACAATGATATAAAAAAAGAAAACACATCTGCACTACCAAAAGATTCATGCTGCATGCTGCATGTTGCTTCTGCATTTCACTCCCATCTCACCGTAATAATGTATAATTCAACCTCTATTCATGTTTTTAAGTCAGTTTCAACTTGCTGCAGACTTATAAAAGACAAAGACAAACTCTTATCTTGACACCAAAAAATGTGCCTGAGGGTGAGTTAGAAAGAAGTACTTCATGCATGAATACCCACCAGAACAGAATACACTTGAGACTGAATTCACATGAGCAAAAGCCATTTGATTGCGTGCGTAACGGAGTTGATAATGTCCACTGCAGTCCTGCCGGCTTCGATCTCATTTTATAATTAAATTGGATGCAGTGATCCGTGTGGTTCACACAAGTGCACAATGTCTGCTTGCATTTGCATGTCAGTATTTGTCATCCAGCGGGAGCCCTACCAAGGTAAAAATGGTTAGTCTTTCCTGAATCTCATTGGGGTCAACAACAGTTATTGTTGGGTTTTGACAACATACTTCTCAAGTATCGGTATTATGTCACAGCTTAAACAGGCCCTGTTTAATGGCCTCTGCTGCAACGAGGGGTGACTAGTTGAATAATTGCCGTTGTTAACCCCAGGTCAGGTCAAAGGTCGTGTTAGAAATTCCCTGAAGAAATTTATCTATCTTGAGGGTTTGCCTTGTGGCGAGAGCACGGTCATCCCTGCCATGGCCCCTCTGATTAGGGAGCGGGTGATGGTCAGTTGTATCCATGTTCATTTGTTCAGTTTCTCCCTGCTGAGCCAGATGTAGGTTGGAGGAGCTGCTGCTGAGAACTTCCCAGTTGGCCTGCTCATTATCTTGTTCATACATACAGGCTCTCGCTCTCATACAAACTCACTTTTGTTCTTTCTAGCACAATCATACGAGAGTTATTTCACACACACACACACACACACACACACACACACACACACACACACTCAACCAGGGTCTGTCCGAGTTTGCCTGATCTCTGTATAGCCAGGCCTGTCTGGAGCTATAAGAGTGACACTCTCGCACACTCTCTCTGTCGAGCCCTTGGGGCTTTCACCGCTTACACCACTTGCATTACACTAGAACAGTGGTTTTGTTCAGATAGATAGATAGATAGATAGATAGATAGACAGATACACCATATGGCCAAAAGTTCACATACTGTTGTGTACTTTTGTTTTTCTTATCTTAAAGGGACTCTATGGAAGAATCAGAAATTGCTTGTTAACAGTGACACCTGTGGTCGTTAAGTCCAAGACAGCCAGCGTCCTGTTGCCTACGCTTGTGCTTGCACTACGTAGACCCGAGCGAGCATCGGACGAGACTGAACGTGATTGACAGGCATCATGTTGATTAACGTTTAGCAACATTAGCCAGCTAAAACCACAATATCACTATATGTTTCACATGCTTGGCAGTAATGTTAGTTTACCAAACGAAGGTCCCTCCACGTATCGAAGGACCAGTCGATGTTGATCCTAGTTTTCGCCCGACGTCGGTCACATTCCTGTTTTATAAGACGGGCTTCACTAGATATAACTTTGTTTTTTAGTGCTTCCGTGGAGTTTGTGTTGGAATCTGAGCTGTGGTGGGGGCTGGTCATTTGTTGGCGTTAGCAGACTCCATTTCTAACCAAACGTTAGCTATCGCTGCACACTGTTAGCCCTGAAGCAGAGCTGAAGAGAGTAAAGGCACTTGCAAGCGTTCATGACGTCACATCCGTTGGATTTTCCCAGAAAAAAACGTCCTGCATTCTTCACATTAAAAGCTACAGGCTGATGGAAGAAACCCAGAAAGTCGCGGTAGGTCTCATTTTTTTAGGTTAGGTTACAACCTGTTCACACATTGGAAATAAAAAAACGTTAATACGTGTAAAAACATGCATAGGATCCTTTGTAATGCTAAAATATACAATGACCGTGTCCTTGTGCACAAAGCTGGATCCATGGTGTGGTAAAACTTGAGCCTGCCCCCCATCCAACACCTTTGGGAAGAATCGCCCAACATCAGTTGCTCTTGTGGCTGAATGGGAGCAAATCCCTGCAGCCAGTTTCTAAAATCTTGTGGAAATCTTTCCTATAGGAGCGGAGACTGGTAGCATATTGGTGTATTCAAATATCACATATGTGTGTAATATTATGTCCGCCGACTCTTTCGTTGTTCGCCAGCAGACCAGCAGTGCCCGGTGCGGTAAACTCTCACATGCAGCCAAACCCTGTTGGATTAGGCCAGATTACAGCAGACCGGCCAGGGCTCACTGAATCACGGCAGTGGTGAAATCCTCCCCAACACCCTGGACATCACCACAAAGTCCTGCACTCTCCTTCACTTTCTCATGGTTTTGGTAAAGCAGCGTGATGATATAATACCTCCTTTGATATGTGGGAAATACCACAGAAAAAAATAGCACAGAAATGCTTTGCCAAGTTGACTCACAATTTGGAGCTGTGATGTGATCTGAGGAAACTCTCAAAAAACACACGGAAAAACGTACAAACTCAACACACAAAGGGGCAGAGATTGAATGAGAGTTGAAGGGGCAGAGAAATCTTTTTCTATGTTATCTTCGGAACAACGGAGTTGAGTTTCAAAGTTCGTTCTTGAGCTTGGAAACAGCAGCTGACAAAACAAACTCAACATGAGGTCTATTTAGTAGCTGCTTTGGAGCTTTATATGATCTTTCCTGGCAGATGGGGTTTGCTAGAAGTCTGACGCTGTGATTTTCTCTTGATCACAACAAAGCAAATATCCTAACCTTTTGGGAAACCCTGACAAAAAAATCAGAAAGTGGTATTTACTATTCACTGATAGTCAAAGGCTTTAGGTTTCTTAATTCAAGGAGGATGTCCTGTGTTGTTGAGATGTGTTTAAGCTCAGATATTTCACATATTTCTGTCTACTCCATTGAACTCATCCTCGGTAAAGTAATCAGACAAGGGACCATGATTGAGTTCAGTGTCTAAAGACACATTTGCAGAGTGCAGCTCCCTCCTGTGGTGTACACTGGCAACTCAAATACATTATCGGGCCAAATGAATGTTTTGTCTGTAGTTTTCTTGGTCTTCTTCATTACTGTCTGTCTACACATGTTGAGGTATTTTGCTATGTGAAATTTAATGCATGACTGAAAAATTACCAAGAATCCAATACAATACGCTTATTTTAAGATTTTAAACTGTCTTAAAACTGTCTTTAAAACTAAATGTCTTGACATGTCTTGACATGTCTTAACTAGTAAAGTTGTACATTCTTAACTGCCTAAATGATTAGAGTGAGTCACATTTTTCAAAGGTTTTCACAAAAGATTGTACAACGTGTATTATTACAGTTATGTTCAGCAGGCAACCAGTAAAACTGCAGTAATTACAGAGTGCACACCCGACTACAGTGTTGAAATTGATTAAATCTGTGTGTTTCACATTCGTCTAGGTGTTGTGAAATCAGGTTTACCAAGATCTCAGAGCGAATCAGCAACAGGATTCACTGGCGGCTCCAGGCGACATGGGCGGAGTCGGGAAGACCAGAGGCGGCATACCATATCCAACGGGGTGGATTATGGAATGGTTGGTACACACACAAGCCTACGCACACACAAACAGTCTTTACAAAGTGTCTTAAAGGTTGTTTTTTTATAAAGGGGCCTTGCCTGGTTTCATCGTCTTCCTCCTGTTTCAGTTAGAATCATCTCCGAATGTCATTGCTGTACATACATACTGTACAGTTTATCATTAATAACTGGTTAAACAGCATACCAGGTTAAGCGTCGACATTAGTGACGCACGAGTCTGCTGTGGATCCACCCAGTTTCTATGAATTTACCTGCAAAGGACCCTGATGTTTGTTACTAGACAGCTGCTGCACCAACTATTTCAAACCTGCTTCTTATAAAACATCACTTCATTTGAAAACCTGCAAACTTAATAAACCTGCACATCACTAGTTAGTTATGTAAACATCATGCGTCTGTTGGAGAAACTCGGTGAAGCTCATACATTGATGATAAGAAACCAAACTCAGAGCGATGTGGGGCTGATTTTAATACAAAAGACTGTACTGCAGATGGAAACACGTCTTTTCACTTTTGGTTTACATTACAGAACAAACACATTTCAAGTATGGCAACAGTTAGCGGTGGGGCTGTCCCGAATACCATTTTTTTTGCCATTGAAGCTTCGGAGAGAAATATTTGAAGGTATTCGAAGCTTTGCGGCGCAGCGCATCGCAGAAGGCTGTATACACACGCACCTCTACACACAACAAACAACATTATCCATCTAAGAATAACTAATAATAATTATTAGATAATAATCCCACAATATTAATCATTTTTTCATTCATTTCCTTATTTTTTTCATTTTAGTCCTTATTCCTTATTTCATGGGATATTTGGGGATTTATACTTTATTATTGCATACTTGTATATAAACAAAACAACAAACAAAGCATTCGAATACTGATTTGGATGTCGATCAACGTGGCAACGGTCGAAGCTTCGAAGCATTCGGGTTGGCCCTAATTAGTGGGATCTATTACTATGCTATAGATCATAATTTCTTTCCACTGTATTAGAATGAACTCAGTCTTCAGTCAAATGAGGGAGGTGATGGTTGGTCTTATGTTTTTGCCAACAGAGTGATTGTAATTGATTAATAGTTGAAATGGCTGCTTCCAGCCTCTCAAATGTAAGGATTTGCTGCTTTTCTTTGACTTATACAATGGTAAATTGGATATCTTTGGCTATTGGACTGTTGGTCGAACAAAACTCACAATTTGAATGTCACCCTTGATTCTGTGAAATTGTGATTTCTCATTTCTTAGACTGGCATATCGATTGCAGCCCTAATAAAGACATGTGTCCAGTAACTTTGCACCAGTTCCTAAAACTGATCAAATGTGACAACCACTGAATGAAGATGTAGTAAGTAACAAAGGAAGATGTTACAGGGGAGATTTTTCAGAGTGATCAGCTGAACATTCCCCAGTGGGTGGAAAGTGTGACACATGACACGTTTTAAATTATTTTTCTTTGGTATACTATCATCACTCTAGTGTTGAGTTGGGTAAAAAAAAGTAGAGGATCAGTAGTCAAAGAGAGACAGCAGTGTGATTGGATATAATAGATATTGAGGCTTTTAACATATTTGTCAGAAAATATATTATTTACATGGAAAAGTAAACAGTAGAAGCATGATAAATTCCAGGACAAGGTTTTCTAGTCAAGGCATTTCACTCTCTATTGGCCCCCACATTCCCCTCCCCTCCCCTCTCGCTGCCTGCTGCCTGCTGCCTGCTGCCTGCTGCCTGCTGCCTGCTGCCTCCCTCACTCTGCCCCTCCCACCCTCCAGTCAGAGCTCTCCCTTCACTCTCCGTCTCTCCCCCTGCCTAAACCATTCCTCGCTCTCTCTAGCTCGCCTCCTCTCCCTCTTTCTCTCCCTGTTTTGTGTTGCCGTCTTCCGTCTCTTTTCCCCCCTTTGGCCTCTGTGTCTGGAGAGGCTGACTGACCGGCTCCCCTCCTTCTCCCTCCCTCCCTGCCCCTCTCCTCCTCCTGCTCCTCCTCCTCCTCCCCCTTCCCTCCGGCCCTCCCACCCAGGCCGACTTGGCCCGCTGCTGCCCTGATGGTAGTGAGCCGGGTCGGGCCCAGGGGCCTGGTAGAAGTAGAGGACTCGCTCGGCCGGCCCGACCCAGCCTGGACGGCTGTGCTGGCTGCCTACACTACCGCCTACACTACCGTCTTCATCCCCCTCAGCAGTAGCCTCTACAGCAGCAAGGCCCTGCACTTTTTCCTCTGGGTGAGTAGAGGGAGAGACGGAGAAGGACAGGGAGAAACGGTTGTAGAGGAAATCAAAGTTGTCTTGGAGATGGTTATGTAATGAGTCAGGATTTGAAGACGTGCATCAGGTTGTTTTGCTATTTAATTGTGACAGTTGAGACAAATATAATTGGGGGAATTAAGTGTATGTTGGACAGGATAAACTATTTATTTTGGCTAGTTTTAGGGTCTTTGGGGCTCTAACCTGCTGTAGTATTGTCGAGCTTTAGGGTTTGAACTAGTGCTGACAGGATTAGTCGAGTCATTTTTTTAGTAGATTGCCAGAATTTGATCAACAACAATGTTTCAAGTAGTTTATGAAGCTAAAATGCCAATTATGTGCTCTAATGTGAGGATTTACTACTTTTTCTGTTATATCATTTTAAGTTGAATATCTTTACGGCTGTAACTAACGATTATTTTCATTGTTGATTAATCTGTCGATTATTTTCTCGATTAGGCAGTTAGTTGTTTGGTCTATAAAATGTCAGAAAATGGTGAAAAATGGCGATCAGTGTCTCCCAAAGCCCAAGAAGACGTCCTCAAATGTCTTGTTTTGTCCACAACTCAAAGATTATCGTCATAGAGGAGTTAAGAAACCAGAAAATATTCACATTTAAGAAGCTGGAATCAGAGAATTTGTACCTTTTTATTCTTAAAAAATTACTTATTAATCAATTATCAAAATAGTTGTTGATTAATTTAATAGTTGACAACTAATTGATTAATTGTTGCAGCTCTCCATATCTTTGACTTATGAACTGTTTGCCAAAACAAGCAAGAAGTTGATGGACATTTTTCTGTGTTTTTCTAACATTTCATGAATTTAACGATTAATTAACTAATTAATCAAAAAAGTGACTGACAGATCAATCATGAAATATTTTCCTCTTTCATGGACGTTGGGTCTTGTTGTGGTATTGTAGAGCTTCAGGTTTTGGATAGTGCTGAAAGAAGTTGATCAGTTGATTGACAGATTCATGTGTGATTTGCTGCTTTTCTCTCTATTGATTAATTGTTATTAACAATTAATCTAAACATAGTGGACAGATGAATGCATGTAAACGGTTGTTAGTTTCAGCCCTAAACCATCATTGTTTCAGGGACTTTTGGACTTGTGTATTGCCTCTGATCTGCTGTTGTATTTTAGAGCTTCACACTGTTTCATGTTGCTTTGTAGATGCAGTTTGAAAGGCCGTCATGTCCGTCTTTGTGTTTTTAGCTCAGCAGCTCGTGCAACGGGTGTCATGTTATTGTGCGTTGCTGTGTGTATTCATGCCTGCTCATTCAGCCGGCACACAAACATACATGCACAGACTTTTCCATAACCTTTTCAGCCTTTTGCTGCTCTGCTCCCTCTCTCTGTGTGTATTTTTTCTTTCCCTCTTTTATTTAAACAGCGGGTTTTCCTATTGCACATTCATGCAGCCTGACACTGGATCATGCTTCATTCTAGACACGGACCCTCCGACCCCCCTCCTCTCTTCCTCTATGTGCGCTCTCGCTTCAGGCTTGTTGGGAAAGAGCACAAATATGTTAAACAGGATTTGATTGTAGACTCTTGAAGCCCTTGTCCTGTTTTAGTTTACTTTCGCAACATGTGTCTCCCTGCATACGAGCAAGCGTGGGCGTGTGTTTTAAACGGCACCGATGAGCGATGATCAGAGGAATGTACTGAGCTACACAGGGGGACGCAGGGATGGAGGGATGGCTGGATAGAAAGATGACACACACAGGTGGCTGAATGCCAGCAATGAGGCCTGGACTGTGGCAGCGTGCCGCATGGACAGCCTGGTCAGCACAACTCAATGCAGCCTTGCTGGAGTACACACACACACACATACACACACACACACACACACACACACACACACACACACACACACACACACACACACACACATCTCTCTCTTTCTCTTTCACACACTGGGGTGGCCATAGTTGAAGTGCTGTTTACCCCATTCTTAGGTTGCTGCACGGTTGCCATGACGCCGGGCTGATTGCTCCTCTAAACATTGTTCAGGACGGGAGAGAGTCCGGCACAATTGGTACGGCGCCATTGTCTCCGCCAGCACAAAAGCTGCAGATGCCCCTTGTGAAAAGATGGGAGTTTGTCTACCATGCTGGCAGCCAAAAATCAATAATTACATTTAATTTTGGCATCGATCTGAAAGCTCTCTTAATGATGGAAATATGAAAATTAAATGTTTTCTGTCTCTACGTCAGATCTGCAAAGAAAGTGACTTCAGGTTTGTTTTTGTCTGTTCTTAATCGTATTTTTCTCTTCCACCCCTCTCCTGTCCCCCCTCCTCTTCACTCCCCAACAACACACCCTCCTTTTTTAACTTTCAACTCTCACAGTTGAAGCAAATGAAAGAGCTGGAGCAGGAGAAGGACTCCCTGCTGGCAGGCCTGGAGGTGGTGGAGCGGGCCCGCGACTGGTACCAGGGCCAAATCCACAATGTCACAGAGAGACAGCGGCAGGTCGGCCAGAACTCCCACTGCACGGTCAGTTCAAACACTGGTCTAAGATAGAGCTGCAGTGATTAATCGATGAATTGATTAGTTGTCAACTATTAAACTAATCGTCTTTTTGATAATAATCAAATTAATCGGTGTGAGTACGTTGTTTGGGGGGGAAATAAAGTAAAATTTCTGTTTCACATTTTCTTAAATGTGAATATTTTCTGGTTACTTTACTCCTCTATTACAGTAAGTCTTTGAGTTGGACAAAACATGACATCTGAGGACGTCATCTTGGGGTTTATGGAAACATTGATTGATATTTTTCACCATTTTATAACATTTTATAAACCAAACAACTAATCGATTAAAAGAGAAAATAATCAACAGATTAATCAACAATGAAAGTAAGCGTTAGATGCTGCCCTAGTCCAAAACTTAACTTAAATGTATTGGAAATGCAACCTGTTTTGGGATTATTCTTTTTTTTTTTATTGATGTGGATAAATGGACAAAAATATAAAATATCTCATCATGAGAAGATATTTCCCGCACATATATAATAAAGATTTATATTTTTTGAACTTGGTCTTTTTATATTTCCAAATAAAACATTAACAAACGTTTATAACATAAAAAATTAACTATAAATCAGTTGGAAGAGATTAATAAACATAAACACTAGGTATCAGATTTTAGTGTCTGTCCTACAGAATGAAAAATAAAGGCCTTATTTCTTCTGCTTTTTTTTAATTCATGTCCAGCAGTCAAACAGGGTAGAGTACCTTGTGGTAAAAGAAGAGGCAAGCATTTTTCTTCCCACAGTAGCCTGAGTAATCTGTCATGGTTTTGCCTCTAGTATGAACTGGCAGTTGCAGAAGAATATATTGACCGAGGTCTTCCTCAGAGTATCCTCCTTCTTTACTATTTTAAATCAACCTCCTTTTACCAAAGCTTGTCCTCGGTTTGATGTCATCATCCCTCCTTGTCATGACATTTTTCAGACCTGTCACTGCTTTCTTGAGTTTCATACTAATTGTCTTTTTATGTTGTTTCCTCTCAGGATTTCTTCACAGAAGCCAACCAGAGTCGCATGAATGTTCTAATACCCAAATTACAAGAAGTCAACCGCTGCCTTAATGACCTTATTTCCTGCTCTGGGATGGTGAGTGTTGCCTGCCCTATTCACTTTTGCATGTTTATGTGATTGTCAAGTATTTCTCAATATCTCGCAATTAGTGCTGTCAATCGATTAAAATATTTAATTGCAATTAATCGCATGATTGTCCATAGTTAATCACACATTTTGTATCTATACATTGATTTCCAATAATAAATATATACATACATTTGCATAAAGCAAGCATATTTACTCCCATGTTGATAAGAGTATTAAATACTTGATGAATCTCTCTTTAAGGTACATTTTGAACAGATACAAAATGTGCGATTAATTTGCAATTAATCGTGATTAACTATGGACAATCTTGCCATTAATCGCGATTAAATATTTTAATTGATTTGACAGCCCTAATTATGACACTTTCCCTTTAACATGGGTTCCTTCTTGTTTCCCAGCAGTCATTTCCTTCCAGCGCTGGTCAGACAGCAGCTAACCCCCAGCCTCCGGGTCCAGCTCCTCCACAAGCCATCCAGAGACTGAAGGACCAGAACCGACTTCTCACACAGGTTTGACACAGTCTACATACATTAACAGACAGAAATCACTAATAGTTACCACTCAGTGCTGTTGTGTTTTCACTTCATTTATTTCCCTTCTTTTCATTTAAAAGGAGGTGACGGAGAGGAGCGAGCGGATCGCCCAGCTGGAGCAGGAGAAGTCTGCCTTGATAAAACAGCTTTTCGAGGCTCGAGCCCGCAGCGCGCAGGACACCAGCACCATGGACTCCACCTTCATCTGAAAACAATTACACTCCAACCCAACACCGTAGCACCACGCTTCAGCTGGGAGTCATCATCGTGACGCTGGTCTGGAGCAAACTTTTAAAAAGACTGTAAGCTGACTGTTGTTTACCCACACTTGTAGCAGTGATGCACCTTTGTAGCCATGAAAACACCCTCGAGTGCAGCATGTGACCACTCCACCCCCAAACCAAACCATGCACTACCTAGATGTGAACGCGCCGAGGAAAATTACTTGACCCGAGAGTTGCTAACTTTTTACGTTTCCTGCATAAACACTCAACTGAAAAGACTGGAACACTATCAAGAAACCAGTCGGGTCTCAAGAGATCCCATCACTCCATTTCTTGCTG